>NC_134084.1:75016800-75328967 GCF_000715075.1 Nicotiana tabacum | reverse complement strand
AAATCTTCTCAATGCTGCTATCCTACCTGTAAACCTCTGCACTTCTTTTTTACTCGTGAGTATATCCGGTATTTCTTCAATGGCTTTAATCTGCGCTGGATTTACTTCAATTCCTTGGTTATAAACAAGGAAACCTAAGAACTTACCTGAAGATACGCCAAATGCACACTTTTCGGGATTTAACTTCATATTGAATTTGCGGAGAATCTGAAATGTATCTGACAAATGTTATATGTGATCCCCCGCCTATGTTGACTTTCCTAACATGTCTTCAATGTAGACTTCCATAGTTTTTCCGAGATGTTCCTAAAAAATCTTTGTTACTAACCTCTGGTACGTGGCTCCAACATCCTTTAGACCGAAAGGCATGACTTTGTAACAGTAAGTCCCCCTTTCTGTAATAAAGGAAGTTTTTTCCTCATCTAAAGGATCTATTTTTATTTGATTATATCCTGACTAGGCATCTAAAAAACATAACAATTCATGTCTTGTAGTAGATCAATTAGTTGATCTATGTGCGGTAAAGGAAAAGAATCTTTAGGGCAAGCTCTACTCAAGTTAGTATAGTCTACACAAACTCGCCACTTACCATTCTTTTTTAGTACCACTATAGTATTATCTAGCCAATTAGGATATATTACCTCTTGGATGAACCCGATTTTTAAGAGCTTTTGTACCTCATCCGGAATTACCTGGTTTTTAAAGGATCCTTGCTTCCTTTTCTTTTGTTTGACAGGTGGGTATGTGGGATCTTCATTCAACTCATGGGTCATCACCTCTAGAGGTCTACCTGTCATATCTGAATGCGACCAAGTAAAGCAATCTGTGTTAGCTTTAAGAATTATTTTAACTTACCTTTTATCTCTGGGCTCAGGTTGGTTCCGATGTAAACTTTTTTGTCCAACCAATGTATAAATAGCACCACAGCTCTGAGTTCCTCAATTGTTGTTTTGATGTTTTCGTTCTCTTCTGGCTCTTGAATAGTATCGGGCCTTAAGTCTACATCCGTTTGTCCAACTTCGGTTAAGGTTTGAGTTGTTAAACCCTCAATTGAATTCTGTAATTGCTATTTCACATCTATAATGTCATTTTGTGTGCTTGAATCTGCCACTGATTGATACCTCTAGAAGCCTGTTTATCACCACGGATTTGCCTAATTCCCCATTGGGAAGGGAACTTAATAACCTGATGTAAAGTAGATGGAACAACATCCATCTCATGAATCCAAGGTCTGTCGAGGATCATATTGTACGCCATGTCCATATCTATTACTTGAAATTTCGTTTCTTTGACTACTCCTTCTGCAAATGTGGTAAGTATTATCTCTCCTTTTGTAACAACGCTTGAATTGTCAAATCCAGATAAGGTACATGCTTTGGGTACCAATTTGTCATCAGCTTGCATCTCATTTACCACTCTTAAAAGAATGATATCTACAGAGTTACCTGGATCAATCAAAACTCGTTTCATATTAGTATCATGTACAGGTAAAGATATTACCAGTGCATCATTATTTGGGATCAACACGCCATTTGCGTCTGCATCATCAAATGTTAAACGGTCTTCTTCCAAAACTTGGCGAACTTGCTTTCCGTGGGTGACTGTGATTTTTGACACTTTTTTGCAGTCGTGTATGTCACACCATTGACCTCCTCCCTCCGCTGATGACATTAATTGTTCTCTTTTATGACAGAGGTTTTGGTGGCTCCTGTTTATTCTTTAAATATGTTTGCTTACCCTTCTCACTAAACAAATCGGTTAAGTAGCCTTGTTTTAATAACCTTGTAGCAATCTACAATCTGCTATTTTATGACCGTGATCATTATGAAACTCACACCAGAAATCTGGGTTTCTTCTATTAGGGTTCGATCTTATTTCTTTTGGCCACTGCTCCTTATCTCCCATACTTCTTAAAATAGCTACCAACTCAGATGTGCTAACATTGAAACTATAACCACCAATCTTTGCTTTTGTGCTAATGTTGTTGTCCCGCGTATCTCGCTCCTTTCCAAACTTGGATGACGAACCCGCATCTCTATCCCTTGGTCTGGGACCGTACCTCGCGTTCTCTTGTTTAGAATGTGAATCCCTTCATACTAGTCCCATATAAGGTTAGCACATGTTCTTACCGGACCTTTTTTCAGTTTCTGGTCGCCTCGTACTTACTCTTTCATCGACTGAGTGACAGTATCTTCTTCTATCCGCAACTTCATGATATACCTGTTGTAAACATCATTCAAAGTTGTTGCAGGAAATTCTCGTAAGCTTTCTTTGAGTTTCCTCGTGGCTTATGAGATTTTTTCATTTAGGTTACTTGCAAATGCCATAACTACCCAATTGTCAGGTACACGTGGTAACATCATTCTTTCACGCTGGAATCTATCCACGAATTCCCTGAGTAGCTCCGTATCTCCTTGTTTTATTTTGAAGATGTCTTCCATCCTCTTTTCAACTTTTTGAGCTCCCGAGTGTGCTTTTATAAATGAATCTGCAAGCTCAGCAAAAGAATCAATAGAATTTTCAGGTAAAAGAGAATACCATGTCAGTTCTCCTTTTTTTAGTGTTTCACCAAATTTTTTGACCTGTACTGCCTCGATCTCTTACTTGGTCAAGTCGTTGCCTTTCACGCCAGTTGTAAATGCAGTTACATGATCTCGTGAATCGATTGTCCTATCATACTTCGGTATATCGGGCATCTTAAACCTTTTTTGGAATAGGCTTTCATGGTTGTTGAGAATATTTATCCATATCCACCCCTTTGATTATGGGTGGAACACCAGGTATCTACTTTATGCGATCGTTCTGTTCCTTGAGTTGTTTCTGCAAAGTTAGTACTAAACTTTTTAAATCAAAATTAATTGGAATACATGACATTCCATCACGAGATTCGTTGGGAGTTCCTCCATTGACCAAATTGGCGAGTCTCGGGCATGGAATTTCTATGGTTGCGGTATTATTCAGAGCTGGAGTTGGTGGTACAGTTGGCAATCCACTAACAAAAGCTTTAAAAGCATTGTTGATATGTTCTTCGATTAGTTGCTTCAATGTTTCATCAATAGCTTGATCATCCCTTTGTTGGTCATTCGCATGTGATATTGATCTGTAAGGTGACCCTTCTCGGGACTGTTGAGGAGAGTTTCGTGGTAAAGGAACTGGAGTTCCATTCTCTTGTTGATTTTGTTGGTTCAATTGGTGTTGCTGATTTTGTTAGTTGTTGTCGTTAGCAGTCAACATGATTTTTTGAAAGAAAAAAGAATTTGGAAGTGAAAAGATTAACAGATTCCCGTTAAAGGAACTAATTTGTTTAACCAAAAATTGTATAATTCGGTAAAAGCTTATTTTAGGAAATACTTGGGCTACTGATAATCAAGAAATTCTATATTTACTTAATAATAAAAAGGAATTCGAATATGAGATAGCAAAAATAGTAGGCAAAAGAAAGTAATTGTATTCCAATAATAATCAGAACGTATCTCTACAAATAATATCTCCTTCCCTTTTATAGAAATCTATAAGTACAACGTCTTTCCCTTTTTAGGACCGAATCATTATGAGTATTAATGATATTAATGGCACGTTATAATTGGTAATCTTAACTGTTCATGGAGATTCTGTAACATTTGAGATCATTTACGCTCATTAATTAGTGATTCATGAATCTTTCCGTTTTACTGTCTTAATTCATTCCACCAGTACCTCTTCATATAATCATTTAAACTTGAACGACCATATATTCTCCTCTCATGGGTGATTTGATTATATCTGTTACGACTCGTGCCTCTTTTAATGCATCTCTCCAGTTGTCGCTTTCTCAATAATTCATGTGTCTTGTCATATCAGCCATTCACATAAATCCACGTGTAATATTTATTTTTACCAATACAAGGACCTGATGATCAGATATTTGATTTATGAGTAATGCTATTATGCTCCTCTTTGCGCTTAGATTTGGATCAGTCTCTCTGGAATCAGGTGATTACCCATGCTACTTTGCACCCTGCGAGCATGGTCGATACATGGATTTTATACCAGGCCGATACATAGATTTTGTGTCCGATTTTGGTGATACATGGATGACATATTGGGGTAGATGGATCTTGTACTGGTTTGAGCATGCATTCGTATTCTTGAATCAGTTAGGAGTATTCACTTAACTACTAATTGTTGCATGATATCTTATATGCTAGTTGGGAGCCCTGTCTTTGTTATTTGAGCATGCTATCTTTTAATACTAGATCTGGGCAGTATTATGATTATTTCTTGTACTGGACAAGTATGCTTAACATCTTTCAACTATTGATAGCTTTGATTCTTGTTATTCATAGGATTATCTATTGTTTCATTTATGAGTTCTATTATTTATATATGTTGTTATAAGTATTCAGATGCATCTATCCTCTCCAATATGTATTCGAGATTAGACTCGATACTTACTAGGTACCAATTATTAGTGTACTCATGCTACACTTTTGTACATCTTTTTTGTACAGATCCTCATGTGGGTCCTAGTAGAGCTTCCTGATTGAGCTTTGGTGACTGCAAAGAGACTTAGGGTGAGCTGCACTTCATGGATTCACTTTACAGCTCATGAGTCTCTGTTCCTTTATTATTTCCTGTCTATTTGTATCTTAAATAGCTTATTATGTATACAAACTTGTTCTATTTCTGTAGGTTGCTTGTGTACTTGTGCTACCTAGTCTTGGGGGTTGTACTGTATTAGCAGTGTTTAGGTCGTGTTATGGTGATATCAGATTACTATTTTGTACTACTTCTGTCTTTATTTTAATATGTCATTATTAATTAAAGGAAATGAACTTTATTTTGTGCATTGTAAGTTGGCTTGCATAGCAAGTTCGACTACAGACCATCACGTCCTTGAAGTGGGATTTTGGGTCATGAGAATTTGGTATCAGAGCTCTAGGTTGTGTAGATCTCACGAGACACAAGTAGATCTAGTAGAGTCTTATAGATCAGTACAAAGACGTCTGTAATCTCTGAGAGGCTACATGATATTAGGAAACTTTTGTTCTTTCATTCATTATCATGTGGCTTTATTAATCTGAAGTTCGAATCCTTATCTTTCTATTCTCTAGCAAATGATGAGAACATGTTCATCAGGAGAATTTGGGCGGGCATTAACACCTCAGGCTAGGGCTATGATAGTCCATGGTCGAGGCACAGGCGAGCCCGGCTACAGTTAGAGCCCCTACTAAGGCAGCTGTTATGGAGCCACCAGTATATCCGTGGAGGAGCAGTTTTTTTATCAGGGTGAGCCAATTAGATCAGCTTAGGTCCCTGAGGGGTTTATTACTACCCCAGTACGTCATAATGCTCTTGTTAGATTGGTTGATCTTCTGGAGGGTTTGGCATAGACCGGAGGACTTCCTGTGGCACCGGCTATTTCTAAAACCAGGGTAGGGGCACAAACTCCCGCTACTCATACTCCTAAGGAGGTTTCTGCTATTTATCAAACACCAGGAGTAGTATTGACTGGAGGACACTTTCCCGTGGTTGTTATTAGGTTAATAGTAGAGGTCGCTATGTCTGAGGAGGAGTAGAAAAGGTTTGATCGGTTCCGGAATATGGGTCCTCCACATTTTGATGGTGATCCTTTGGCGGATGCTCAATATTTCTTAGATAGTTGTCAGGAGATTCTGCGAAATCTTGGTTTGGTGGAGACGAATGGGTCAATTTTACTATTTTCCAGCTTAAGGGGCCAGCCAAGAGATGGTGGCACTAATATGAGTGTAGCAAGCCAACAGGGTCACTTCCACCCACATGGAGTCATTTTTCACATATCTTCTTAGAGAAGTTCATTCCCCTGATGAAGAGGGGGGAGATGCTTGGCCAGTTCGATCACCTTCAGCAGGGTCGCATGTCTATGACGGAGTATGAGATAGATTCACTAAGTTATCTCGTCATGCAGCTTTTCTGATCCTTACCAAGGTCTAGAAGGTGGGGAAGTTCATTGAGGGGTTTAAATTTGGTATCAAGATCGCTATGGTGAGGGAGGCGGAGACTAGTACTATATTTCTTCAGGTTGTGGACATAGCGTGCATGATTGAGTGTATTGGGGATTAGAATAGGGAGGACATGGTGATGAGGGGAAAGAAGCCATGATATTCTGGCAATTTTAGTGGTGCCTCATTTGGAGGTAGGGATCATTCTGGGAGAAGCCATCCTACCAGCCCAGTACCTTCTGCTTACCAGCCCATCGTGGTTCTCCAGTTCTGTCTTCATTCAGTGCATTACCAGCATAGAGTTCCTACCGCACTCCTTTAGCCCAAGGTTCTTCCAGTGGGTTCTCAGGTTATTAGAGGCAGCCTCATATTCAACAACCATTCTCAGTCCAAGGTTTTCTTGAGTGTGGAGAGGTAGGGCATATCAAGAGGGATTGTCCTAGGAATTGGCAGAGGAGCAGAACCGCAGGGTTGTTAGCAGTGACTCCAGTTCTAGTTATTAAACAACCAGCCTCACCAGCTAGAGGGGGAGCTCAAGCAGTCGGGGAATGTGGTCAGGCCCGTTGTTACGCATTTTTAGGTAGACTCGAGCCAAAGGCTTCTACACCTGTTGGTGACTCTAGTATGGTAGATTGTGTGTACCTGTCTTGTTTGGTTACCATTGAAGGCTATAAGATTAGTGTTGATCTCTTGTTACTTAGTATGGTGGATTTTGATGTGATTTTGGGTATGGATTAGTTATCTCCATATCATACTATTCTTGATTGTCATACTAAGATCGTGTCGTTGGCTATGCTGGGGTTGCCAAAGGTTGGAATGGAAAGGTTCTCTTGGGCATACTTCTAGTATAGTGGTGTCCTTTCTAAAGGCTCAGTGTATAGTTGAGAAGGGGTGTTTGGTGCACTTTGCCTTTGCTAGAGATATTAGTGTTAATACTCTTACTATTTAGTTAGTTCCGATAGTGAGAGAGTTTTCAGATGTGTTTTCAAAAGACCTACCGAGCATGCCACCCGATAATGATAATGATTTTTGCATTGACTTAGTGCCGGGTACTCAGCCTATATCTTTCCCACCGTGTTGCATGACTCCAACAAAGTTGGAGGAATTGAAAGAATAGTTGTAAGAGTTGCTAAATAAGGAGTTCATTAGGCTTAGTGTATCACCGTGGGGTGCGCCAGTGGTGTTTGTTAAGAAGAAGGATGGGTCCATGAAGATGTTTATTGACTACAAGCAATTGAACAAGGTTACTATGAAGAGCAAGTATCCATGCCTCACATTGATGACTTATATGATCATATTCAGGGTGCTAGGGTATTTTCGAAGATTGACCTGACATTAGGGTATCACCAATTAAAGATCAGGGCTTCAGACATACCTAAGACAACTTTCAGGATTTGTTATGGGCATTATGAGTTCTTGGTGATATCTTTTAGTTGGACTAATGGGGAAACCTTCATGTATTTGATGAACAATGTGGTGCAGCCTTACTTGGATTCTTTTGTCATTGTGTTTATTGATTATATCTTGGTGTATTCCCGTATTGATAAGAAGCGCGAGCAATATTTGAGGATTGTGCTTCAGATTTTGAGAAAGAACAAGTTGTATGCTAAGTTCTCCAAGTGTAAATTTGGCTGGACTCGGTGGAATTTTTGGGCCATATGGTATCTTGTGATAGGATTAAGGTGGATCTAGAGAATATTAAAGCAGTTCAATGTTGGACCTGACATTCTACCTCTACTAAGATAAGGGGTTTATAGTTTGGCTGGATATTATCGCTGCTTTTTGAGGGTTTTCATCTATTGTAGCCCATTTGATTCAGTTGACCCAGAAGAGCGCTCTATTCAAGTGGTCAGACGAGTGTAAGGAGAGATTTTAGAAGCTCAAGACGGACTTGACTATGGCTCCAGTTTTGGTACTTCCCCCAAGATCGGTGTCATACACAGTCTATTGTGATGTTTTGAGGGTTGGCCTTGGAATTATATTGATATAGGATAGAGGGTGATTGCATATGCATCGTGCCAGTTGAAGCTCCATGAGAAAAACTATCAGGTGTATAATTTGAAGTTAGCAGCTATTATACATGCGCTCAAGATTTGGAGGCATTACTTATATGGCATATCTTGTGAGGTTTATATGAATCATCGGAGTCTCCAGCATCTATTTGAACAGAAAGATTTGAATTTGAGGCAGCAGAGATGGTTGGAGCTGTTGAAGGATTATGATATCACTATTCATTATCATCCGGGGAAGGCCAATGTGGTAGTAAACGCCTTGAGAAAAAATGCAAAGAGCATGGGGAGTTTGGCATTCATTCCAGTTGTGGAGAGATCATTAGCTATTGATGTTCAGGCGTTAACCAATAGATTCATGAGGTTGGATATTTCGGAGCCTAGCATGGTTCTTGATTGTGTTGTGTCATAGTCATCTTTGTTTGAGTGCATTAAGGCTTGCTAGTTTGATAATCCCCATTTGTTTGTCCTTAAGGACACGGTGCAACGAGGTGAAGCTAAGGAGGTGAGTATTGGTGATTATGTGGTATTGAGGCTTCAGGGTCTTATATGTGTTCCTAAGATAGATAGTTTGAGGGAATTGATTTTTAAGGAGACTCATGGTTTGCGGTATTCTATTCACTCAGGTGCTACGAAAATGTATTGTGATTTAAAGAAGCATTATTGGTGGAGAAGGATGAAGAATGACATTATTGGCCATATTTCACGGTGTTTGAATTGTCAGCAAGTCAAGTATGAGCATTAGAGACCAGGTGGTTTGCTTCAGAGGTTAAATATATCAAAGTAGAAGTGGGAATGTATCACCATGGATTTTGTAGTGGGGTTTCCACGAACCTTGAGGAGATTTGATATTGTGTGGATCATTATTGTTAGACTGACCAAGTCTACACATTTTATTCCGGTCTTGACTTCCTACACTTCTGAGCAGTAGGCTCGAATTTAACTTAGAAAGATTGTTTATCGCATGGCATGCTTATGTCTATCATCTAGGATCGAGGCACTCAGTTTACATCACATTTTCGGAAAGCTGTGCAGCATGAGTTGGGAATATGGGTGGAGTTGAGTACTACATTTCATCTATAGACGGACGGGCAGTCCGAGCGGACCATTCAGATCTTGGAAGACATGTTAAGACCATGAATTATTGATTTTGGGGGTCTGTGGGACTGGTTTCTACCTTTATCATAGTTCACCTTTCATGTTTCCATGCTTTGGAAGTATTTTATGGGTATTAGTTACATGTGATGGATTTCAATTCAGTGAAGTTGGATAATAATCTGGCTTATGAAGAAGATCCGTTGGCTATTTTGGATAGGCAGGTTCAGAAGTTGAGGCCTAAAGATATTGCATCAGTGAAGGTTTAATGGAGAGGTCAACCGGTCAATGAGGTAACTTGGGAGACCGATCATAATATGGGAAGTATAAATCCTTATCTTTCAACATCCCAAGTATGATTCTACGCCCGTTCAAGGATGAACATTTGTTTAAGAGGGGGGGAATGTAACGACACGACCGATCAGTTTTGTAGTTGAGACCTATTTTCTTATTTGATGCTTCCTATATGCTTATTTGTTGTTTTACAACTTTTCGGGATGGTTGGTTGGTTTCGGAAAGGTTTTCGAGTGAATTTGAACCCTTAGTTCCATTGTTGGAAGCTTAAGTTGTAAGAATGGATCAAGGTTTGACTTTTATATAAACGATCTCAGATTGGTGTTTTGATGGTTCCAATAGGTTTGTATGGTGACTTGGAACTTAGGCATATGTCCAGATTTGGAATTGGAGATTCCTAGGATGTTTTGGCTCTAATTGCCGAAAGTTGGGAAGTTTGAAGGTTTGGAAATTTCATTGGTTTGATCGAGAGATGACTTTGATGATATCGAGTTCGGATGCTTGTTCCAAAACTTGAAAAAGGTTTGTTTTTTCATTTGGACTTGTGTGCAAAGTTTGGATGTAACCAGATTGGTTAGGCTTGAATCGGATGCTTGGTTTGAAGTTTGAAAGTTCCTGAACTTAAGAGAAGTTCAATTTTTGGTTTGATGCGATGATCTCGTATGTGTTTGAAGGCCTTAGATAGGTGCGGATAGTATTTACGGACTAGTTAGTTTGACTAGATGAGGTCCCGGATGGCTCAGGTGAGTTTCTGACTACCCGGAGCTTGTTAAGGTTGCAAAATTTCTATTGGTGTCCGGTGTGCTTTGCAATCACAGAGCAGGTCTCACGATTGCGGAGGGTTATTTGAGACAGGATGATTTAGTTCTTCATGTTCGCAGATAGGAGGTCGCATTCGCGATGGGTTGTGGTAGTTGGTCTTCGCGTTCACTTGTATGTCACGTTCGCGTAGAGGTGAGCCAGGCTGGGAGTTGGCTGGAGGTTGGCCTTCGCGATCACAGGAAGTGGCTGGCGTTCGCGTAGGCTTAAGGGCATCTGTGCATCGCGTTTGCAAGGTAACTACCACGTTCGCGTAGAGTCTTTTTGGGGATGTGACTATTTGTGCTTCGCGAATGAGAAGATATCGTTGGGCAGAACACTTGAGGGGTAGATTCTGGGGTTTTAGCCCATTCTCTCATATTTTAAACCCTAGACTTGGAGAGGAGCGATTTTTGAAGGAGACGTTTATACAAGACTTTAGGGTAAGTGATTTTTTAATTATATTTTTGTATTATTTCAAGAATTTACATGGATTATTAACACATAAAATATGAAAATTTGAGGGAATTTTTTTTTGGGGGGGGGGGGGGGGGAGGTGTTTACAACTTAAGAGAGTAGAAATCTAGATTTGAGAATCGATTTGGACTTGGTTTTATAATCTAATTATATAATGGAATCGTAGGGTTATGAATAGTCGAAATCTATCCCTTAACTCAGGTTTTAACCACATGAGCCCAAGGTTGACTTTTATTGACTTTTTGGGAATTAAATAAAGATCAAAAGTTTATTGTTTGTAATTAATTCATATAGCCTTGTTTGATGTTATTGAGTTATTTTTTACTAGATTTGACCCGTTCGGAGGCCGATTTATGAAGCAAGAGATTTTTGGAGTATTGATTCTCACGCATTTGAGTTAAGTATCTTGCCTAAGCTTGATTTGAGAGTATTTTCCTCGTTGACGATGATGTTTGTTATGTTTTGGGGGTGACGCACATGCAAGGTGACGAGCGTATATGCATACACTGTCGTTATTCATGATCCGAGTAGACTTTCGTCTATTCTATGCCTTATTTTGCTATCATGCCTCTTTAATACTATACTTTTCTCCACTTGTATGACTACATGAACTATTATCCATGCTATAAATCATGTCTAGGCTATGTGCTTATCTGTTTGAGACATAATAGGGCTATTTTTGTTATGCTGAGCTATTTGCCTTAACAGTAGTCATATTTTCAGCCATGATTTGATATTCACGTGTTATATATTTGTCTCTGTGTACTTTTTATATGTTATCTCACTTGTTGTTAGTATCCTTATGTGTGATACGGGTTTGAGCTTACTGTGTCACGTTGATACATTCTGTGTGGTATTTTAATTGTTGCTACTGTAACATGTTGGCATATTAAGACTTGACAGGATTGATTAAAGATCTTTGGCCACAGAGCCATGCTGATATTGATTGTGAGGTGACGCTTGAGCGAAGACCCCATATTAGGCTAAGTTATATTGATCGTTGACTTTTGATCCGATCGGTGTTTGGGCTAGGATCCCCCTTTGGGTTCAGGTGATAATCCATGTAAGTGCAGGAACTTAATATGTACTTAGTGGGGGATGTATGTTAGGCACTCGTATAATGCTGAGTGTGTACTTTGTGTGATTTTTAGTTGTATTGTCATTTTCACTTCAGTTACTTATGCTATTCCTCTATTTGAGATTATTTAGTCTATTTCTGAATGGTTGTTGGCTTACCTAACAAACAGTATTACGCCACATTACGACTACGATGAAATTTTGGGTCATGACAATAAATCTATCTATATCTATATATAATAGGAGAGGCAAAACAAGGATTGAATGACAAGTGTCATAATATTAAATTGACACATGTAAGTTTTTAGGACAAATCTCCAATTTTGTTGGAGTTTCAAATTTATTTTTAAAAAGGGTAATTATTTTAGTAAATGCAGTTATTTTAATTTTCCTTTTAAAAAAGGTAAACACTTTAAACCTGGCAGTTTCTATCAATTAAATCGCCCAACTAAAGTAACAAATATATTTTTTTCTCCCACGTTTCTTTCTGCCAATTCCAAAGTTTTAATTTGGATTTTATTTTTATACTTAATACTTTGTACACAGATACATGGAAAAAATAAAAAATAGATAAAAAACCCCGAAATTAAAGTACACGACTGCATAATCCCCTAACGTGGGATTGGCATAAAAATCCTAATGTAAGTCCACGTCCTCCATTTCTCTTATATTTTTCACTCTCCGGATAATATTCCTTACTACAATAATTTTGGAGGATAGTTTTTAGGAGCCGAAGAGTTGGAATTCTCCTCCTTGGCTTTAGCGACCGATCACGGTGGATATTGAAGAAGTTTTGATG
Source organism: Nicotiana tabacum (assembly GCF_000715075.1). Lineage (NCBI taxonomy): Eukaryota > Viridiplantae > Streptophyta > Magnoliopsida > Solanales > Solanaceae > Nicotiana > Nicotiana tabacum. Next base: position 75,316,458 of record NC_134084.1, on the reverse strand, counting down.
ATGATGATGACGATGATCTCTTTGAATTCGCTGTGAAAAAGAAGAAGAAAACCTAGCAGTTAGTCACAACTAACATATAAACATACAGTTCAAGTCGGACATGTATACATGGAAAGTTATTCTTCAAAAAGAGTTTAATCTATTTTAATCTTTGGTTCCTGACAAGGTATATTTCTGAAACAAGGAAGTTGAGATGGCTTGGCCCTCCTTATTGAACGTTTGATTTGGAAGAGCTTCGAGAGGCCACTAAAAGCTTTGATATGGCAAATCTAATCTATGCAGATTCAAGTGGGAAAGAAAAATCTAGAAATTCACTAACGACTATCTTTGTCTCAATGTGCTCGACTCAGGTTCTGCATCTCTCTAACTTTTATTCAGACAAAAGATTCATGAAAACTTTGTTACTCGACTTCTTTTAATAGAAAGAATATACAAAAAAACTTTATTTTCTGATTATTCTCATTACTACTACTAACTATATTCCCTTGAGGCAGAAATGGTGAATGAGAAAATTATATGCATAACTGGATTTCCGGATATGATTATTACCAATATAGATTTTCTTGAAATAAAATATAAAAAGTTAGCATGAAGAGTAATGTCTTTTCTCTGCTGAGAATGTTTTGCATAATGTCTAAACTAACAAAATTATCAGGATTGTTGAGATATTAAGTTCTTAGCATAAAACTTTACATGCTAAAGATAACGAAATGCCAAGCAACCAAATAATTTTACTTGAACATCAAATAAGTGTTGGGATATATACTATTAACTATGAGTTTGATTTAGATATAGTATTTATTACGAAACAATTGTTTATTCAGTTTTAATAAAGTTTTAAATAGATCATATATTAGTCCGTGTCCTTTGCTTATATAGTAGATGATTTAGTGTATAGAGTTTAGCTTATATACGGAAGATTAAATCATCGGTTCTTATAAGTATAAAGTTTGAGTTCACAATCTAATGATGGAATTGGACAAACCATCAGGAATGATTGTAGCACAAGATTAAATATAATTTATCTTGATTATGGGAATGGTTTAATTCCAACTTCTTGTGCTAATACATTTTGTATGTATTGAACGGACCAGGTAGAGATAAGTATTTTATACTGATTTAATAAAATAAACTCTCTAGCCATTAAATGTACTTATACTCTTTAATCTTGATATAATTATTATTAGTTGTGTATATTATTATTGTTTTGATTTATTAAAAGGCGAGATTCTTTCGTGGGTCAATATGCCTGGTAAATTGGATAATAATAATGTACATTGGTGAAGTAATAGCTAGTTGATGGAATCCATGTCTTGGTTTAGAGATTGATGATACACCTTTATGAAAGCTTATAAGTTTTCATGTGTAAACCCGGCCGGTGGATTTTGTATCCGACACATGAAATAAGTTAAGCGAAAGTCTAAAGGAAATAATCAATAAATTAAATCGTCAGTAATTTAATTTACTTGATTATTATCTGAATCTTAATATGGGGAGTTAAATAAGATTTAATGGATGAATTTCGAAATTGGATAAGGAGTGCAATTACGGATTTTTAGTGGAATAATTCGTAATTAATTATGGTAGATATTAATTTCGAAAATTAGAAATTAATTCCATAATTGAAGCCTTGTTAATTAAATTTTGTGGTCCCTACTGTGCCTAAATAATAGGAAATAAAGGAATCATTTTTCTGGTGGAAAAGAAAACTCAACAGGTTTTGGAAAAGGGTTTTAACCCTTAAAACTTGTGCTATAAATACATAAGCTTTTCCAACTAGAAGGGGTAGTACATGGTGGCTGAAATTTTCAGCCAAGTTTTCCTAGAAATTTCGCCCACACGAAATTTCTATTTCCGGTATTATTTGGGTAACACAGTAGAAGACCGTGGAACGTTTGAGGATCACGATTGTGCGGGTGATGGAGATTTCATTGAGAAGTTATGGAACTGAAGGCTCACGTGATAGAAGAGATATGTTCACGCTTCAAGAGGTAACCAGTGAAACCCCGTATATACTAGTTGTCTAGATTACATGTGATTTTGATACTGAGATTGCTTCCGCTGCTTATTATAATCCATCAATTTTCTATACACTAAATCATCTACTATATAAGCAAAGGACACGGACTAATATATGATCTATTTAAAACTTTATTAAAACTGAATAAACAATTGTTTCGTAATAAATACTATATCTAAATCAAACTCATGGTTAATAGTATATATCCCAACAATCTCTCACTTAGACTTTTAACCATGATAATTATTAGATATACTATATCCAAATGCATGGTTAATAGTATATGCCCCAACAATAAGCTCATATATACATTTCGACTTTGATATAACTACTGGCAGTAGGATTTCGTAAGTTAGTTCATTTATTCTGTTTATGTGGTTGGTGATATTATGTTGCCGAAATATTAGAGAAATATCATTAAATAGGTGAAGTACTTATAAATGATATTTCTGTCACGTGTGCCATTCAATTCGAAGTGTTATGTGTTGTAATGTTCCATTGGAACAGGTTACATATAGGCAAAATTCATACTTTTATCGAGAACACCGAATGCCTGCTTTCCTCACCATTCTTATACTCAAAAATCAAAGTAATTCCTCCCACAAATACAACCGGGATATATATCACATATATCTAAAGCAAATGACAATGAAGGTAGACACATAAAGTGGAAAGTCGCATCTCCAGCCTCCTCCATGCACTCATGTATTTTAGAAAAAATGATTGAGGATAGAATCATAAATATCAGTTCGCATACTATGGAATCTGTCATCAAAAGTTTGAAGTAAACCAGACAAATAAATGTAAGAGACTATCTGAATTCTTAATGTAAGGACGTTGATTACGGCCTACAATATAAATTTTACTGTACCTGAATATAAATAGCATATCAACTAAAATAATGGTAGAGTAAAAAAATTAAAGATACTAACTTGATCAGTATTCTTATTAATTGAGCACAAATCTCTTTCATAAAATAAAATTTAAAATTATTTTTTAGAAGTAAGAAATATTATGTTAAAAGGAACAGTGGACAATGATACTAAGTCAAGTGACGCGCTAATAAATTGTCATATTAATAATATAATAATATTGAATAATAAAAATTATAATAAAAGAAAATAAAAAACAAAAATATTATACGATGACTATATAATTTATTTTTCTTTAATTTCATATACTTTAGTTAATGAATATTGTATTGAGAAGTAAGATACCAGTTGAAATTTTATTAATGTAGCATATTATAATATATAACTTATTATTTAAAATAATTAATATTCTTTTATGTTGCCCGCGCATCACGCGGATTCTAGTACTAGTTAAACTAATAACGAAACAAAAAGAAACAAAAGGGTAAAAATGAAATGAGGGTAAAGAAGGATTAAACTTTGAGAAGAGGGTGAAGATAGAATGAACCGTGAGGAAGGATTAATCTTTAAGGCCTGTTTGGAAGGACATCTCGTAACTAAATTTGATGGATTTGAATGAAGGTAAGGAAGAACTAAACTTTAGGGCCTGTTTGGAAGGACATCTCGTAACTAAATTTGATATATTTGAATGAAGGTAAGGAAGGATTAAACTTTAGGACCTGTTTGGAAGGACATCTAGTAACTAAATTTGATATATTTATTAGGATAGTAATTAATAATTACTATATAGACTAGTAATTGCACAAAACTAGTCTTGTTTGTTTAACGTAACACCAATGTAATTCTATATATCATTTTTGGCTGCACAAGTACAATCGTATAATTAAATATTTTTAAAACTAATATTATAAATTAAATAAACTATTTTAGATGAACAAGGAAATAACTTTAAGGTGTGACAAACATATGGTGCATATAAAAAATGTTGATCTTTTATTTACTATTCAGTATTGAAAGGTCACTTTGTAATTATCATTAATTCTTACCTCCTTTTTGAGAATTAAAAACTATAATGAGTCTCTCTTAAATACAATTAATTTCTTGTTAATCAGATAATTATTTGGCCAAGCAAATAATCTAAAATTGTGGATAAACATATTCAATTATACCTAAATTCAATGATAAGATGACTTTCCAAACAGGCTCTTAAAGAAGAGGATAAAAGATTAAACGGCAAAGGGTCAAATATACTCTTGTACTACCAGAAAAGGTTTAAATATCCTTCTTATACTTTAGGTCTGAATACTATATATAAAACTTATATAAATTTTATATACTTTTTCCGCTAACGAATATAAATAAGGGGGGCGCGGGCATATTTTCACAAAGATTGAACAAACAAACAGGCTTAATAAGACAAACAGCCGTACAAAAGAGGTCTTCCCAAAGCTTCCTCGTAAGTCGTAACCAAGAAGTGGACCTTTTAATAATGATGTTCTTTTGTTCTAATCACTTGCCAAGTAAAACAATTTTAATTAGGACAACCACTTTTGTATTAAAATGAGATGCAGGGGCTGGGCCACAGATGGTTAACCGTGTGGCCTTGATTGACTCAAAAGGGCCACGCCCCTCTGTTTGGTAGGGTCCGGATCTTTGACCAATGCCAGTTTTTACCTGTTTTGGAAAAAAATTTATTTTGTGTCCGATATAACTGACGCTAGTTGTATGAGGTATCTTTTTTATCTTATATTATTGTGGACTCAGAAGTATAAGATTAAGATTCATAAATTTGTGAGACAAGACTCGAATCAAAACCCTACAATAACAAAGAAATAATCATAAAAAAATAGAAAATATATGGGTTTGAAGAATACTTTACGAAGACCTAGAATCACCGTTTTGCTTAGAAAAGTTTTATTGTATGCCTCACACAACTGACATTAGTTGTATGAGACTCATTTTTGTTTCTTAAATTTGTGGACCCAATCTTGCACTTCTGGGTCCATAAAAATTTGGGTCCACAAAGCTATAAGACAAAAAAATACCTCTTACAATTGACACTAATTGTACGAGACACAAAATAAAATTTTCGATTTTTTCTCCTAAAATGTCAGCAGGGAAAGGACAAAAGTATGATGTTAATGCTAAGCTTGCGAAAAGCTGATAATTATGTCATTGCAGAGGTAAACAATTGATAGTATCCTTTTGCCGCAAAGTGCAAATATATGCTAAATATTTATTTAAAATGTTAATAAAAAGGATACATTTGCCACACGAAAAAAAATTACTTACTACAATTTTTTTGATATTTAAGCATTATAATCAAAGGATCTATATATAGTTTAATGGTTCGAGCTTGAATTCTGCAAATGGAGTCCTTTCTACGGAGGCATTAAACCCTTCATGGTAGATTTCTGATTGAAGCAAAGCAAATTAAACATTTTGATATATGTCGATCATACACTTCAAAAAAAGGTATTAAACTTATCGTAATTTCTAAATTCAAGTTTCACAATCCCAAACAGGAAATAAATATTTTTACACACTTAATTGCCAAGAAAAAAAAGAGGAAACGATCACTTATGAAATGTGGTATAGACCTAAAATGAATAAAAATAATAAGATACTCTTACACCTACCACTTAGATATTAGAGTTTAACTTTTTTACACTAAAAGTATTAACAAATATTTAAACTATAGAATCGGTGGAAGCCAATCACAATAACAGTGGTAGTATCAGAATTTTTATTGAGATGGGTAAAGAAATAAATACATAAAAAAGTCAAGGGATGTTTATATATAATATATTTGAATTTTAAAAAAATTATCTAACTATACAGTATAATTTTGGACGAAAAAGATGTTAGGTTGACATTGGACAACAAAATAATTAAGTAATTCTTTTACAGACCATAAACTTCAGTGACAGTATAAATGTCTTTTTGTTGTCCAATTAATTTAAATCAAAATTTAAAAGAAAAAAAATCATAAATCTTAAAAGCTTTTTAGCGAAAAGCATGTCCGTGCACCTTCTTTGTATTTACTTCAATCCGAAAAATGAAAAGCCGCAGACCTTTTTCTTTATTCAATTTCCTTAGAGAAGTTGATGGAAACTGTTTCATTACTGAAATAACTAAATAATTGTTGCTATAATCGGTGTTCAATATGTAAACAATTATTTATTGTTCTAGATCTTTAGCTGTGAATACCCGTCATTTTCTCATTTGGACCAGAAAGCAAACTAATTCGAAGAAATTCGTTTAATATGTGTATGAAGCTTTGCGAGTTTCAATATATTCTGTAAATAGTTTATTGGAGCCGCAGTGAGGTCCGACTAGACTTTAATGGGAAGCAAAATTAATATTGTGAAACAAATTAAGTACGTACTAATATTTAATATTGGAAAAATTTCACATAAAAATAATTGAGCTCCCTGCTTTTCAATTTTATAGCCCATATTTCAATTTACAATCAACTAATCCAAAAATAATAGGCTAAGATTCAACATTCAACTCCAATAGGTTCTAGAAATTACTATTTAACTTTTTAAAAAGATTGTTCAAGCTTTTAAGTTAATTTTCGAATCAGTAACTGTGACTCAAATATTAGTTCAATAATCTAAATCTATTTGGATGGTGAAAATTAAATTTTTAACAAGCTTAAACATGTGGGTTTAAATTTCGAATTTGATTTTGTGAGAAATTTGGAGTGGGTGTTATTTAGACTTGTTAGAAATAGTATAAGGAGGTTGTATATAAAATTTGAAGTTATTTAATAGAGATTTGGACTGGTTTTGAACAAGAATTGCAATTGAAAATCGTGAAAGAAGTTCGTCTACAGACGCTTGTATAAAGGTGTATAAAAGTGTATAATAGCGTATAAGATGTGTTTATGCACTCATATACACTATTATACAAGATTATACAATCAATTGGAACAACACCCAATCCAAACAACTAACAAACTCAAAAAAATTTATTTTCGAAAGCAAAGCTTTGAATGGCCTTCAAGGGTGGATTTCTACTCTTCAATTATCTTACATTGCAATCAGGTGACACAGGGTAAGAAGTAACAATGGCAGACAACCCCTTGAAGTATGTGTAGAAGATGTGAGAAGACGAGAGAGTGAAAGCAATGGTTGTGAGAACACATATTTAACTCCATAGCTTTTAGAAATAATTGTTGTAAGAAAACAAGTTTTGAATTTGCTAGTGCTGTCAAAATATGTATAATATGGGCTAGGTTGGGTAAAACTTAAAAATATGGGCCATTTTTTTGTTATAGTGTGAAATCATGTGTATTTTCTTGTAATTCTTTCTTTAATATTTTACTGAATTATTGTAGACGGTTGCAGGCCGTCTTAACAAGATTGGGGTTAAAGCTAAATTTCAGAGAGACTCTACGTAAGAATATCAACGAAAAATTTTCAATGAAAAAGTATAAAATAAAATTAGAATAATAAAACAGGCTCAAGAATTTGATAAGTTGATAGACAACAACAACATATTCAGTATAAACCACAAAGTGGGGGGTCTGGAGAGGTAAAGTGTACGCAGACCTTAAGTCTACCTTGGGAGGTAGAGAGGTTATTTTCGAAAAACCCTCGGCTCAAGAGAGAGCATGGCAAAAAAAAATGTCAGATAAGGACAATCAATTCAATGCAGTATGAAAATAAAAGTAACGAAAGCGAATAAGTTATGATAAAACAGTCTAAAAAGGAGCAGTAGCTATCACAGATAAATAAGATAATCGAAGTACAAGAAACAATAGATAGCATTAGAAATCAAGGGTAAGAAACTATGGAGCAAGATAAGTTGATATAATGATATAGAAAATTATTGCATTGCTTCAATATAATGATTTCTTATTGTAATGTTTTATATTTTGAAGAAGAAAACTTGTAAACCGCGATAAGTTGCCGATTGAGAAACTTTTCAATATTGAGAATAAGAATAGTAAAAAAGAATGAAAAAAGATAAATATGAAACAATAATAATATGGGCCCGCATTAGTTGTTAGGATATAAATGAGGCAAAAAATAGCTACGCTACCCATATAAGAAAATAATTTATTAAAAATTATTTCCTTATCTAATTATTACAACAATCTGCACATTAAAGTTATTGTACTTTCGCTGCGAAAATTCTTTTTAAATTTAAATGTACACATATTTTTTTAATAATACATATACAATATATCTTTAAAGAAAAAATATAGGCCCCAAAAAGTCGGGACCCCAAACGACTGTTTTATTAGCCTTATAGTCGAGCCACCCATGAACGATTGAGAGAATTAGTAGTTGTCATTTTATATGATTTTGGGTAATCATCTTCATGTGAACTCGCTTTTGAGTTTGACATAAAGTAATTAGTATCACTCTTTTTTGTATGGTATTGGAGTCAGACTCATTCATATTATTGGTCTAAAGTAATATTGAATCCAATGTAATATTATCCACGTACCTAAGATATCCTGTCCCCAACTAAATTACTCATGTTAGTTGATGAAACACATGTTGTCTTATTATATAATCTTGAGCTGATTTTCATCTAAAGATCTAATTTTTAAAATTGAGTTAAATAGACTCAATATTTATCTTCTTAATACCTAAATTTTAAAATAATCTGATCACAAAATTTAATATGATTGTTTTGATTCTTAACTATAGGCGTTAACCAGACGGGTTGGTCCGGGCTGGACACAAAAAAAATAGCACGTCCTGTTAGTGGTCCGGGCTGGATAGTTAGCAGGCTAACTGGGCTAGTAACGGGTTAGGAAAATCTGGGTTAATTAGGGTCCGTCCGGGTTCGGGCTTAGCGTGTCTGGACCGGGCTGAATTACTTATTTTTTATTTTTTTAGTATATTATTTTTTCTTATTCAATGTTATTGATACTTAAGTGTTTGCAAAATTTTAATTAAGAAAATAAATATTTTAAGGCTTAGAATTAAACTTTAAAGTTTTAAGTTTTAAATTTAAAATTTAAATATTAAAATTTTAAATTTAAAATAAGTGGCTACAAAATATTATTTAATAAAACCATTTGTAAGGATCAAACCCCAAAGGCCTTCGTTTTATATTTTCATTGAAAAATAAATAATACTTCAAATTAATTTGCAATAACTATTTTGATTTTTTATATTTGAACTTGCAAGTTAAAAATTTACAACAATTATTAAATAAAAAAAAATAGTGCATCACATGCTTTGCATCATTTTTGTAAGTTCATCCATGTCAACATGAGGTTCTTGATTTCCGGCATTGCTTGAATCGGAACAATAAACCATTATATCTCTAATTTCTTGGTCCTCAGTTTCATCTACCTCTTCACGCCCTTAATTTCGTCGTTCTGATCTTATCCAATCTCTGAAGCGCACAAGAATTTTCAAAGCGTTGCTGCCCAATAAATAATGGGTATCTCCTAGTTGCTGCCTTGCTTGGATAAATGTGCTTTCTGATGCGACTGTTGAAATCGGCACATTTAGCATGTCTCGAGTCATGGCTGAAAGAACGGGAAATTGATTTGAGTTGCTCCTCCAACCAACCCAGCGGTAGAAATTCCTTTTTGCTGGTCTTTGGTGACTTTGCAAGTAGAATTGGAGTTCATCAATATTCCTACTACTGTTTTGTTGATGCTCTCCTAGTGTAGACTGAATCAAATAATTTTAAACACCATCATTATCGTCCAAAGCACCGGATGCAGATGTTGAAACTAAACTTGAAAGAATATTTACATCTACAACAGCAGAAGCATCAATAATGTTAGCATAGTAATTATATAAAGTTCGTAAAAGTTTGTGTAGATCAGAAATACAAGTTTCTACATTAGGGGTTTTAGTTGGTCCAATATCCATATAAACATATAAAGCAATGAGAATTAGCAACTTCAGTTATAGGCATTTTATATTTATAACAAAATTTTAAGAATAAATAAGTATAATTCCACCTAGTAACTATTTCTTCAGGCATGAGTCTTGGTTTTAGTTCATATTGTACATATTTTTTCTTAAATACATTTAACCTAGCACTTCTATTATTTTCTTGAATTAGACTAACATCTCTTCTAACTAAAGTAATCTCATCTCTAAATAATTCAAGGCCATTTTTAACAATTAAATTATAAATATGACATGCACACCTAACATGAAATATTTCAAGAAGTGATGGGTATAGATGCAATTTTAATATTGTAATAGCATCATTGTTGTTAGAAGCATTATCAAATGACATACACAAAACTTTTTCTGAAAGATTGTAAAATATAGCAACTTCATGGATAGTATTACTTACAAATGCACCAGTATGACTTTGATCTTCATCATATTTAAAAGCAACAATACGTTTTTACATACAAAAATTATCATCTATCCAATGACATGTAACACTCAAATAATTATTTTCATTAACAGCACGACCAATATCAGAAGTAAAAGAAACTCTACAAGAAAGACTGGCGAACAAATAACAGATATATGTCTGATATTGTCCAAAAAGCGTAAAGAATATATTTAAACAAAGGGTTATAGATTCTTTGAATATAAGTAACAAGATATGGTGAAGAAGCAAAACTAAAAGGTAAATAACCTAAAACAATCATTGTAATTAATTCTTCCCAGTCTTTCACTATATCGTATTTACCCATTAAACTGCCAGTACCCGGGTTAAGTTTTTGTTGCCCATCTTCCTCATCAGCACCCCATTCAATATGGTGGTTATCTACCATGTGCCTACGAAGTTGAGTCATTCCCCCTTGCTTACCTCCGGTCTCATGTTTATAAACTTCCTTACAAATTTGACATCTTATATAATTTTTATCTTCTTCTAATCTTTTAAAAAAATTCCATCACTTACTTCTTAATCTTCGATTCCTCTTAATAAGGAGGGGAGGCCTACATGTATTACCACGACCTCCACCCCTAGTATTTCGACTAGCATTACCAGGTGTAGCTGGTGGTGTTTCAAGATTATCAGGAGATTGAATATCATCTAAATTATCATCAATACCATAATTTTCTTGAAGTTGCTCATACTATACATTTAAATTTTCAGGTGAACTTTCAGAAATATGTGTAAAGCTACAAGAAGAACCATCACCACCTCTTGATCTTTTACGACTTTTATTCTTACTACTACCACCTCTACTAGTACACACTTTTTTGGTTGCTATAAATATATTTATTATGTAAATTAAATTAAAAAATTAAATTAATAATTCTAAATAATAAAATAAAAATATACACCAAAGAAGAGAAAGAGATGGAACAATTGTACTGGAATTTCGGATGCCGCACTAAATTTGATATCACACTTAAGTTGATATTTGATGATACAGAATATTGATACCACAATTTACTTGAATACTTGATATTTGATAATTATAATTTTGTAGTGAGTAAAGTAAATATTTGATGAAACTTGAAATAATAAGTAATTGAGAATTTAAGAGCAATAAGCAGTATTATCAAGAGAGAATTAGAGTAATGTCACGACCCAAAATCCCCTCGAAGGAGTCGTGATGACACTTATTCTCTAAACTAGGTAAGCCTAATATTTACAAAAATAATATTGATATTCACTAACTTCAAATTAGATAACTCTGAATAATTACAATTCCCAAAATCGGTAGTACAATTCATAAGCCTTTCTAAGAGTAGTTATACAAATTAAATATGATATTGTTCCAGAACAGAAAGGAACCCATGAAAATAAGAACAAACGAAGGTGATTCCGAGGCCTGCGAACGCAGCAGCAGGTTTACCTTGAGTCTCCGTCGTGACGATCCGCACAGCTACTACCGATCAAATGCTTGGATCTGTGTAAAAAATGTACAGAAGTGTAGTATGAGCACACCACAACGGTACTCAATAAGTATCAAGATTAACCTTGGTGTAGTAGTGACGAGGGAGAGTCAAGACACCTACTGGTCTAATAAAGTGAACATGATATAGTAATAAGTTGACATTGGTAAAGGCAACAAAATAATACCGATAACAAGGAAAAATCCAACTACAAACAATAGAGACAATAAAAGGGAATATGAATGGTAACGCAAGATAACCAAGTAAATTAACACCAACATAGCTAGGACACAGACAAGTAAAATGTACTCAAATAAGGAAGGCGATATTAACTCAATCAATCACATCCATTCTGAATCACAATTCCAACCATCTCAAAACTCGATGTCTCATATCATAACTTCAATTTCCAAACCTTTAGTACATACGGCATCTTGTGTCCACATATTTCTATCTCACTTTGCACAACGTCATCCTCATGCTACTTAGTACATAGGGACCATACCCAATGTAATTAAGATGTTCAAAAAGTCTCATTTATATAACATAAAGTAGATTACAGTTTCTAAACCAATTAGGAAATCAGCAAGAAAGAATGAAGTTATTTTTAGAAATCATTTGAATAAAGAAAATATCCTTTTCAAATAAAATTCAATATCGAATGAAATATTATATTTAATATAGGATTTAATAAATTACAACTTAGTAGAAATTCCTTTTAAGTAAGATTCAGTATCTTCGGGTTAAGAAAATTTAATTGAGAAACTAATTGAAATAAAACATAAAATTTGTAGGAATTTGAATTGTTAAAAGGTGTATATATACACGGTGAGTTCAAATTTAAAAGTCATATATAGCAGCGTAGTACTATTTTCTTTATTTTAAATCACGATATTGCTAACAACTTAACATGACAGGAGGAAATAATTCAACGTAGTAAATTTATTTAAAAATTAATTCACCAGAATAATAGTTTCAGGGAAAGAATTCAAGGAACAACGGCAAGTCAATAACTGAATGCCAATAACTCTATCCTCACAACGCAGTGAAACCCGAAATACAAATTGTCAAGTCTTAAATAAATGAACTAGGGTCTTCTCAGTATACAGTTATAACCAAATCCTAAATGAAATGTAAAACCACCGAATAACTTGTATAGTCAAAGAGGAATACATAAGCATATTGATGCGGCGTGCAACCCGATCCCACCAGTCCACGATTGTTACTCCTCAATATATATCACCCTTATTCCTCCAGTTGCGGCGTGCAACCCGATCTCACCTGTCCACCCTTATTACTCCTTGTTGCAGCGTGCAACCCGATCCCACCAGACAACATCAATTCTCCCTTATTCCTCCTCAACATATTAACAACCAGATATAATTTAAAATCAACAACAACAACAACAACAATTCATCAACCCAATCACAAGGATTTATACAGTAAGAGTATGAGTACATGGAAACAAGAGAATCACGGAAAAACCAATAAGCACAACAACCTTTGCAAAAATAACAAGACATATAAGGTACGTGATAACTACACCGGCAACCACAATAATTTGGACACATAGCATATATGCACGGGGTCATAGAGGAATTCACAATTAAGAAATAACAAAATAATAAGGAGGACAATCACTTCAATTAAGGCAAATAAGGGCCAAGTAATAAGTAAGAGTTAGAGGAAAGCTAACAACGTCGTATGGACATATAGAGGTAAATCAAGCAATTAGGAAATCCAATCATATCGGAATACTTCCCACTTAATGAACATAATGACCTAAGAACCTTAAAAGCAAATTTTCCACAAATAAGTCCGAGCACACACTCGTCACCTCGCGTGCACGAACTACAATTAGCATAGAAGACTCAAATCCTAAGAGGGAGTCCCCCACACAAGGTTAGGCAAGATACTTACCTCAATTCGGCCAATTCAATACTCAATTTAGCTTTTCCTTTACCAATTCATCAATGCTCGGCTCAATCTAGCCAAAAACGAATTGAATACGTCAAACAATGCAAGAGAAAATAATTTCAATTAACAAAGCTATGATTCTTATACAATTTGCAAACACGTCAACAAAAGTCAACTCCCCGGGCCCGCACCTCGGAACCCGATAAAATTTACAAAAATCAAATACCCATTCCTATATTATTTCACCCATACAAAAATTATCAAATTCCGATACAATTTGGTCCTTCAAATCATCTTTTTACATTTTTGAAAGATTTTACAATTTCCCCCAAATTTTCCTTTAGATTTTCATGAATTTGATGTTAAATCTAAGATATAATCACAAAATGTAGTTGGGAATTGATTAAAGATACTTACCCAATGACTTGGTATGAAAATCTCTTCACAAATCACCTCACCTCGATTTTAGAGTTTAAAAATATGAAAAATGAAGCAAAAATCGGATTACCCAGCTTTTAGCAGGCTGCAGATGTCGCATTTGCGACACTGGGTTCGCAAATGCGAACTCGTAAAAGCAAAGAATTCTTCACAAATGCGAAGCCTGAGCTACCGTGTCTATATCGCAATTGCGATAAAATACTTCGCAAATGCGAAGAAGAGGCCTTCGCAAATGCGGCCCAAATGTTCGCAATTGCGAACTTCCCTTGCCCAGATGGTTTTCGCATTTGCGCGACTGGCTTCGCAAATGCGAAGCCTGCCAGCCCCAGCCCTTTTCGCAAATGCGATTCAATGCCCTTAAAAGTGGTGGTCGCAAATGCGACCCATTACTCGCAAATGCGAGATCAGACAACAGAAAATCAGAAATTTCTTCCAAACACTCCGAAACGCTTTCGAAACTCACCCGAGCCCTCGGGACTCCATACCAAACACCCACACAAGTATGAACACATAACACAAACTTGCTCGTGCGATCAGAACATCAAAATAACCTCTAGAACCATGAATCAGATGCCAAAACGCATGAAAATCACTATGAACTTCAAGAACTTCTAGAATTGCAACCAAGCGTCCGAACCCTATCAAATCAACTCCAAACGACACCAAATTTTGCAGGCAAGTCCCAAATGACATAATGAAGTTGTTTCATCTTTCGGAATCGCATTCCGACCTCGATAACACAAAAGTCAACTATGCATCAAACCTCTCCATTTTCAAAACATCAACTTTTTACAAATTTCGCCGAAATGCCTCAAATTACCCTACAGGCCTCCAAATCCAAATCCGAACACATGCCTAGAGAGGTGTCTAGATACACTTAATATTAGACTATTAGTTAGCTAAGCAACGATCATTTTTAATTCGCGGGGAAGTTATTTTTATTCGGTAATCGAAAAATTGTATAAAATTTATATATTTTATATATATAACATATATATATATATATATATATATATTTCGGCTATTATTTTTAGAGCGGCTATATAGTATTATTTTTACTTTCCTAAAATTAACAACTCATACATAGCACATCATTAACTAGAGGTTTTAAGTTTTAAGTAAAATGAAGAATTTTTTTATTAAAAAAAATCACCATACGAAGCTACCGACATTATCCAAAACTCATTCCGGAGCCGTTTACTCAAAAGTCAAATTCCGGTCAAATTCTCACCGTTTAAGATTCCAAAACTAGATTCCTTCTTCCAATTCGACTCTGATTCATCCGAAAACAGAATCCAACCATGCATGCAAGTTGATACACATAATATGAAGTTGCTCGTGACCTCAAACTGTCGAACCGGACGCAATTGCTCAAAACGACCGGTCGGATCATTATAAGTAGTAAGAGAGCAAATTATGAAAAAAATAAAGAAGAAGAAGGAGGGCTATTTATAGTTTTTAAAAAGATAAAATTGGTATTTATCAATTATTAGGGGTGGGGGGGCTACTTTCTTAAGGGGGTAGGCCGAAATGGCCAAATTTGCAAAAAATGACCATTGCCCTAAGACCATTTTTTAATTTGACCATTGGCAATGGTAAATTTTTTTTAAAAAAAATCCAACTGTAACCGGGCTGGACCGGGTTATAGCCCGGTAAAAACCCGGTAGTGGGTAACCGGGCTAACCGGGTTCCGGGGCATTGGTTACCAAAATATGTTCGTTCCCATCTGGCTCCCCCTAACCTCCCTCCCCCAACCCGTCCCACCCCCTAACGTACCGGGTCGAACTGGGCTGTCATTGGGTTGGCCCGACCCGATTAACAGGTATACTCTCAACTAGGCATGTCAATGGTTCGGTTCAGCTAGTTATTTTATATAATTTTTTTCATGCCACTTTTTCTTTTATTCTATGATGTATAACCAAAATTATATTTTTAGAAATTGTACCAATGATGTCGGTTTCTCTTTGGTATTGGTAAGATTCAATTAATTTTGGATATTTTTGTGAATATGAGTTAAAACTCACTAGTAGAAACATAATGCAATAATATATGTACTTTTATAGGACTTAGCAAAAGTCTCTCGGTATAGGGTGATGAATTAAGAAAACATGAAAGATGGTCAGAGTGTAGACCCATCAACTATTCAATAACAATGCAAAAGAAACTAAGCAAAGAAAAAGGAAATATAAATCACACGAGTGGAAATATATTAAGCAAGTTGAGTCTCAAAAATAAAGTCTATAGAAGATTAAATATTTAAAAATATAAATTTAAATCATACTAAAAGAAACATATTCAATATATTGTTGTTTGCTGCTCATATTCGCTAGAATACTTTGTCTTGCTAGTGAATATGCTAGAAATAATTTAGTTTCAATAGAAGTAGCATAATAGGTTTGAGAATTATGATTTTGAGCTCAATTACTTGTTGTTTTGTAACTGTTTTCATAATTCCAAGGCCCAAGGAAAAATTCAATTCATTATTATTTTTAAACTTAATATATAAATATATCAATTCCATATAAATTTTATTCGGTACGATTCGGTATTTTTCCGGTTTATTTTCATAAAATAATAAACCTACTCTAATTATCGATATAATTATAGATTTATATAAAAACCTACATTTTATTAAGAGAAATCTAAAAATCGGTTCGCTGTGGTACGATTCAGTCGATTTTTAAATATCTATTGACACCCCTACTCTTAACTAGAGACCTAGGTGATGAACAACGCCTTGTTAAAGAAACAAGTGATAGAAATGAGGTATACTCCCTTTATTTTAAAAAAAATTAATATTATTTTCTTATTAGTCTGTTTCAAAAAGATTGATATCTTTCAATATTTTCTTAATATGAAGCATTTATAATCACACAATACTATGACAAGTTTCAGATCACAAGTTTCAAATGTATTGCAGCCACATAAATGTTATGACCTATTTAAGATCACATATTTTTAAAAAACATTCTTCTTTATTAAATTTTGTGTCAAGTCAAAATAGGACAATCTTTTGCAACGGATGAAGTATCTATCTATGTTCTATATTATTATAAAAGCATGTATATAATGTTGGTTTACCAAAATATTCTTAGTATATTAATTAACAAATAATATCATGTAGGGTAAAATTTATATTTTAAACTTTGCTTAATACTATGATTTTCATGGACTTCTAATATTAATTAAATTCTAGCACGTCCCACTAATCATTAAATTACTAGACTCATATACCGACTTCTGCCCCCTTTAACCAAAAATATTTGGATTCTTTCAAAAATTCATAAGAATAAAACATGACTAACATTGTGACGCAGTGTTTGAGGGAAATAGAAGAGAATCTGTTTCTTGTAAAGATTAAAACATGACACACGTTATGATGCTCCTGGAAATTATTTTTTTTAGCTTAATTTTTCCTCTAAAATTAAGTTGATTCTTTAATTAGCTTAATTATATTCCTATACAAAATATTATAATGAATATTGAAATTAAATTTTTTAGTATTACTTTGAATTTTAGCTAATGCCACGAATTTATTTTGTTGTTTATCACACAGTATATTTCCTCAAGAAGAGTGCCAAAAACTTTTAAGTTTGTACCATATAATATGTCAGTGTCTATTGGTTTGATGTGCCGCACGTTTTTTATTTTTAGGTTGGAGATTTGAAACGTGAAAGTCGATAATAGAGTAGTGAATTCATAGATTATCAAAATTCTCACTACATAAGGATATTAAAACCCAATTATAAAAAAAACCACGAAGGCTAAATGTTAATTACACTATTTTTAACATAAATCTATACGATATTTTGGTAAACAGAATAAAAATAAATTTTTAAATAAATTATACTTCTGAATTTAAAGAAATGCGATTTAAACTTGAATTCAATATAGTCTCGTTTTCTCTAAATTTGACGAATTACCTTCTCGTATTGAATAATGCTTGCAGACTATACTTTAGAATATTTTGTGTCTTTCTTTTTCTGTTGATATCGATTTGGATTATGTCCTTGGATAACTGATTTGGGTGGTGCTTATATCATTGATATAAATTAAACTGTGTGATATTTATGTGTTGCTTCGACTTCTTCCACCGTCATATGGAAATTTTGCAGCATCTAAATGTTTCCCAACATTTATAATTACTTTTTTGCACTTTGAAAGCTCTCATGTTTTGGTTTAAATTACTTTGAGTGTACATAGTTACTTGGTATAATTTTTATTAGCACATTTATACGCACTCCAAGATTCAAGTAGGATAATAACTTATAGATATACGGGAATCAATATTATTTACTTTCCCATTAAATTTTTGAAAGCTTTGTGAACATAACACTATTGGTGAGTCTGAATATTTATCCCCATAACACATCAAATATTTATAACTTTCAATGAGTAGTACACAAAATTTATGGACATAAAATTGCTCCGCTATTGGAGATAGAGCGGGTCTAAGATTTAAGCTTTGTGAATTCCAACCTTTAAGGTTCTTAATATAAAATGTCATATATTTTTAATTACTAGTCTTAGGGTATGCGCAGTTGCGCGTGTATCCCCCTTTCAATTAGTAATATATTAAAAACTATATTTGCATATAAACTAAAAGGCTTAAACTTTTAACATTAATAAATAAAATGTCTATTGTTCAAACTTTAGGGGAGAATTTGATGTCTAAAGCAAATTTCGGGGTATAAACAATTTTCCCCGCTTCTTGAAAAGTTATTTTTTCTCTTTTATTTAGTTTATAATTTTAGGGATTGAAGAACCTTCATTTCTTTCTTGAGAAAGTTGTTTTTTCTTCTTTCTTTCTTTTTTTGATAGGAATTTTAGGATTTTACTTTATACCTTTTTTATAAGTGTTCTATGGGATGTCTGTTATTTCTTACCAGTAACATGTACCAAGTAAATTTGTCAATCAAAGCTTGGACAGATGAAAAGAATAACCTATTTTTTAAAAAAATTGTTTAGATGTTTTAGCATGTAGATCACTCTTTACTCTTCGTAAGTATATTTATATTAGACAATTATAGTTGTACTTTGTATATTTAATTTTTTATTAAATTATAAATTGCTAAACAATTGGAGGAATTGAGAAAATTGAGTGACTGGGGGAATTATATTCTCAAACTGTTGTACACGCGCCAAGCATAAGAATCCTAAGGCGTATGGTTTGGCTCCAAAAAGGAAGAGGAAACTAAATGTTTAATTTTTATTTTTTTTTTTCAGTTTGATAGGCTGCAACAAAGTTTTCAAAAAATATTCTCTAGGCAAAAATATATACGGTTTCCTTCTTACGCAATATGAAAGAATTATAGTTGAATTCAAATTCCTAATTATTACTTTAGGAAAAAGAACTACTAAATATTAGGAAAATAATTAAATATATGTTCTTGAATATTAGAAGAATAATTAAATATCACATCCTAAATATTAGGAAAACAGTTAAATTACACTTCTATCTAATGTGAAGCCAATTTTTAAAGGGTAAAAAAGGCAAACGACATTTTGCTAAGGGGCTTCGCGCTTTTAATACATACATACATACATACATACATACATATATATACATACATACATACATACATACATATATATACATACATACATACATATATATATATATATATATATATATATATATATATATATATATAGATAGATAGATAGATAGATAGATAGATAGATATAGATATAATATTAATAGATTTCTTAGGATAAATTTTTAATATATTTTTAAACTCATGTCATAATGCTACATCCATCCTGTGAGCATGCGATTTTTGCCCTATACGAAATACTCCTATAAAATCCAAGAAAATAGATTCTTTCTTAATTATTTGCTATTTTTAGGAATTTTTGTAGAATTTTCTTAATTATTTGCATTTTTCTGTACATGTTTAATTTTTATTTAAATCATGAAAAAATACCAAAAACATATCATGCATTGCATTTAGGATTTATTTTTACATTTTAATCAGTAATTATTTGTTTCATAGAAATTTGAAAATTACAAAAATATCTCATTTTTACATTTTTTGTCTTTTAATTTTTAGTTTATTGATTTTTATCTTTTAATTTAGAATTAAGTGATGTTTATAATTTTTATAGTTAGTTTAATAGTTTAATTTCACATTTTAGATAATTTAGGACTTTTAATTTAAAAAAAAAGGAAAAAAAGAGAAAAGAATAGGGGAAATAAAGAGTTTGATTTTTTTGAAATTGGGCTAATTTAACCCAAACCAGCCTAGATCCTGTAATAGCCCAAAATATTTTGATATACTTATTAATTGCGGGATTGAAAAATTAACTTCTTTTCTTTTAATATAGTTATTAAGCCTAATCTAGTAGAAGAGAATTTACTATTATATATAATATAGTATATTAAATAAGTGACTAGTGGGTCAATTACATATTATAAATAAGGTAAGTAACTTAATTTATTAATTAATATGTAAAATTTTATCAAGTGGGTCAAGCCCAATACGTTAATGCCAGCATATGGGATTGTAGTAGAAGTTAAGTACATTAGGGCTTATAATTGACAAGGAGATTATCAGAGGGGTTTTCCGGGAATTGGTGCGGCAATAGTGAACTGACAACGTAAGAATTTTATAGACTCAGCTATTTATTTTGATTCAGTAACATAGATTTTGACTCTACATATGTATGTATTGCAGTGATGTTCTTTTGTTGATGATAGTAAAAATAATGAATCAATGATATATTAAAGATTAGAAAATATAATGAGTAGGCAATGATGGGTAATATGGGACTAAAAATAAAAATAAGATTTCAATGGAGAAATCAGCAAAGTAGATGTGCAAATTTAGAACTGATCAAACCTAAACCATACATATATTGTCGATTTTCTAATTTCATTTGCATACCTCATAATTATGATTTTTGGGACTTGAATGTCGATATATTGGACTTGTATATTAAACATTGAGTTTAGATTGAGATATTAGGATATGTCTTTACCTATAAAAATATGGTATTTAATAGGTTGAATATTAAGATTCAACTCTAAGCTTGAACGTTAGGGATATTGAGATTTGACCGGATTGGCATAATTGATCTTGTTAATTAATATTTTATATAGATTGAGGCCATTGAGGCTGATTGGTTGCTGTTATAGACGTTGCAAGGTTGGGGAACTTCCCGTTAGCGAGGTAAGCGAGACTTTAAGCTTTGATGCTTGCTTTTCTAAAATCCATTTTGAAAGTATATTTTTTTTCCTGTCCGGGCCATGTGTTGGGACAAGCATGCTCTTGGCAGAATCGGTGGTCGTTGACCATCCGCAAATATATATTATTTTGTAAAAGCTAAAATTATTTAATGAGTGATTTGTGATGTGTTGTGATGTGGCATAGCCTCGAGATGGCGTTGGGGCGTTAGAAATTATCTCTTCGCTGCCGTTATATATATTGGGGCATTGTGTATGCCGCCGTAATAGATTTGGGGCAATGTGTATGCCGCCGTTATAAATTTGGGGCATTGTATATGCCGCCGTTATAAATTTGGGACATTGTGTATGCCGCTGTGGTAGATTTGGGGCATTGTGTATGCTGTCGTGGACTCGTTGGGGTGTTTGATTAATTTTCTGCACTGCCGTTAATGACAAGTCCTTAGTATAGATTGTGTTGAGATATATATATATATATATATATATATATATATATATATATATATATATATATATAATATTATTGTTGAATAATTATTTGGACCTTATAGATTAATTATATGGGGAAAGATTTCTATGCATATTATTTATGTGCTTGTTGTGTGTTTGTATTTTCTAACACTTATTCCAGAGGTATTCAGAGTGGCGGGTTGAGGATCTTTCTGGATTATATTTATGTATAACTCACTCCTTACCTGCATGTCCATGTAGATACTGTTGCTGAGGGCGAGGTTAGTGGCTAATGAGTTCGCTGAGTGGATCCTATTGCTGAGGTGAGCCGTCGCATCATTCGTGGAGGCCGCTGTTTCAGCTCTACCTATCTTATGTCTCTTATTTCTTTCGAGTTTGCATGCCCGTCACTTAAACTTCTATTACTCTATTACAAGCTCCACGGTCTTAGTATGAAATATGGGTTATAAATTTATTATATGAGTGTTCTTTAGATTTATAAATAAATTATGATTTTAGTCGAATAATTATTTCCTATTTAGTAATATTTAATGCATTTGGACTTGTACGTATTTCTCTCAGTGCTTATATAAAAGGTTAAGAGTACAGGAATTGGTTCGCCTAGCGAGTGGTGTTAGCTGGGTGCCAGTCACGTCTAGGGGGGTAGTTTGGGACGTGACAGATTCGTTACCCCCAACCTGGGCCCAAAATAATTATACCCAGTCCAGGTCCCCCATAAACCCAAACAACCCCGTTTTTGTAACGCTTGATCACAGCCGTTGGATCTTAGCAATCCAACGGCCCGGAACTGAAGGATCATTAATTATATAACTATCTGAATGGAGACATACCCCCAATCGAACCCTTTCACTCTCCGTCTCTCTCTCTGTAAATTACCAAACCCTAGCCGCATCATATCCCCACGCCACCTCCACCGTAAATCACCACCAAAAATCACCTCACAGCAGTTCCGGTGGTCCAATCTTCCCCAAAATAACATCATGAACTCCCCTTCACCTCCTCAGTCCATATCTCAAGTCCTTTTCCTTCGAATCATGCCCAAGCTCTTCGAATCTTAAATCAAAAAATTCGGCCAAAACCTTAATTGTTCCAAATCACTCCAAACTCACACCCTATGATCCTTGCCCCATCTGAATCTCTAACCACCATTAGCTCCTTTCGAATCAGCCCCGATTTCTTCGAATTTTAAATCTCATGATTCTAGAAGAACCCTAATTTTTCTTTCCTCTCTTCTTGATTTGTATTTGGTCGAATGGAATTAAAACATCCATTAGTTGACTGTTCTCGTTAAGAACAATCGATTAATGGTAGTCAAAGTCCATTTATATTTCGAAGGATTTTGGACGAGTTCTCAAATTGACCTAATCCTAAAATAAATTTAAGTAAATCTTTTTCCTTTCTTCTGTTCGTTTAATTTTATCTTTGTTTTTCTTCTGCATGTTTAGTGGTTTTATTAGACGCATGTTTTAGGTTTAATTTTAGATTTTTTATTTTTTTTCTCTTTCTTTATTCATGGCTGTTTATTTGTTGATTTGTTCTTAGTTGATTAAAGCATGCTTTGAATTTCAGTACTCGACTGCATGATTTTCTTTTCGTTTAGTTAGAGTTCCGTGTATTTAAATCATGGATTCAATTCGAAATAAGTTAATGGTAGGTTTCCCTTAGTATCCGGATTCATCCCAACTGCTTAATTTTGCTCATTTAATTTGTCTTGGCATGTTTGTTTGTGTTTTCCCTAGTCTGCAAATCAAAGGACTTTTAGGGTGTTAATTGAACGAAAAGAAACTTAGAGGGTTATAGAGGGTTAGTTAGTCATTGAAATCAGATAAGTTTTAGGTTGGAATGTTCTAGAAAGGAGGGGCAGCTGGCCTCATTTGGTTAATACAAAGTACTGAAACCAATAGGGGAAAACAAGTTGTCCAATCCTGTTGGAATATGCTTTTTGTGGCTAAAGAATAATTCCTTCAGCACATGGCATCTTTGGTACCTATATATGGTATTATTTCTATACATAAAAATCAAACTTGGATAACCTAAAAAAGACCTAAAAGTTCTCTGCATCCTCTGATTCTAGGTTTACACAAAATTTAGCAATCATCAGCACTTTTAGTATCATTTTACTGCACCAAAGCTCCTTGTTCTCTTCTGAAGAGACAAGATTTCAGAAAACTTATAAAACCTTCAAAAACCACTTTTCTTTGGGATTTTGCTGAAAACATGGCCTGAAGTAGAAGGTTTTTCTTGAGTTTGGGTTGGAATTTCTGGTTTCAATATTGCTGGGGTTTTGCTGTTTGGGAATCTGGGTTTATCAAAGGTTGTTGTGCTGTGTTTTACTGCTGCTGTTGTCTGCTCCCTTCTGTTGTTCCATCTTTGGATTCTCAGCTATCTGTCTCCTTATTTTCTTTGCTAATTCTCACTCTTCAAGGTACTACTTCAGATCTCCTATGTAGTTTTCTTGTACATAAGTTATAAAAATGTCAAAATTTGCAAAGAAATGTGTAATGAATGAGTGTTCTTTTGATATTATTTAATTAATCTTTTGACTTTAGCTATTATGATTGTAAGTGCATTAGCATGAGCATTTATGTTTTTTTATGATGTAGTCTTCTTAACATGTTGAAATCTGGATTTGCATAAGTTGAAAATCTCTGTTAATTTCCTTTACCTTAGCTCTTTCAGTTGTTATTCATGCCTTTCTTGCTTATAAGTGATCTAGTATAATGCTTGACTGGTTTAAAGTTAAGTAGGTCATAACTTGTAGATTTGGCCATTGATTGGTTAAATCAGCATGTGTTAAGGTCTAAATTTATATATGTATAGCTAATAGTGTGTACTAAAATCTGTGTGTTATAGTTGTTGTTTGAACATGAGAATGGTTGTAAAGCTGTTAGCTAATTTGGGGCTTAGTACCTACAGATTTGGTCGTCAATTGGCCAAATCAATAGGTTCAAAAGCTGACATTTGGATAATGCTGTTTAAACACAAGAAGGGACTAAACTCTAATGGACAAACCATGTCCAAAAAAGGCCAGATTCTTCAGGATACCAGTTATGCGAAATTTGTAATAGATTAGTTATTAGCATAGTGTTCATATATTAATAGGTTGCAATGTATAGATTTTGAGAAATTTTATTTTTGAGGACTGTAATAATCTAAGGTTTTAGTTTCATGTATTGATATTTGAAACAACAGTATGAAGAGTGTATCTGGGTGTTATCACATTTTCTTTTCATAAGTATAGTGGGAAATTGGGCCAGACCGGGAGATAAGCCTAAATGAAAATAGGTCTTGACAGGTCTAGGCCTTAAGCCCAATAGACTTGGCTCAATTTTAAGGTTTCTTCTATGAGCCATAGTATGAATGTATGTCCTTCATGTTATTTTTATTCTACAAATCGTGTACAATGCAGTCACTTCTTAAAACTTGAAGTTGTATTTTGATTTCCAAAATTTGAGCTCTCTAATTAGAAATAATTTGGGTTATAATTTTGTAAAGTGAGTAGCATGTAAGTTGGGCTCAAAGAATGAAGGGTAGATAGGCCCAATTAGAAAATATAACTATTGGGCCCGCCTAAATTTAATCCCAACGTGGACTGCTCAATTCAGTTGCAGCAATGATACACAGAACCTTTCTGATTTATCGAGCCAAATCGTGAGCCCAGTTGCAGCTTCAAAGATGATTTATTTTAAGAGCCATTGCTGGCCCATTCTCCTTGTCCAAAATGACTCGAGAAAAATCGGTTTATAATCAATAGCTTCCTTGTTAAGTTTAAGTTAGTTTTAAAATAAGAACATCCTTAGAATCCCTTAATTATGTACTTTTCTTTTAAAACCTTTTGAGGTGTGCCATGCCAAATGAAACCCCTAAGCCCATGGCCCTCATATAATTAGTCAACTATTGTAGAAAATTTGAGGTGTGCCATTTTTTCTTTAATAACCCATGGCCCTCATGAACTTAATTCAAAACTTTGTAAAATTAAGGTGTGCCATCAATTGAACTCTCCATGGCCCTCATAAATGTTGTTAATTCAAACCTTCGTAGTTGCTCTAGGCGCATATCTTTGAATAACTCATCATAGTCACAGGTACAGTTCCCGTGACGTAGTTGTGATTTTTAAATTCCGAGTGTACATTTCATGTAACCCAATTTCAATTTCTCAAACAATGTTTAATAGAACGTGTCGCGAACCGCAAGTGCATTTCATGTAGCGTGGTTTAAGACGTGTTTTAAATGACATTGAATCTTCCTAAAAGCGGTTAAAATAATTAAAAGCGGTTATAAAGCTAAAACTGCACAATATATTTAAAACGTGCAATTAATCAGATAATAAGCCAATATTAATCGTTTAAGCGACCGTGCTATAACCATGGAACCCGAGAATGCCTAACACTTTCTCCCGAGTTAACAGAATTCTTTACTTAGAATTTCTGGTTCGCACACTATAAAAGTAAAGTCGAAATTTCCTCGATTTGGGATTTTACAAATAAACCGGTGACTTGGAACACCAAAACTATTCCAAGTAGCGACTCTGAAAAATAAATAAAATAATCCCATTTCGAATAATGTCACTTTAATTGGAAAAACTCCCTTATATCTCCCTCTCGGGTGGTAAAAAAAGAGGTGTGACAGCTCTGGCGACTCTGCTGGGGATTCATAACCCAGAACTTTTGGTTCAGGGTTCAAGAATTCAAGCTTAGGATAACTGTTATACTTGGCTTTATTTATTATCTGATTTTTTACATGTTTGAGCCTAATGTGCTAAATGCCGCTTTTTACCGCTTTGATATTATTTGGAATGTATATAAATTGTACGAAACACTCTTCTCTCCGAGTCTTCTAAATCATCTGGGAAGTGTACACTTCGTGTAACTTCTTTTCTGTTAGAGTCATATCCCAATTTTAGAATGAGGTTCGGACAAGTTGCAAAGCCAGTGGAGCTTCTGTATTCTCGGTACGCTGCCCCCCTCGGCTTGAGCTGCCTGCTCGGATAAGCCAGGTCTAGAACAATACACCAAGGTTTTTAAACCTAGTATAACAAAGCCTCATGCTGGATCCCTAGTAGGAACGCTTGTTTGCATCACGTGCATTTGACTTTGGAGACTCAACACAAGGGTTAGGTCTGCCTAGGACAGGTGTACCCAAAATGAAAAGACCATCCTGATGCATTCTACTTGCTACTTGTGCATTTATTTGCTTCGGATTTTATGTTGACCGGCTTATGAATAATGGAGAAAAGTTGAAAAGAGAAAAATTAATTTGAGGGTTGAGAGAGAGATAATTACCTGTCTTTAAAAAATCCGGTATCCAAAAAAGTACCGAAACTCTGCCGAAATTTTGAAAAAAAAATAAAGAAAAATTTGTTTCAAGAAAAATATTTGGTATTGTTTTTATTATGTCAAAACTGCCCGAACTACGCAAGTTTGATTCTCACCAGATGTGGGATACGTCGGCAACCCTCACCGGGTCCAAGTCCATTTTTACAAAAATAACCCAAAAAGAACAAAAATTTTGTCGCTTTGTCATAAATAAGTTAGGTGATGCCATTCTTGTCTAAATAGCCAAAATGTCTCCAAAAGGGGCACCGGAAGGCTATTTTTGTAAGAACAGCCACCTATGGTTCCTTTTTCAAATTTTGGCCAATTAGCAAACACAACCCTAAAATCTTCTTTCTTGAGATGCTGAAGGGTCGTATTTGCAAAGGCGGTTTTGTTTTAAAATGAAATTTTTTGAAAAAAAAATCTGATAACTTTCTTTTGAGTCAAAATAAATCATGTTCTTTTAATCAATCACTCTAATAAATGTGCAGGATGAGCACAATTGAAAACGAACCCTTTACAGTCCTCGAAGAAATCCCATTAGGACTCCATATGTGGTGAAACGACTTAGGAAAAGTCATCAGAGATACTATGCTAAAAATTTTAGGCGGTCTTGTTGGTCTTCTGAAAATCAAACCGAGGTTGGATGTGATTGAGGCTTTGATACCTTTTTGGGACCCGACACATAATGTGTTCTATTTTTCTGATTTTGAGCTAACCCCCACGCTTGAAGAAATAGCGGGCTATGCCGGTCTTAGTGGGAATCTCAGAAGTCGGTACCCAGTGGCACCAAGAACAGTGACTCCTCATAAGTTTTTGGACCTTCTGAGCATCAGTCGGGAGGTTCAAGATGGAAATCTATTTGAGGGATTTTGCACACTCTACTTCTTATACCAGTGTTATGGCGATCCCCATGGTTTTGAGGCTCCAAATACTGGCCTAACTCATTTAGGAAACAAAGATAAATGGGAAGCTTGTCGGGGACTGGCTTTTATAGTGGCATTCTTGGGTATTTTAATCTGCCTAAGGAAGGATGGAAACATAGAATTGGGTCTTGTGGGTATGGCCGACATCATGATTAAAAAACTGAATGGCAACCTTATTCCAATGATCTTAGCAGAGATTTACCGAGCTTTAACTGTTTTCCGAGAAGGGGGAAAATTTTTGAGGGCTGTAACATGCTTCTACAACTGTGGATACAAGAACATCTCTACCACCGCCTGGGGTACATGAACTATGGCATGACTGGTCTGAACTGCATTGAAGAACATGAAAATCGGGTGGTGGGTTGTGAATTTCCAGAAGGTACATAGGTAGGGCTGTATTTTGTCCCGGGCCCGGGCCTTAGTGGGCCTAACGGGCCGGGCCTCGCGGTCCCGGGCTTCGTGGTCCCGGGCTCTGGCGGTCCCGGGCCTGGCGGTCCCGGTCTTCGTGGGCCTAATGGGTGGAACCGGCCCGTGACGGGCCTAAGCCCACATGGTCCTGTGCTTAACGGGCCGGGCTCGTGGGCTTCGCGGGCCTAGCGGGTTTTTTTTTTTTTTTTTTAAAGACAATTTCTTGTAGTATCATGGCTATATTAATATGTAGTATATATGTATATCTAATTATTAAAGTGCTTGACGAAAAAGAAAATAACAAAACAATAGTAAAACACTAAATTGTCATGCATAAATATCACTTCTTGATATTATATTGTATCTTATGTATATATATTCTCTTATATATTTTCTTTTAGTATATATATTGTATCTTATGTATATATTGTAGCTTATAAATATATTTTCTTGTAGTATATATATTGTATATTATGTATATATTGTAGCATAATATATTTTCTTGTAGTATATTATATTGTATCTTATGTATATATATTCTCTTATATATTTTCTTGTAGTATATATATTGTATATTATGTATATATTGTAGCATAATATATTTTCTTGTAGTATATATATTGTATCTTATGTATATATATTCTCTTATATATTTTCTTGTAGTATATATATTGTATATTATGTATATATTGTAGCTTATAAATATATTTTCTTGTAGTATATATATTGTATATTATGTATATATTGTAGCATAATATATTTGCTTGTAGTATATTATATTGTATCTTATGTATATATATTCTCTTATATATTTGCTTGTAGTATATTATATTGTATCTTATGTATATATATTCTCTTATATATTTTCTTGTAGTATATATATTGTATCTTATGTATATATTGTAGCTTATAAATATATTTTCTTGTAGTATATATATTGTATATTATGTATATATTGTAGCATAATATATTTTCTTGTAGTATATTATATTGTATCTTATGTATATATATTCTCTTATATATTTTCTTGTAGTATATATATTGTATATTATGTATATATTGTAGCATAATATATTTTCTTGTAGTATATTATATTGTATCTTATGTATATATATTCTCTTATATATTTTCTTGTAGTATATATATTGTATCTTATGTATATATTGTATCTTATAAATATATTTTCTTGTAGTATATATATTGTATATTATGTATATATTGTAGCATATAAATAATTCTAAGTATAGACAAAGAAATATTGCGAAAAGAAGCTCATGGGTAGAAGCAATAAATTTTATTACCAAAAAATGACATATCTTTCTTAGTCATCCTTCCCCCAATGGAATGAGCACAACAAGGTACTAATACCACCATTAGAAGGAAAAAAACTAAGGAAGATGTGCCAAAATACAAGTTACATATTATTCTATGTATTATCTCTAACAAATCTCATAAATCCTTCAAGGTTCGGAGGAGGTTGCGTTGGTGGTGGTGGAAAAGAAGCTTGTTCATCACCACTTCCGGGCGAAGCCGAATCCTCCGTAAGTTCCGCTATCATTTCTTCATAAGCTTCATCTATCGCCGGTTGTGCTTCTGCAATTCCAAAGTTTCTTCTTTCCGAGCGGATCCAATCTCTAAACAATACTGATTTTTCCAAGCTATCCCTCATAGACGCTCTATGATCACCTATTTGCAGTCTTGCTTGACTGAAAGCGCTCTCTGATGCAACAGTTGAAGCTTGAATTGATAAAATATCCCGAGCCATCCTTGCAAGAACAGGAAAATGTTTTTCCCTTGCCTTCCACCATTCCAAAAGATCAAAAGAGCCGTCTGGATTCTCCTTTTCAAGTCCCTGAGACAAATAAACTTGAAGCTCATTTAGATGTGAAGTTTCATCATAATTTTCACCTTGAGACCCCCTGAACTCCGTCCAAGATTTAAGAGCTTTTAAGCCCGCAACTCTTTTAGAGGATTGTGAGCTAGACGAAGTAGGGGTTGGAATAGTTGGCCTAGCATGCTCTAAGGCAAGTTGATAAGCATTATAAACTGTTTGAGCGTTAATCTTAATTGAAGCTTTTGCATCTGCAAGTGTCGCAATTTCCTCATTTGAAAGATCTAAAGCCTTATAAATATTTGAATACCAAAAATGAGGACCTCCCAATTTCATTGTAGGATTTAGCATTGCAGCAAGACCATAAATAGGAGGGATAGGAAAAAAATATTTTTTAAACTTTTGTTTCATTTCATTTATAGCAAGTTCATAAATATCCCCACCCTCACTAAATTCAACAAACAAATCAGATAGTGCTGCAATATAAACTAAACAGTTTGAAATAGTAGGATAATATTGCCCAGAAAATGCATTTGTTGCAATTTGAAAATGTTCTAAAAAATCTAAAAGAATTTTAACATTAGTCCAATCTTGAGTGGTAAGCATTTCATCATCATCTTCACCACCTACCCGAGAATTAAACGTTGCATTAATTGGGTTTCTATATTCATATGCTACTACTAAACTTTCGTACATACAATTCCATCTAGTCGGGCAAGGTTTAGGAACCTTTCTTTCTCTAAGGCCATATTCATCACATTTTTTAAAATACTCTCTAAGTCTACTTCTACGGTTTGAATAAAAAAGCCAATTAAGAGCCATTCTAACCTTTTCAATTTCTATGTTTAATATTCGCATACCATCACCGACAATTAAATGATAAATATGACAAATACATCTAACATGGAAAATATTAGTAAATGCAGGATTTAGTGTTGTTGTAAGCATGCCTATAGCACTGGTGTTACTAGAAGCATTATCCATTGAAATTGCCATTATTTTATCGCTAAAGCAAAAATATCTACAAATATCTGCAACAGTGTTAGCTATAAATTTACCTGTGTGACGCGAATTAATTATTCTATATGCAATTATGCGTTTTTGCATTATCCATTCTTCATCTATCCAATGACTTGTAACAGTTAGGTAATCACAATCATTACCACTTCTACCAATATCAGTAGTAATAGAAATCCGATTAGGTATATGAGTAAATAAATAACGCAAATATTGTTCATATTCATGTTTGAATTTATAAATATCACTCTTAACTGTTGCGCGAGGCCAACCTTTATAAGTAGGATTAAACACTCTTCTAATATAATGAACCCAATTGAATTCCAAACTAATGATGTTTCTAAGCGTTTAGCAGGTTCTCTATTAAAAGTAGGAGTTTCTACAGGTGGGTCGACCGGTGCATCACTTGGGTTATTAAGAGGACTAGTAGGTGTATCATCTAAATCCGGTGCTTGAGTTTCATCATCATCCTCATTTTCCTCATTATTTTCTAAGATGGTTTCATTAGGATAAAGAGCATTCATAATTTCATCATCTAATCTATCACCTGGTGCAACATTATGATAAAATTCACTATCGGTAAATTGAAAACAAGGGTGATCACTATCAAGAATTACGGAAGGAGGAGGACGTCTAGGTTGGCGACTACTTTCAACTTGCTTATCTTTTCTAGGTCGGGGAGCCGGGGGAAGGGTAGTTGGTTGGCCACTACTTTCACCGGTTTTATCTTTTCCTTTACCAAACATTTTTTTCAAAGTAAATGCCATATTAATTATAATTATGCAAACTAAACCACACAAAAATATATTATAAAAACGTAAGAGTTGAAACGAGTTTACCGGATTGCCGAACAACTTCTTGAAAATTGAAAATCGTTGAACACTTGAAAACTTCAATTCAACAACTTCACAATTTTTCACGAAATTTCAACAATAAATTAAGTAATTGTAGTAGAGAGATTGAGAGAGATTGAGAGATATTGAGAGATATTGATGAATTGGTGAATAAAAATGAAAGAATGAGGGGGTATTTATAGTTGAGAAATGGGGAAAAGTGTAATTATATAAAGTTTGGGGTTAAAATAAAGTTTGGGGGCCAAATGGCCATTTTTTTAACTTAAAAAACGGTCATATTTTCAGCCCAAACGGCTAGATTTTAAATATGGCCGTTTGATTTTTTTTTTTTTTTTTTTTTTTTTTTTAAAATAGCCGTTGGGCCCGCCAGGCCCGCCAGGACCGGCCCAGGCCCGCCTGCCGGTCCCGGGCCAAACGGTCCCGGGCTCGTGGGCTCAACCATGGAGACCAGCCCGTGACGGGCTCAGAGGCCCACCAAGACCGGCCCACCCAGGACCGGCCCACCAGGCCCACCAGGCCCGTTAGGACCGCGGGCCCGGTCCGGTCCGGTTCAGGCCCGGCCCACCGAGCAGCATTATACGGGCCTATCTAGAAGCATATAACAAAAAATTGAGTGGACTTTCGGTTGGCTCCCTATCACTAAAGTCATTTACATGTAAGCCGAGGTGTGTTATCTTCTCTTAATGGGTCTCCGGAGCATTCAGCCATATGCTCCACACAGGGTGCTGCGCCAACTAGGCAGGTTCCAAACTATCCCACATGACGAAGATCTGAGCCAACAAGTCATCGAATTGGGTCAAATATTTTTATTCCCAGAAGGAAAAGTTCGTCAGATTTGGAATGAGTGCAGATTTCTGGAGCCAAAGACTCGGATGCGGGATCTATCTAAAGGCGAATTAGACCCTAATTACATGACTTGGTTTGGTAAAAGGTTTCAAGTCCATCAGGACCCCGGACAGCCTGCTAAAAGACCCCATGTCCAGCAATTCACTGATGATTCGCGGGAGCAATGTGATTGGTTGGCAAAAGAGGCAAGCTAAGGCCAAGATAAGCAAATTGGAGGGACAAATCAGGGACCTCAAATTTGATAATAGTGTACAAGCTGCGACTGATGAAGGGGAAAAAAAGAAGCTGGCTCAAGAAAACAAAACCCTTCGAGCCCTGATCCAAAAAGGAAGATAGCTGCTGAGAAGCAGGAAAGAAGCCGAACAGATGAAAGGCTCATAAATGATCTTAGAAGGAAAATATCTGAATATCAGGATGACTTGGAAAAATCCGAGGTTAATTTGGCAAGAGCCCGGGCATAGTTTACAAAGAACGCAAAGGGACGGGCGGAGTTTGTACGACAGTTGAAAAGGAAATATAAAGGAATAGTCACAAATTTGAAGAAAAGGCTAACTACCCTCGAAAATGAGATGGCCAAACAAGCTAAGAACTTTAAAGCAGAATGGGAACATTGCTATGCATTAATGTCCCAGCTAGAGGAAGATATGCAACAACTGCAGGGTCAAAACCATCACGACACCCAAGTGCTAGAGGCTAGGTCTCAGCAAATCAGGCGTTTGCTCCAAGAAAAAGGTATCATCAGGGAGAAGGTTAGAGCAATTGTTGATTACATCGTCATGAAGTGCCATAAATGTGAAGACATGACTAGAACCACTTTCTTTGTTGTAGTAATGACATTTGTTTGCCAAATAATGTGTGACCTGGAGCGTTTCCAAGGGGATCTTGCACATAGACCCGTGGCAAGACCGACTGATGTCCCACGGTCCCCTGGAGTAGAAGCACTTATGTATTCTTAATTTTCGTATCGAGTCTATATTTTCAGTTTTATAGTCTGTTTCGAGTCTGTCATTTTCTTCTTTTTTCAATTCCTAGAAAATATGATGGAGTCATTTGTAATAGAAAAGTTTAGGAGTTTTTATGAATGAAATTTGAAGAAAACCCAAAATTGTGTTTTTTATTTATTTTAATGCATCTATTCCTTGAACTACGTGATGAATGAAAGAGAGAAAATAAGAGTGCAAAAGAGAGAAAGAGAGAAAATCGGGGAGATAAATGAAAGCTGGGATAAGACATGCAATCATTGCAAAACATATAGAAACACATTTAACTGTATAGGTGCATCACACCCCCAATGTGTGATTCCTAATGTGTTAATTGCTTTAACTAACCGGTTTGTTGACTACTGTTGAGTATAGGTTCTGTTTTTAAGGTGGTTGGTTTGTGGTAACCTAGCTTCACACCCGTATTTCATAAGATCAAAGGGTAGTGTAGAAATGTCATCAGAAGGTCATCCACCAACGATTCTCATCTCAGAGGATAGCCCGCTATCGGTTATCCCAACCTTAGAGTCAGCGGCAACTGAAGAGAATAGGGAACTGCGCCCCCGCGTACTAGAAATGTGGGATGCCTAGTCCAATGGTAGAGAGCCGCCGAGTGCCATACCCGGTTTCCGCGAGTTACTTCCCAGAGCAAGTGGAAATTCCAATGTCTCGATAAATTACCCGAATACCCAATTTGGATACCCCACCATCTCAACTCACTTCACCGGGACACCTTCTGAGGTTCGCCCCCAGGTGGTTTCGGGAGTAGCCTCCAACATATTTACCGCACCACCAACATCAGCTGCGGTGCAACCCACTTTGCCCAGGCCATGCTTTGATCTATCATATTTCACCTTCCAAGTACCATCTTTTTCACCAGAACCTACCCAGTTCACCACCAATCTTACCCTCAACAACCCCGGTATGAGTTTACCGCGGGACAGGAGAAGGCTACAAAGAACCCCGAGTAAGAGGAAATTACCTGAAAAATGAGGAGCATAGAACAGAGCCTTAAGAACATACAAGGTTTAAGCAAACAAAAAAGCGTATCCTACACTGATCTATGCATGTTCCCACATGTGTATTTTCCCCTGGGTTTCAAGACCCCAAAGTTCAAAAATTATGACGGGCATGGGGATCTATAGCCCATCTCGAGAGGTACTGCAATCAATTACGAGGGGCAGGCGGAAAAGAAGAGCTCCTAATGGCTTATTTCGGAGAGAGTCTAGTTGGCATTGCGTCTGAGTGGTACATGGATCAGGACATATCTCGTTGGCATATTTGGGATGATCTGGCTCGAGATTTTGTCAGGCAGTTTTAGTATAACATAGACATAGCTCCCAACAGGAATTCTCTATCGAATCTCAAGAAGAAATCATCGAAAAGTTTCCGAGAATATGCTGTTAAATGGCGCAAACAAGTGGCCAGGGTCAAGCCCCCGATGGATGAAACGGAAATGGTCAGTGTTTTTCTACAAGCCCAAGAGGTTGACTACTTTCAGAATATGATGTCTGCAATGGGGAAACCGTTTGCTGAGGCCATCAAGATTGGTGAGATGGTCGAGAATGGTCTGAAAACAGGGCGCATATTAAGACAATATGCCATAAGAGCTACATCCCAAGCAATTCAAAGAGGGTCTGGAGGTGTAGCAAATAGAAAGAAGAAAGAAGAGTTGGCGATGGCAACTTCAAGTCTGAGAAACCCCAGCCCACCCAGAGGTTACTTCCCTCCAAGAACCCCACAACATTATTATCCTCATCAAGATGTGGCCTATGCTATGGCTCCTCAGACATACGCAGAAATGAACGCCCAGTCGTACACTCGACCACAACAATAGTTCAACCAAAACCGAGCTCCATTTCCTAGAAATCACCCTCCTCACCAAGCTTAGTATAATCCCTGACCTCCACAAAATAACTTCCCTTACAATGCCCGTGCTTGGGAGCCACCCAGGAGAACAAACTTCACGCCTATTGGTGAGTCATACTCTAGCCTTTTCTCTAAACTGGTCCAAATGGGTTTGTTGCAACCCATACCCCAAACCAGGCAAAACCCAGAGTCGCCCTCCTACCGAGCCGGTACTCGATGTGCTTACCATTCGGGAGCAGAAGGACATGATACTGAAGACTGTTGGACTCTGAAAAAAGAGCTGTTGAAAATCTCATAGAGAAAAATGGATAGTGCTAAAGGATGAAGAAATTCCTAATATGACCAATAACCCATTACTGGATAACAACAACGGGCCGGTCATTGGAATGATTTGTGAAGATAAGGAGTTTGATCCTGCTTTGAAAGCTATCATTGCAATCGCTGATGTCAAGAAAAAGCCAAAGGCTGCTGCAAAGCAAGACAAGGGAGAGATGAAGAGTAAATCCACCCCTCAAAATACAGAAAAGACAATGGAAACCAAAACTGGGCAGTACCCCCAAAAGATGCCATTCTTTATGTTCCTCGGGGTCACAGGAAAGAGCAAATGACATTGAGCCCTCCAAAAAGGTTTGAGCTGAATAAGGGACCTAAGATGTACTTGTCTAAAGGGACCTATGTGGTACGAGGGCTAGTAATTTCACCAAGGTTGAATGAGCCTGTGGTTATTGGTCGCGCATTACAGAGGCCCATGATAGACCCTACTGCCGTCCCGTGGAATTACAACAAGGTGGTTGTAACCTACAAAGGATAAAAGGTCGTAGGAGAAGCAAATGAAACTAACCCAGCTGAGAAATACTTTAATCTGGAAGAAGTGAACAATGCCAAGCAGAAACGCTTCCCGATCAAAAAGCCAGTTACTGCCGAAGAAGCAGAAGAGTTCTTCTGACAAATGAAAACTACAAAATACGAGATAATTGACCAACTCCAAAAGTCTCCCGCTCAGGTCTCATTGTTGTCTCTGCTAATAAGCTCAACTGAGCATCAGAAAGTGTTGATAAAAACCCTCAATAAAGCTTATGTTCCGATTAAAACCACTGTAGAACAACTGGAAAGGATGGCAGAAAGATTTTTCGCAGTCAATCAAATTTCCTTTAGCAAGAATGATTTTCCCCCAGAAGGGGCCGCCCACAACAAAGCCCTCCATCTGACAGTTAAGTATGAGGGGTACTATGTAAAAAGAGTCATGGTGGATGGTGGATCGGGGGTTGATATCTACCCTCTCTTAGCTTTGCAAAGAATGGAGATTGGGACTGAGAGAATCAGTCCTAACAATTTCTGTGTGAGTGCCTTTGATGGCATCAAGAGAGACATCATAGGTGAGATCGATTTGATTTTGACTATTGGTCCTGTGGATTTCGAGGTGACCTTTCAGGTCCTAGACATGGACACTTCTTATGATTTCCTCTTGGGAAGGCCTTGGATTCACGCGGCAGGGGCGTCCCTTCCACTCTCCACCAGATGGTGAAATTTGAATATGAAGACCAGGAAATTGTGGTTCATGGAGAAGACGAGCAATCAATTTACCGGGACCCATCAGTCTCATGTCTCGAAGCCAAGAAAGGTAGCGAGCATATAGTTTATCAAGATTTTGAGGTGGTGGTCACAGATCAATGTGAGGAGGGAAGCCCTTGTCCTCAGCCTTTTCTGTCACATGCATCCATCATGGTCGCTACTAAAATGATCAAGCATGGTTATAAGCCTGGGAAGGGACTCGGGGCATCATTGCAAGGTATCACAGAACCTATTACTTTACCTGCCAGCAAGAAGGTCTTAGGTGTGGGTTTTCGCGCTACAGAAACTGATGTGACATGGGCAAATGAACGAAAGAGCAATGGTTGGGTTTTACCTCAGCCGGTTCTGCATCTCTACAAAACATTCGTCAGGCCCAAGTACAATGAAGAAGAAGAAGATGAGGCCTTCACAATCAAGGAAATTGAGGACATATATGGAGCCATGAGGCAAATATTATATGAAACCCACATGGTCCAGCCGGGAGAAGGCTAGAGCACCGCCAAGGTGTTGTATATGGGGCCCAATACCAAGTTGCAAAACTGGAAGGCTACTCCGTTCCCAGTCAGGCGAGAATCCTGATAGTCCAGTCTTGCCACCTTTTCTACATCATGAGTTATTTCAGGGTGTAACTTGGATGTTTCTTTTAGTTTATTGTCTTTGAATTCCAATGTAAACACTGTTATCTTCACAATTCAATGAAATGAAATCAATATTTCATCGTTCACCTCTTTTTATTCTTTATGATTTTTGTTACTTTTTCTTATTTCTTCTTTCGGCTCTAATAATGCGGTTTTAAATAATATGACATGCTTGTGGACTTCACGCCCAGATCCAAACGCGCTGTCTAATTGTGAAATAATGAATCAAGAACCGGAATATGATGAAGAAGTGGCTTTTAGGGAATTAAACAGAGAATTGGAACAATTTGAGAATAAACCTAAGCCAAACTTAAATGAAACTGAGCCAGTTAATTTGGGTAGTTCTGAAGAGGTCCAAGAAACCATGATAAGCATTCACATGGATGAAAGAACCAGGGATGCATTGATCCAACTTTTGTTCGAATTCAAAGATGTGTTTGCTTGGTCTTACGATGACATGCCAAGATTAAGTGTCAATTTGGTGGTCCACAAGTTTCCGACTTACCCCGATCCCCCTGTCCAGCAAAAGAAGAGGAAGTTCAAAACTGATATC
Source organism: Nicotiana tabacum (assembly GCF_000715075.1). Classification (NCBI taxonomy): domain Eukaryota; kingdom Viridiplantae; phylum Streptophyta; class Magnoliopsida; order Solanales; family Solanaceae; genus Nicotiana; species Nicotiana tabacum. The sequence continues at coordinate 75,277,947 of NC_134084.1, read as the reverse complement.
AGTGACAAGATCAAAAAAGAAGTCACCAAATAGTTGAAAGCGGGGGTGATCCGAGTGGTCTGATGCACCACATGGTTAGCTAATGTGGTTCCCGTGCCAAAGAAAGATGGGAAAACTCGAGTGTGTGTTGACTATCGAGATCTGAATAAAGGAAGTCCCAAAGACAACTTCCCTTTACCGAACATCCATATCCTTGTTGACAACTGTGCCAAACATAAGATACAATCTTTCGTGGATTGTTATGCAGGATATCATCAGGTGTTGATGGATGAAGAGGACGTAGAAAAGACAGCTTTCACCACACCCTGGGGCACATATTATTACAGGGTCATGCCTTTTGGTTTGAAGAACATCGGGGCAATGTACATGAGAGCTATGACTACCATCTTTCATGAAGTGATGCACCAAGAAATCGAGGTGTATGTGGATGACGTGATCATCAAGTCCAAGACACAGGATGACCATGTTCGGGACCTGAGAAAATTCTTTGAGCATCTGCGCAAGTATGATCTGAAGCTAAACCCGGCTAAATGTGTATTTGGAGTTCTGTTTGGGAAACTTTTGGGGTTTATAGTCAGTCGGAGGGGAATCGAGCTAGATCCAACAAAGATAAAGTCTATTCGAGACTTTCCTCCTCCGAGAACCAAGAAAGAGGTTATGAGCCTACTGGGAAGATTGAACTACATCGGCCGGTTCATTGCGCAGCTGACATCCACATGTGATCCCATATTCAAGCTGTTGAAGAAAGATGCAGTGGTTAAATGGACAGATGAGTGTCAATAAGACTTTGACAAAATCAAAGAATATCTGTCAAACCCGCCAGTCTTGGTCCCACCTAAATCGGGGAGGCCTTTGTTTTTGTACCTGACAGTCTTAGAGAACTCCTTCAGTTATGTCCTCGGGCAACACGATGTGACCGGGAAGAAAGAGTAGGCAATCTATTGTTTGAGAAAAAAGTTCACAAGTTATGAAGCCAAATATACCTTGTTGGAAAGGACTTGTTGCGCCTTAACTTGGGTTGCTCAGAAGCTTAGGCATTACCTATTGGCCTATACCACTTACCTCATCACCAGGCTGGATCCTTTAAAGTACATATTCCAGAAGTCGATGCCCACATGGAGGTTGGCAAAATGGCAAATCCTGCTCACTGAGTTCGATATAGTCTATGTCACTCGCACGACAATGAAGACCCAAGATCTAACGGATCACCTAGCTAAAAACCCTATTGATGATGAATATCAGCCTCTGGATACTTACTTTCCGGATGAGGAAGTGAATTCAGTTGAGGTAATTTCAGAAGACACCAATGCTTGGAAAATGTTCTTCGATGGAGTAGTGAACGCAAAAGGTGTCGGGATTGGGGCAATTTGAATCTTACCCACTGGTCAACACTATCTAGCCACAGCTCGACTTCGATTTTTTTGCACAAACAACACTGCCGAGTATGAAGCCTGCATTATGGGTATGAATATGGCAATCGACTAAGATGTGGAAGAATTAATAATTATGGGAGATTAGGATCTGATCATCCGACAAGCTCAGGGAGAATGGGAAACTCAGGATGTCAAGCTCATTCCATACAGTCAACATGTGGAATATCTTAGCAAGCGATTCAAGTTAGTCAAGTTCAGGTACATTCCTCGTTTTCACAATGAGTTAGCCGATGCACTCGCTACTTTGGCCTTGATGTTACCATATTCAGGCAATCTCCACATTGTAGAAATCCAAATCCGAGAAAAGTATGGTTACTACAATACGGTTGAGGCAGAACCAGATGTTCATCCATGGTATCATAATATCAAGAGATTTCTGAAAACAAAAGAATATCCGGAGCAGGCCAATGGAGACCAGAAGAGAACCATTAGAAGGCTTGTCAGCAGTTTCTTTTTGAGCGGCGAGGTCTTATACAAAAGGACTCCAGATCTCGACTTGTTAAGATGTGAGGATGCTGAAGAGCCCAGAAGAATCATGCATGAAGTACACGCAGGGGTGTGTGAACCCCACATGAATGGATATGTCCTGGCAAAGAAAATCCTTCGAGCAGGCTATTACTGGATGACTATCGAAAAAGATTGTTTCAGTTTTGTACGAAAATGTCATCAGTGTCAGGTACACTGCGACCTAATTCATGCACCGCCAACAGAACTTCATCCTATGTTAGCACCGTGGCCATTCGTTGCTTGGGGTATGGATGTCATTGGGTCGATCGAGCCAAAAGCTTCAAATGGGCATAGATTCATATTGGTTGTCATTGATTACTTCACAAAATGGGTTGAGGCAGTCACTCTAAAAGCTGTCACTAAGAAAGCTATGGTAGACTTCGGGCACTCCAATATCATCTGCCATTTTGTTATTCCTGCAACTATCATTACAGATAATGCTGCAAACTTGAATAGTCACTTGATGAGGGAGATATGTGAGCAGTTTAAGATCACGCATCGAAATTCTACCCCTTACCGGCCTAAAGCTAATGGTGCCATCGAAGCAGCAAACAAGAACATCAAGAAGATTCTGAGAAAAATGATCCAAAGTTCCAGGCAATGGCATGAAAAGTTGTCGTTTGCATTGTTGGGATATCGCACAATTGTGCGCACATCAGTCGGAGCAACCCCCTATCTATTGGTTTATGGCACTGAAACCATAATACCAGCAGAAGTTGAAATCCCTTCTCTTCGGATTATTGTTGAAGCTGAAATTAAGGATAGTGAATGGGTCAAGACTCGTCTAGAATAGTTAGCCCTGATTGACGTAAAGCGGATAGCCGCAGTTTGCCATGGGCAGTTGTATCAATAAAGAATGGCTCGTGCCTACAACAAGAAAGTGCGGCCTAGGAACTTTGAAGTAAGGCAACTCGTTTTGAGACGTATTCTCCCTCATCACAAGGAAGCAAAAGGAAATTTGCTCTTAACTGGAAAGGCCCATACATTATTAGAAAATTATTGCCAAAAGGGGCATTGTACTTGGGAGACCTTGAAGGAAATGATCCTGAAACAGCTGTAAATGCAGACGCAGTCAAAAGGTATTATGTCTAGTCCTTCTGCAGCAACGATATTATCCGATTGGGATGACGAAGGCTTTCATTCTCGCTACCCCAAACACTTCAACCCTTTTGCTAACCCTTTGAGCCGGTTACCTTTCTTTGATTACCCTCTCTGGAACCTGAAAACGTTTGTCCAAAAAACATCAAAACAAAAGAAAAAGAAAAACAATAAAACAAAATTTTCCTGAACTACGTTCGACTTGATTCCGAAAGGATACGTAGGAAGCCTCTCTTTGGGGTTCAGTCACACCAAATCAAAAATCCAATTTCCCCCCGAAGTTGAAACAGGGGCAGATGTTATAATGGCTCGGGGATGATCCCGCCGGAATGATTCCAAAGTTGTAATTCGATCCAAATTTCTTTTACCCTGAACCCTGTTCAAGTCCTTCCGATCAATTAGTGAAATTGTTCAAGAATGGGAGAACGCAGCTATTTGGATCCGATGCAATCAAGGTGAGAGAAATAAAATGAGAGAGTCTTATTGGTGAAAACCCACACGGGCACCGTAAGCCAATAGTGAGCAGAGAAATTGAAAATGAGAGAGTCTTGTTAGTGAAAAATCGTAAAGAGCACTATAAGGCGACAGTGAGAAGAGAAATGAGAGAGGTCAATTGGCAAAAACCCGCAAAGGGCGCCATTTATCGAAAAAGGGAAGTCCTTAAGATCATCGGCACAGACAAGAGTCCTGGCAAGGTTCCTTGGTTTTGAGATATGGATTATGAAGTGTTTTTGCGAGATTGGATGGCTGCACAGGTCGGGTATCCAGTCCAAGAAGCATGTCATGTCTATTGAAGTATGCATACACCATAGATAAGTCCTTCTTTTCTCCCCCGAAAGAGACACTTCTCTTTAAATTCATTTTCCTGTCCTTTGTTTACTTTTCTTTGAATCCCTTTTGGTCTAATCTCTTTTCGAAACTGATACAAAGAAAAGATGGCAAGATTGGTTTTACAGGTTTCTGCTTAACAAAAGCCAAATCCAAAGAAAAGCGCCAGCCTCAACAGGTGCATCAAGTCGATATCGACTGGCCATGATGGCCGATGCTCCGAAGTCAAAATTATTGAAAATGAAAGAAATCCAAAGTCAAATGCCCATAGAGGCAGAATAAGATGAAAAGGCCGAAGTCCCACACGGGTGAACCATCATGTGAAATTTTGGAAAGTCAAGGTCCTCGGTTTTAGAAGAGAGATCGATCTCCAGAAAGCCAGCAAGCAACATAGGTTCTCATTAAAAGAGTTGGGCTGAGATCAAGTGATCAAAAATAATCAAGGTCACAAAACCAACTACCGTTTCAAACTAACAATTGTTCTTTGTTAGAAAACATGAAACAGGTGAAATCCAAAGCAACCTTGCAAGAAGCAGGTGCAATTGAAAAGAAAATACTCAAAGGCTAGAAACAGCTCTGCAGCAACAATCCATAAAAGGAAAGTCCCCTCCAAAATTCTTTCCCGCATTCACTCATTCTACGAAATAAATAAAATAAAAAAAAACAAAATGAAAAAGAGAAAAGAAGAAAAATTCAAAAAAAAAAAAGGGTAGCCTAGGATCCCTAATCTCTATTTACACTTTTCCAACATTGGGTCTCCACTCCCTAGTTGAGTTTATTTTTAGACATAGGGTCTCCACTCCCTAGTCGCCTTTCCAACATAGGGTCTCCACTCCCTAGTTGAGTTTATTTTTAGACATAGGGTCTCCACTCCCTAGTTGAGTTTATTTTTAGACATAGGGACTCCACTCCCTAGTCACTTTTCAAACATAGGGTCTCCACTCCCTAGTTGAGTTTAATTTTAGACATAGGGTCTCCTCTTCCTAGTCGACTTTTCCAACATAGGGTCTCCACTCCCTAGTTGAGTTTATTTTAGACATAGGGTCTCCACTCCCTAGTCGTCTTTTCCAACATAGGGTCTCCACTCCTGTCACGACCCGGATTTTCCATCCTCGAGAGTCGTGATGGCGCCTACTGGTGAAAGCTAGGCAAGCCAAATTATTCTAATTACTTAACCTTTTATAGTTTTAAACCATTATTAGTGATGAGTAGATTTCATGCAAATAGCGAAAATAATTAAGCGAAAGACAAAATCTAATAATTAATCTTAATACAAACTACGGAAGTCTAAATATAACTCTACCCAGAATTTGGTATCACAACTTCACAGACAGTCTAAGAATACTACATACAAAGTCTGAAAGATAAAAGATACACTGTTTCTGAAATAAGTAAAGGAAACAGGATAAAGGAAAGATAGGAGGTGACGCCAAGGCCCGCGGACGTCTGCAGAACTACCTCGGGTCGCCTGTGTAGACTGAAGACAGCATCGTCGCTGCAGTCCAAGCGCTCCGGTATCAGTATCTGTACACAGTGCAGAGTATAGTATCAGCACAACCGACCCTCATGTGCTGGTAAGTTCCTATCCTAACCTCGGTGAAGTAGTGATGAGGCTAGGACCATACTACCAAATAAACCTGTGCAGTTATATCATGAACAACGTAAATAGAAGTAGGTAATTGCAATTAAAAACTGGACGAGGGAAACATGCTACAAGGAGTATCAGATAACAACATAATATCAAGAGGAATATAAAGAAATCTAAATCCAATTACTAAGAAGGATAGGGAAAACAAATATAGAGTTTACTTTCATTTCACATCTCATTGCAGGCGTGCAACCCTATCCCATTTCATGTATCTCGTTGCAGGCGTGCAACCCGATCCCATTTCACATATCTTGTTGCAGGCATGCAACCCGATCCCATTTCATATATCTTATTGCAGGCTTGCAACCCGATCCCATTTCATATATCTCGTTGCAGGCGTGCAACACGCTCCCATTTCACATATCTCGTTGCAGGCATGCAACCCGCTCTCATTTCATATATCTCGTTGCAGGCGTGCAACCCGCTCCCATTTCATATATCTCGTTGTAGGTGTGCAATCCGCTCCCATTTTATATATCTCGTTGCAGGCATGCAACCCGCTCCCATTTCATATATCTCGTTGTAGGCGTGCAACCCGCTCCCATTTCATATATCTCCATGGCAGTATGCCACCTGATCCCATTTACAAATCAACAATAATCACAAAAGAATCCCGGAAAGGGAACAATTATATTTCAACAACATCCCGGCAAGGGAACAATAATATCAAGGCAATATCCTGACAAGGAAACAATAATGATAATAACATTTGAAGCGCAATAAACCACAACGGAGTCATAACAACTGCAATACAAGACTCACGGGCATGCTTGACACTGACGTATAGATACTCGTTACCATGCATATACGTCGTACTCCACAATTAACACGTAGCAAATAAGACACAACTCCTAATCCCTCAAGCTAAGGTTAGACCAAACACTTATCTCGCTTTTGCAACCAGTTCAAGATTTCCAATACACCTTTACCTCACGATTTTTTGTCCGAAAGCTTCAAATGTAGTCATAATAATTCAATATGCTCAATACAAATAGTAGGAATTGATTCCATATGAAATTACTATATTCTTCAAATAAAAAATATAAAAAATTCGAAATTAACTCAAAAACTACCCATGGGGCCCACAACTCGGAACTTGACAAAAATCACAAAATATGAACCCCCGTCCAACCACGAGTCCAACCATACTAATTTTGCTAAATTTCGACATCAACTCGACCCTCAAATTTTCAATTAAAGTCTTGGAAGATTTCTACCATTTTTAACCCAAAAATGAGTAATCTAGTCGGAATATTTAATGATAATCCCATATGATTGACTAACAATAACCACAAGTGACTTATATCAAGTTTCCCATGAATTCTTGCAAATTAAAGACTAGAGTATAAAACCTTACCTTTTTTTTTTATGAAGATCGTGTGATTGAGTTCTTTGATTCTTGAAGATTGATGCAAGATTGGATGATTTGAATGTTGGGTTCCTCATTATGTCTCTAAAACGCTCTCCCCTATCTCTAGAATGCTAAGAAAATCACTCCAAAATGAACCCCAAAGACTATTTATCAAAATGGGGTCGGGTTATGAAAATAGGGGAATTAACCCTCCGAAATCAGGTATGCGATCGCAGAATCCATCGCATAACGAGTATGCTGGCTGTAGATGTGTCGCAATACTCAGTGCCCAGAACTGGCTGTTCTGCTTCATTATGCGACCATTTTGCGATCGCATAGCTATTTTTCGATCGCACATTTGACCGCAAAATCGTATTTTTCCAGCTTCTGGTAATTTGGTCATAATATTTTGTAGGAATGTCCAAATGACATATGGTTTATAGTGTTAGAAACTAGACTCAGAGATCTTTAATTTGATAGGTTATTCATCACATAACACCTTATATTCATGTATATATGATCGTCCAAAGTAGGGTCTTGTGCACATTCTTTTAAAATTTTAGTCTATTATGAAATTTTCTAACTTGGCTTAGTCTTAGGACTTCCCTCATACCCCATATTACTTATAGTATGTTTCGTACGCTTGATATCATATCCAATTGGTATAAATTGTGTTAATAGTCCTCGTATGAGAAGTAGAGTCCGCCCCCAAATGCATAACATAACTTACCTCTTATTTCGCACATTTCAATTTCCCGAATTTTTACTAACTCCCAAAATTTCCAAAGATTTCGCTAGAGTTTCCTTTGTAACTGGGTCTATTCACCTGCCAGAGAATCCCAGTAACCAATCCTAACAACATATACATAATCCATGCAACGTAACCCAACATGAAAACAATACCAACATTGGCCTCATAAGTAATATATTACTAGAAAAGGAACGACATTCACAGTAATTACCCAGGTGATACTAAACTCATATCAGGTAAGTTCTCGACATTTTCATAAAACACATAAATAAATATTTAAATTAAAGATGACATTTTTTGGTCATCACATTCTCCACCTCTAAAACAACGTTCGTCCTCGAACGAAATTAGAAAATTACCTGAGCTGGTGAAAAGATGTGGATATTTACTCCGCATATCCGATTCGGACGCCCAGATCGATGCCTTAATAGGCTGACCTCTCCACTGAACACGAACAGAAGGAAAACTCTCCGATATCAACTGACGAACCTTACAGTCGGCATAACTCTTTTGCCTGGACTGAGTTGTATGGAGCTTATCCTGAATAACCCTGACCTTGTCCAAGGCATCCTATACTAGATCCGTACCCAACAACCGAGCCTCTCCCGGCTCAAACCATCCAACCAGCGACCGACATCGCCTACCATATAAAGCCTCAAAAGGATCTATCTGGATACTCGACTAGTAGTTGTTGTTGTAAGCAAACTCTGCTAAAGGCAAAAACTGATCCCAGGAGCCTCCAAAGTCAATAACATAAGCTCGAAGCATATCTTCCAAAATCTGAATAGTGCGCTCGGACTGCCCGTCTGTCTGAGGATGAAATGTCGTGCTCAACTCGACCCGTATGCCCAACTCTCGCTGAACTGCTCTCCAGAAATGTGAGGTAAACTGCGTACCTCGATCCGAAATGATAGATACGGGCACACCATGAAGACAAACAATCTCCCGGATATAGATCTCAGCTAACATCTCAGAAGAATAGGAGACTGCTACAGGAATGAAATGCACTGACTTGGTCAGCCTATCAACAATAACCCACACTACATCAAATTTCCTCTTAGTCTGTGGGAGTCCAACCACGAAGTCCATAGTGATACGCTCCCGCTTCCACTCAGGAACCTCGATCTTCTGGAACAAACCACCAGGTCTCTGATGCTCGTACTTTACCTGCTGACAATTCAAATACCGAGCCACATACGCAACGATATCATTCTTCATTCTCCTCCACCAATAATGCTGCCGCAAATCCTGATACATCTTAGCGGCGCCCGGATGAATAGAGTGTGGGAACTATGGGCCTCCTCTAAAATCAACTCTCGGAGTCCATCCACATCAGGTACACAAACTCGACCCTGCAATATCAAAACTCTATTGTCACCTAAAGTAACTTGCTTGGCACCTCCGTATTGCACCGTATCTCTAAAGACACACAAATGGGGATCATCATACTACCGATCACGGATACACTCCAATAAAGAGGAACGAGCGACCGTGCAAGCTAACACACGACCGGGATCAGAAACATCCAACCTCACGAACTGATTGTCCAAAGCTTGAACATACAAAGCAAGCGGTCTCTCACCGACCAGAATATAAGCAAGACTGCCCGTACTGGTTGACTTTCTACTCAAAGTATCAACCACCACATTGGCCTTTCCCAGATGATATAAGATGGTGATATCATAATCCTTTAATAGCTCCAACCACCTTCTCTGCCTCAAATTTAGCTCCTTCTGATTGAACAAATACTGCAGACTTGTGATCCATGAACACTTCATATGCCACGCCATACAGATAATGCCTCCAAATTTTCAACGCGTGAACGATGGCTGCTAACTCCAAATCATGAACCGGATAGTTCTTCTCATGAATCTTTAACTGCCGTGAAGCATAGGCAATGACCTTTCTATCATGCATCAACACCGAACCGAGCCCAATACGAGATGCATCACAATAAACTATATATGGCCCTGAACCTGTGGGCAAAACCAACACTGGTGTCGTAGTCAAAACTATCTTGAACTTCTGAAAGCTCTCCTCACACTCATCCGACCACCTGAACTGGGCACCCTTCTGGGTCAACCTAGTCATCGGGGCTGCAATAGACGAAAACCCCTCCACAAACCGACGATAATATCCTGCCAATCCCAAGAAGCTCCAGATCTCTGTAGCTGATGCTGGCCTAGGCTAGTCCTTGACTGCCTCAATCTTCTTCGGATCAACCTGAATACCCTCTGTTGATACAACATGACCCGGGAATGCAATTGATCTCAACCAGAACTCACACTTTGAAAACTTGGCATACAATTAGCTATCCCTCAATGTCTGAAGAACCACTCTAAGATGCTGCTCGTGCTCCTCCCGGCTACGGGAATAGATCAAAATATCATCAATGAAGACTATCATGAACGAATCCAAGTAAGGCCTGAACACTAGGTTCATCAAATCCATAAAAGCTGTTGGGGCATTTGTCAACCCGAATGACATCACTAGGAATTCATAATGCCTGTATCGAGTGCGGAAAGCTGTCTTAGGGACATCGGATGCCCTAATCCTCAACTGATGACAGCCAGATCTCAAGTTAAGCTTCAAAAATATTTTAGCACCCTGAAGCTGATCAAACAAATCATCAATCATCGGCAATGGATACTTATTCTTGATTGTAACCTTGTTTAACTGCCGGTAATCAATACACATTCTCATCGATCCATCCTTCTTCTTAACAAACAACACTGGCGCACCCCAAGGTGAAACACTAGATCTAATGAAACCTTTCTCAAGCAAGTCTTGCAACTGCTCCTTCAACTCTTTCAACTCAGGAGGGGCCATATGATACGACGGAATAGAAATGGGCTGGGTGCCCGGAGCCAAATCAATACAAAAGTCAATATCCCTGTCGGGTGGCATACCCGGCAGGTCTGAAGGGAATACCTCAGGAAACTCATGAACAACGGGCACAGAATCAATAGAAAGGACCTTAGCACTAGAATCCCGAACATAGGCCAAATAGGCCAAACACCCCTTCTCGACCATACGCTGAGCCTTCATATAAAAGATAACACTACAGGTAGAATGAACAGGAGTCCCTCTCCACTCTAAACAAGGTAAATTTGGCAAGGCTAAGGTCACAGTCTTGGCATGACAGTCCAAGATAGCATGATAAGGTGATAACCAGTCCATCCCTAATATGACATCGAAATCAACCATGTCCAAAAGAAGCAAATCTACACGAGTCTCAAGACCCCCAATCATAACTATACAAGAACGATGGACTCGATCTACCATAATAGAATCACCCACCGGTGTAGACACATAAACAAGAGCACTCAAAGAATCACTAGGCATGACCAGATACGGTGCAAAATAAGATAACACATAGAAGTACGTAGATCCTGGATCAAATAAACTGAAGCATCTTTGCTACAAACCAGAACAGTATATGTAATAATCGCATCGGAAGCCTCAACCTCGGGCCAGGCTGGAAGAGCATAACATCGGGGCTGGGGCCCACCACCCTGAACTACATCTCTAAGACAGCCTACTACTGGCTGGCCTCCACCTCTAGTGGCCTAAGCTCCACCTATAATACCTCTACCTCCACCTCTAGCACCTCTACCTCCACCTCTAATACCTCTACCTCTACATCTAGCTGACTGAGCGTGCTAAATGAGTCCCTCAATGAACCTCCCCACTCCCTCTCTTAGTGGAAGTATAAGAAGAGCATGACGGGTCAAATCATTAAACCTGGTCTCGTACTGAGTAACAGCCATAGAACCCTACTAGAGACGCTCAAACTTCCTTGGCTAGATCCCTCTCTGAGTGACAGGACGAAACTTCTCCAGAAATAGCTAAGAAACTGATCCCAAGTCAAAGCTGATAACCTAACTGGTCTAACCAAACAATAATCTCTCCAACAAGTCTTGGCGGATCCAGACAAGTGAAAAGTAGCAAAGTCGATCCCATTGGTCTCCACTATCCCCATGTTCCTGAGACCCTCATGACAACTGTCTATATAATCCTAGGGATCCTCAGAAGATGTACCGTTGAAAGTGGTAGCGAAGAGCTTGGTGAAACCTATCCAACCTCCGTAAAGCCTCCGAAGATGTAACTGATCTAACACCGGTCTATGCTGTTGTTTGGCTGAAGAAGCGGTACGTGACCTCGCCATTTGCGAAAGGAAAAGAGTAGAGTTTCAATTTAGCATTGAGAGAACAAAATCGCACATCAGGAAAGAATAGATGTGAAGTTTTCCTAACTCTGCATCCTCTAGGGGATAAATACAGATGTCTCTATACCGATCCCTCAGACTCTACTAAGCTTGTCTGTGAACTGTGAGACCCATATAACAAAGAGCTCTGATACCAACTTGTCACGACCCGAATTTTCCACCCTCGAGAGCCGTGATGGCGCCTACTGGTGAAAGCTAGGCAAGCCAAATTATTCTAATTACTTAACCTTTTCCAGTTTTAAACTATTATTAGTGATGAGTAGATATCATGCAAATAGCAAAAATAATATTAAGCGGAAGATAAAATCTGATAATTAATCTTAATAAAAACTGCAGAAGTCAAAATACAACTCTACCCAGAATTTGGTGTCACACCTTCAAAAACGGTCTAAGAATACTACATACAAAGTCTGAAAGATAAAATACACACTGTTTCTGAAATGAGTAAAGGAAACAGGATAAAGGAAAGATAGGAGGTGACGCCAAGGCCCACGGACGCCTACAGGACTACCTCGGGTCGCCTGTTGGACTGAAGGCAGCAACCTCATTGCGGTCCGAAGTCTACAACACTGGGATCTGCCCAAAAGAGTGCAGAGTGTAGTATCAGCACAACCGACCCCATGTGTTGGTAAGTGTCTAGCCTAACCTCGACAAAGTAGTAACGAGGCTAGGACCAGACTACCAAATAAACCTATGCAGTTATATCATAAACAGCGGAAATAGAAGTAGGTAATTGCAATTAAAAATTAGGCGGGGGAAACATGCTGCAGAAAGTATCAAATAACAACATAATATCAAGAGGAATATAAAGAAATCTAAATCCAAATACTAACAAGGATAGAGAAAACAAATACAGAGTTCACTTTCATTTCACATCTCGTTGCAGGCGTGCAACCCGATCCTATTTCATGTATCTCGTTGCAGGCGTGCAACCCGATCTCATTTCACATATCTTGTTGCAGGCGTGCAACCCAATCCCATTTCATATATCTTGTTGAAGGCGTGCAACCCGATCCCATTTCACATATGTCGTTGCAAGCGTGCAACCCGCTCCTATTTCACATATCTTGTTGCATGCGTGCAACCCGCTCCCATTTCACATATCTCGTTGCAGGCGTGAAACCCGCTCCCATTTCATATATCTCTTTGTAGGCATACAACCCGCTCACATTTCATATATCTCGTTGCAGGCGTGCAACCCGCTCCCATTTCATATTTCTCGTTGCAGGCGTGAAACCCGCTCCCATTTCATATATCTCGTTGTAGGCGTGCAACCCACTCCCATTTCATATATCTCGTTGCAGGCGTGCAACCTGCTCCCATTTCATATATCTCCATGGCGGCGTGCCACCCGATCCCATTTACAAATCAACAATAATCACAAAAGAATCCCGGCAAGGGAATAATTATATTTCAACAACATCCCGGCAAGGGAACAATAATATCAAGACAACATCCCGGCAAGGGAACAATAAGATCAAGACAACATCCCGACAAGGGAACAATAATGATAATAACATGTGAAGCGCAATAAATCATAACGGGTTCATAACATCTACAATACAAGACTCATGGGCATGCTTGACACCGACATATAGATATTCATCATCATGCCTATACGTCATACTCCACAATTAACACGTAGCAAATAAGACACAACTCCTATTCTCTCAAGCTAAGGTTAGACCAAACACTTACCTCGTTTTTGCAACCACTTCAAGATTTCCAATACACCTTTACCTCGCGAATTTGTGTCCGAAAGCTTCAAATCTAGTCATAATAATTCAATATGCTCAATACAAATCGTAGGAATTGATTCCATATGAAATTACTATATTTTTAAAATAAAAAAATATAAAAAATCCGAAATTAACTCAAAAATCACCCATGGGGCCCATGACTCGAAACTTGACAAAATACAAAATATGAACCCCCGTCCAACCACGAGTCCAGCCATACCAATTTTGCTAAATTCCGACATCTACTCGACCCTTAAATTTTCAATTAAAGTCTTGCAAGATTTTTACCATTTTCAACCTAAAAATTAGTAATCTAGTCAGAATATTCAATGATAATCCCATATGATTGACTAACAATAATCACATGTGACTTATCTCAAGTTTCCTATGAATTCTTTCTCGAAAATCATCCAAAAAACGAAATTAAAGACTAGGGTATAGAACCTTACCTTTTTTTAATGAAAATCCTGTGATTGGGTTCTTTGATTCTTGAAGATTGATGCAAGATTGGATGATTTGAATGTTTATTTCCTCCTTCTGTCTCTAAAATGATCTCACCTCTCTCTAGAATGCTCAGAAAATCACTCCAACATGAACCCCAATGCCTATTTATCAAAATGGGGTCGGGTTATGAAAATAGGGGAATTAACCCTCCGAAATCAGGTATGTGATCGCAGAATCCATCGCATAACGGGTATGCTGGCCGCAGATGTGTTGGAAAACTTGGTGCCCAGAACTGGGCTGTTCTGCTTCATTCTGCGACCATTTTGCAATCGCATAGCTATTTTGCGATCGCACATTTGACCGCAAAATTGTATTTTTCCAGCTTCTGGTAATTTGGTCATAACTTTGTGTAGGAATGTCCAAATAACAAACGGTTTAAAGTGTTGGAAACTAGACTCATCGATATTTAATTTGATAGGTTGTACATCACATAACACCTTATTTTCATGTATATATGATCATCCAAATTAGGATCTTGTGAGCATTCTATTAAAATTGTAGTCTATTATGAAATTTTCCAACTTGGCTTAGTCTTATGACTTTCCTCAGACCCCATATCACTTATAGAATGTTTCGTACGCTTGATATCATATCCAATTGGTATACATCATGTTAATAGTCCTCGGATGAGAAGTAAAATCTGCCCCCAAACGCATAACATAACTTACCTCTTCTTTCGCACATTTCAATTTCCCGAATTTTTACTAACTCCCAAAATTTCCAAAAATTTTGCTAGAGTTTCCTTTGTAACTGGGCCTATCCACTTGTCAGAGAATCCCAGAAACCAATCCTAACAACATATACATAACCCAAACAACGTAACCCAACATGAAAACAATACCAACATTGGCCTCATAAGTAATATATTACTAGAAAAGGAACGACATTCACATTAATTACCCAGGTGATACTAAACTCATATCAGGTAAGTTCTCGACATTTTCATAAAACACAAAAATAAATATTTAAATTAAAGATGATATTTTGGGTCATCACAACTCCCTAGTTGATTTTATTTTTAGACATAGGGTCTCCACTCCCTAGTCGCCTTTCAAACATAGGGTCTCCACTCCCTAGTCGCCTTTCAAACATAGGGTCTCCACTCCCTAGTTGAGTTTATTTTTAGACATAGGCTCTCCACTCCATAGTCGCCTTTCCAACATACGGTCTCCACTCCCTAGTTGAGTTTATTTTTAGACATAGGGTCCCCACTCCTTAGTCATTTTTCCAACATAGGGTCTCCACTCCCTAGTTGAATTTATTTTATATATAGGGTCTCCACTCCCTAGTCGCCTTTGCCAATATAGGGTCTCCACACCCTAGTTGAGTTTATTTTAGACATAGGGTCTCCATTCCCTAGTCGCTTTTCCAACATAGGGTCTCCACTCCCTAGTTGATTTTAGTATAAATATAGGGCTCCACTCTCTAATCTCTTTTTCCTAAGGATACACAATCCTTATTTTATTTGCTTTCAAATAAAGAAATAGTTTAGATTTTTGTTAAAATAACTCACGAATTTTTCCTGGTGAAAACTGGGGCAGAAAAATTTATTTCGTTGTTTGCTTTGGTGCCGGAACAGGTTTTGACTGTGAGGCACAAGATTGAGATGACCAAAAGAAGGAGTCTCACCCCAAATAAAAGAAAAGAAGAAACAAGAAAAGAAGTTGAACTCTGAATGTAGAAGCGGATAAAAGATGCGGACTACTCAAAATTTGATTGAAGTCACAAGTTTCGCCTGTCCCGCCTTGATCCGAAAAGCTGAAGAAGAATGAACCAGCGGTTGCAGCTAACGAACATCTAGATTCAGATCAGAGTCTGCACGAAGAACCATCCAAGACTCAAGATCAAGCTTTAGAAGGTTTATAGATAAGAATCTTGTAACTCGTAGTTGATAGGCTTAGCTAGTTTAACTTTTTTATTTTTCATTTTGGTGTAATAAGAAGCTCAACAAGAAGAAACAACAGCAACATCAGTGAAATCATAGTTTTCTGGTAGTCCCAGCTACCAAAACTTCCAGAACTACACTGACATGATTCCTTTATAGCCAAGGCTATGTAGCCAACCGCTGAAGCAAGGTTCGGTCAGGTTTTTTCAAAAGATGCTTCCCATGGAGTTTCAAACTGGCAAAAATCCCTCATAATTGCTCATTTTATCTTTGCCCGAAAACCCTTCATGTTTCCGAGAAAAGAGGGGTAGCTGTGAGCATGTGATTTTTTCCGTATACGAAATACTCCTATAAAATCCAAGAAAATAGATTCTTTCTTAATTATTTGCTAGTTTTAGGAATTTTTGTAGAATTTTCTTAATTATTTGCATTTTTCTGTGCATGTTTAATTTTTATTTAAATCATGAAAAAATACCAAAAAAATATCATGCATTTCATTTAGGATTTGTTCTTACATTTTAATCAGTAAGTATTTGTTTCATAGAAATTTAAAAATCACAAAAATAGCTCATTTTTACATTTTTTGTCTTTTAATTTTTAGTTTATTGATGTTTCTCTTTTAATTTAGAATTAAGTGATGTTTACAATTAGTTGAATATTTTAATTTCACATTTTAGATAATTTAGGATTTTAATTATTAGGATTTTTGATTTAAAAAAAAGAAAAAAGAAAAGAAAAAGGGGAAATAAAGAGTTTGATTTTTTGAAATTGGGCTAATTTATCCCAAACCAGCCTAGATCCGTTACCCCCAACCCAGGCCCAAAACAATTATACTCGGTCTAGGTCCCCCATAAACCCAGACGACCCCGTTTTTGTAACGCTTGATCACAGTCGTTGGATCTTAGCAATCCAATGGCCCAGAACTGAAGGATCATTAAGTATATAACTGTTTAAATGGAGACATACCCCCCCATCGAACCCTTTCACTCTCCGTCTCTCTCTGTAAATTACCAAACCCTAGCCGCCTTATATCCCCATGTTGCCTCCACTGCAAACCACCACCGGAAATCGCCTCATGACGGTTCCGGTGGTCCAATATTCCCCAAAATAACACCATGAACTCCCTTTCACCTCCTCAGTCCATATCTCCAGTCCTTTACCTTCGAATCATGCCTGAGCTCTTCGAATCATAAATCAAAAAATCCGGCCAACCTTAATCGTTCCAAATCACTCCAAACTCATACCCTATGATCCTTGCCCCCATCTGAACCCCAAACCACTATTAGCCCCTTTCGAATCAGCTCCAATTTCTTCGAATTTTAAATCTCATGATTGCGGAAGAACCCTAATTTTTCTTTCTCCTCTTCTTGATTTATATTTGGTCGAATGAACTTAAAACCTACATTAGACGACTGTTCTTGTTAAGAACAGTCTACTAATGGTAGTCAAAGTTCATTTACATTTCGAAGGATTTTGGACGAGTTCTCAAATTGAACTAATCCTGAAATAAATTTAGGTAAATTTTCTTCCTTTCTTCTGTTCGTTTAAATTTTATATTTGCTTTTCTTCTGCACGTTTAGTGGTTTTATTAGACGCATGTTTTAGGTTTAATTTTAGATTTTATTTTTTCTCTCTTTCTTTATTCATGACTGTTTATTTGTTGATTTGTTCTTGATTGATTAAAGCATATTTTGAATTTCAGTACTCGACTACATGATTTTCTTTTAGTTTAGTTAGAGTTATGTGTATTTAAATCATGGATTCAATTCGAAATCAGTTAATGGTAGGTTTCCCTTAGTATCTGGATTCATCCCAACTGCTTAATTTTGCTCATTTGATTTTTCTTGGCATGTTTGTTTGTGTTTTCCTTAATCTGCAAATCAAAGGACTTTTAGGGTATTAATTGTACGAAAAGAAACTTAGAGGGTCTTAGAGGGTTAGTTAATTGTTAAAAGGAGATATGTTTTAGGATGGAATATTCTAGAAAAGAGGAGCAGCTGGCCTCATTTGGTTAGTACAAAGTACTGAAACCAATAGAGCTGTCCAATCCTGTTGGAATATGCTTTTTGTGGCTGAGGAATAATTCCTCCAGCACATGGCATCTTTGGTACCTATATATGGTACCATTTCTATACAGAAAAATCAGACTTAGATAACCTAAAAAAGACCTAAAAGTTCTTTACGTCCTCTGATTCTAGGTTTACACAAAATTTAGCAATCATTAGTAATTTTAGTATCATTTTACTGCACCAAAGCTCCTTGTTCTCTTATGAAGAGATCAGATTTCAGAAAACTTATAAAACCTTCAAAACACCTCTTTTCTTTGGGATTTTGCTGAAAACATGGCCTGAAGTAGAAGGTTTTTCTTGAGTTTGGGTTGGAATTTCTGGTTTCAATATTGCTATGGTTTTGCTGTTTGGGAATCTGGGTTTATCTGAGGTTGTTGTGTTGTCTTTTACTGCTGCTGTTGTCTGCTCCCTTCTATTGTTCCATCTTTGGATTCTCAGCTATTTGTCTCCATATTTTCTTTGCCGATTCTCACTCTTCAAGGTACTGCTTCAGATCTCCTATGTAGTTTCCTTGTACATAAGTTATAAAAATGTCAAAATTTGCAAAGAAATGTGTAATGAATGAGTATTCTTTTGATATTATTTGATTAATCTTTTGACTTTAGCTATTATGATTGTAAGTGTATTAACATGAGCATTTGTGTTTTTTTTATGATGTAGTCTTCTTAACATGTTGAAATCTGGATTTGCATAAGTTGTAAATCTCTGTTGATTTCCTTTACCTTAGCTCTTTCGGCTGTTATTCATGCCTTTCTTGCTTATAAGTGATCTAGTATAATGCTTGCCTGGTTTAAAGTTAAGTAAGCCATAACTTGTAGATTTGGCCATTGATTGGTTAAATCAGCATGTGTTAAGGCCTAAATTTAGATATATATAGCTAATAGTGTACTAAAATCTGTGTGTTATAGTTGTTGTTTGAACATGAGAATGGTTGTAAAGCTGCTAGCTAATTTGGGGCTTAGTACCTGCAGATTTGGTCGTTAATTTGCCAAATCAGTAGGTTCAAAAGCTGACATTTGGATACTGCTGTTTAAACACAAGAAAGGACTAAATTCTAATGGACAAACCATGTCCAAAAGAGGCCATATTCTTCAGGATATCAGTTATGCAAAATTTATAATAGATTAGTTATTAGCATAGTGTTCATGTATTAATAGGCTGCAATGTATTGATTCTAAGAAATTTTATTTTTGAGGACTGTAATAATCTAAGGTTTTAGTTTCATATACTGATATTTGAAATAACAGCATGAAGAGTGTATCTGGGTGTTATCATATTTTCTTTTCATAAGTATAGTGGGCAATTGGGCCAGGCCTGGAGATAAGCCTAGATGAAAATAGGTCTTGACAGGTCTGAGCCTGGACCGTTGGGTCTAGGCCTTAAGCCCAATAAACTTGGCTCAATTTTAAGATTTCTTCTATGAGCCATAATATGAATGTATGTCCTTCATGTTATTTTTATTCTGCAAATCGTGTACAATGCAATCACTTCTTAAACATGAAGTTGTATTTTGATTTCCAAAATCTGAGCTCTCTAATTAGAAATAATTTGGGTTATAATTTTGTAAAATGAGTAGCATGTAAGTTGGGCTCAAAGAATGAAGGGTAGATAGGCCCAATTAGAAAACATAGCCATTGGGTCCGCCTAAATTTAATCCCAATGTGGGCTGCTCAATTCAGTTACATCAATGATACACAGAACCTTTCTGATTTATCGGGCCAAATCGTGAGCCCAGTTGCAGCTTCAAAGCTGATTTGTTTTAAGAGCCATTGCTGGCCCATTCTCCTTGTCCAAAACGACTAGAGAAAGCCGGTTTATAATCAATAGCTTCCTTGTTAAGTTTAAGTTAGTTTTAAAATAAGAACATCCTTAGAATCCCTTAATTAAGTACTTTTCTTTTAAAACCTTTTGAGGTGTGCCATGTCAAATGAAACCCCTAAGCCCGTGGCCCTCATATAATTAGTTGACTCTTGTAGAAAATTTGAGGTGTGTCATTTTCCCTTTAATAACCCATGGCCCTCATGAACTTAATTCAAAACCTTGTAAAATTTAGGTGTGCCATCAATTGAACTCTCCATGGCCCTCATAAATGTTGTTAATGCAAACCTTCGTAGTTTCTCTATGCGCGTTTTTTTGAATAACTCATCATAGCCACGGGTACGGTTCCCGTGAGGTAGTTGTGATTTTTAAATTCCGGGTGTACATTTCATGTAACCCAATTTCAATTTCTCAAACAATGTTAAATAGAACGTGTCGTGAACCGCGGGTGCATTTCATGTAGCGTGGTTTAAGACATGTTTTAAGTGACATTTAAATCTTCCTAAAAGCGGTTTAAAATAATTAAAAGCGGTTATAAAGCTAAAAATGCACAATAGGTTTAAAACATGTAATTAATCAGAAAATAAGCCAATCTTATTCGTTTAAGCGACCGTGCTAGGACCACGGAACCCGGCAATGCCTAACACCTTCTCCCGGGTTAACAGAATTCCTTACTTAGAATTTCTTGTTCGCAAACTTTAAAAGTAAAGTCGAAATTTCCTCGATTTGGGATTTTAAAAATAAACCGGTGACTTGGGACACCATAAATTATTCCAAGTGGCGACTCTGAAAAATAAATAAAATAATTCCATTTCGAATAATGTCACTTTAATTAGAAAAACTCTCTTATATCTCCCTCTCGGGTGGTAAAAAAGGAGGTGTAACACATCTCTTATGGGAGATTTCATTTAAATTTTGCGGGGTGGCCTTACTGCCATTCCTCGCTCTCCGGGGCTAGAACAAAGTGGGAAATTTCTTGGTTTATTTTTGAGTAATGTATTTCTTTTGTGCGCTGGCAGATGTTTGAAGAATACAAGAAAGAAAACTCTCCGAGGCTAGAACAAAGTGGGAAATTTCCTGGTTCATTTTTGAGTAATGTCTTTTTTTCTGCGCTAGCAAATGTTTGAAGAATACAAGGAAGAAAAACTCTATCCTGAACACTTCAAATTCATTAGACCTTGCATAGAACTCTTTGATATTTAGCACATGCTTAGGGCCGCCACTATTTTTCATCTATTATATTGTAATTTTTTGTAAAAGAAAAAAGAAATTTTGGAATGTAACGTAAATTATCACGATCGATATTATCAGATGCGACACTCCTAGCTAATATTGTTATCAATTTGATATCTTCTTATCAATTTTAATATAATTTGAAATGCATCTATCAAAACAACTAAAACTAACAAGAATGGAACTCTCACTATTTTTGTGCTTTACTTTTTACTTATAAATTTTAAGATAAATTTAAGAAAATTATTTAATTAAAACAATTAGAACTAACAAGATTTGAAACTCGCACTACCTATATGCTTTGGTTTTAACTTATAAGTTTGAATAAATATTTTTGAGTAATATATTGTATTAAAAGTTTATTATTTTGTACATATAAATTTAATAATATGTGCATGTTAACATAAGAATTTGCGGAAGCTAAAGGGGAATTTTCATGGTGGAAACGCCCAAAACTTCAGAGAACAAGAGAGAAGATTATAAGAAAATATCCGGTGTCTTATTAGAAATCCCAAAACCTGTCCTTTCTAGAATAGTCCACCGTATATGTATTTACATAAAATGGCTATGTAAAGCAAAATGTAAATAAGGCTATCTATCTCACTAAGTAATACAAAGCTGAAATGTACAAAGCTGAAATACTATCTATTAGGCTTAGTTGAGCCTATTTGTACGTCTTGGCCTATGTGTATGTCAACACCCCCCCCCCTCAAGCTTGGGGGTGATAGCACACCAAGCTTGCCAAGTAAAGAATGATGAAGGGGCCCAGGAAGCGGCTTGGTCATAATATCAGCAAGCTGGGCAAAACTGGGAACAAAATGCAGAAATATCAGCCCTAAATTGAGACTCTCACGTACATAGTGGCAGTCAATTTCGATATACTTTGTCCTTTCATGGAAGATTGGATTCTTGGCAATGTGTAAAGCAGCAAGACTGTCGCAAAAGATGGGAGCAGGAGCAGAAACATGCAAACCAAGATCATCTAGTGTCCTAACCAACCAAGACACCTCAGCAACCACTTTTCTGAGAGACAAGTATTCTGCTTCAGCAGAAGACAGTGAAATAGTGGGTTGCTTCTTGCTTTTCCAGGAGATTGGTGAACCACCAAGTGTAATGTAAAAACCAGAAACAGACCTCCTTGACTCAGCACAGGCAGTCCAATCAGAGTTAGAGTAGGCTTTGATAGAGGTATCAAAAAAGAAAGAAAGAAGAATCCCTAAAGCAGGAGCATTGGACAGATATCTCAGGGCATAGAGTGCAGCAAGCATATGAGGAACTTGAGGAGCTTGAAGGAACTGACTTAAATGTTGAACACAAAAAGATATATCTGGCCTTGTGTGTTGGAGAAAGTTGAGTTTGCCAATAATTCTCTGATAGGTGCTAAGATCAGTTAATGGGGACCCCATATTAGCAGACAACTTGATAGAAGTATCAAGAGGAGTCACAACAGGGGAAAAATTATGGCAGTGGAAATCTGCCAGCAAGTCCTATGTAAACTTTTGTTGGCTGATGATGTATCCTTCAGGATATTGAGTGACTTCCAAACCAAGAAAATAATGGATTGTCCCCAAATCCTTTATTTTGAATTGTTGATCAAGAAATAGCTTAGCACTATCCAATTCAACAACATCATCCCCAGCTAGTAAGATATCATCAACATAAACAGCTAGTACAGTAAGAGAAGTAGAAGTAGACTTTGTAAACAGGGAGTAGTCATTCATACTAGAAATGTATCCTCTTGTAGACAAAGCTTCAGACAATTTAGAATACCATTGTCTGGATGCTTGCTTGAGGCCATATAAAGATTTTTTGAGCTTGCATACCAAAGGGAAAGAAGAAGAACCAGTAGAAGAAACCTGCAGCACAGGTGGGATCTTCATGTAAACTTCGTCATGGAGGCCACCATGGAGGAAAACATTATTTACATCAAGTTGATAGACAGTCCAGTTCCTCTTTATAGCAAGGGAAAGAAGGCACTTGATAGTAGTAAATTTGACAACCGGGGAGAATATTTCATTGTAATCAATTTCCTCCTTCTGAGTATCACCCCTAATGACTAACCGTGCCTTGTACCTCTCAACAGAACCATCAGATTTCTATTTTATTTTGTACACCCATTTGCAAGGGATAGCTTTTTTGTTAAGGGGAAGAGGTACAATATCCCAGGTGTTGTTAGCTTCTAATACTTGAAATTCTTTTACCATGGCCTCCTGCCAAGCATGATTAAAAATAGCCTGTTGATAGTACTGAGGCTCATGCAAGTGCAATTTTGTGGAGGACATATGAGGAACAGTAGATACAGGGGCAGAACAGACATAGTTTACTAGATGAGGAGGTGGATGTAGTACTTTAAGGGATCTTGTAAGAGGAGGATCAGATGAAGGAGGATTGGAAGGAGATGGGGCAGAAATGTAAAATGGTAAAGAGTCTGGAGCAACAATAGAAGGAGAGGAATCACCAGGAGGAACAAAAACGGGGGAGGATGTAGAATTAGAAGGAATATGAGGAAAAACAGAATGAGAAGGGACATCAACAAAGCTGGAAGGTGAAGGAAGGGAAATGGTAGAAGAATTGGTGGAAAAGGGAAAAACATGTTCATAAAAAACAACATCTCTAGAGTAGAAGATAGATTGAGAGGACATATTAAGTAATTTGTATCCTTTCTTTCCACAAGGATAGCCAAGGAAAATGGAAGGTATTGCTCTAGATTGAAATTTAACTCTACTATGTTTAGGAGATGTAGCAAAACAAAAGCATCCAAATGATCTAAGATGATCATAATAAGGTGAATGGCCATATAGTTTCTCAAAAGGGGATATGTTGTTAAGGACAGTAGAAGGGAACCTATTGATGAGATATGTGGCTGTAAGAACACATTCACCCCAGAATTTAGTAGGCAAGTTGGATTGAAATAATAAAGCTCTGGAGGTTTCTAAGAGGTGTTTATGTTTCCTTTCCACAATACCATTCTGTTGTGGTGTGTGGGGAATAGTGGTCTGGTGCAGAATTCCTTGAGAAGAAAAGAAGGATCTGGACTCTAGACTAAAGCCTAGTTCAAAAGCATTATCAGACCTGAAGGTCTGAACTGAAGTGTGGAAATGATTCTGCACCATAGAGGTGAAAGCTTTGAGTACAAATAGAGCATTACTTTTGCTAGAAAGTAAGTGTGTCCAGGTTACCCTAGAGTAATCATCTACTAAGGTAATGAATTATCTAAAACCATTATATATAGTAGTGTTATAGGGTCCCCAAATGTCAATGTGGACCAATTGTAAAGGAGTAGTAGATTGAGTAGTGCTATCAGGGAAGGGAAACCTTTGTTGTCTTGCCATAAGACATATAGGACTTAGAAATGATTGTTTAGAAGAGATTTGTGAATAAATAAAGGAATAGATTTCATTCTGCTGTAAGGCATGTGACTCATTCTTTGATGCCAAAACAAATCTGTTTTATTAATATCAACAGATGGATTACATGAGGGACTAATAAGAAGGGGATTGACAGAATTGAAAATAGGAGAAACATTAGGAACAAAAGATGAAACAGTACATGAAACATTAATTGGAAAGAAGGAAACTAAAGGGCTATCATCAAGATGAAGAAAATACAATCCATTGTCAGCCTTACCAATTCCTAGTGGCCTCTTCAGAGAAGGGCCCTGTAAGAAGCAATGAGAAGTAGTTAGAACTGCAATGCAATAAAATTGTAAAAGAATCTGATATATTGAAATTAAGTTGAACTGAAATGATGGGACAAGCAGAACATTGTGTAAGACAATATCAGATCTAAGTTGTAAAGATCCAGTAGATAACACTTTTACTTTATAGCCATTAGGTAGAGTGATTAAGTAAGGTCTAGTTAATGGTTGAAGATTGTGAAGAAGATATTTGTGAGGTGTCATATGATTAGTAGCCCCCGAGTCTAGAATCCAAGTGTCAACAGTTAATTGTGAAGATGCACAAGCATGAAAATCCACAGACCTAACTACAGAATTGCAAAACAAACCTGCAAAATGGGCATAAGCATGATTGTCTCTAGAGTGAGAATCACTTGAGATACCAGAAGAAATGTGTGACTGCTTCAGGAGAGTGAGAAGGGGCTGATATTATTCTGTAGTGAATCCATGGTTGACAGGAGAAGGTTGTTCCATAAATGAGGTCAATGGAATAGAATTAGTACCCTCAGCTTGAACATAGGAAGTTGATTTCTTGTTTTTGGTGAATTTGAAGTTAGAAGGAAAACCATGGAGTTTGTAACATTTTTCAATGGTATGACCTAGTTTTTGCAATATCTGCACATCATGGGTTGTCCAGGTTTCTTTGACTCAAAATGAATCTTCTGATTGAAAAGTCTTTGCCCACCATGATTTTGTGAATGGGTTGAAGGAGTGGAGAATGCAGAAAAAGAGACATAATCACTGGAGAAACTTGGAGTTGGGGATGTTTCCCTTTGTCTTTCATCGTGTTGTAACATGGAATAGGCCTTACTAACTGATGGGAGTGGTGATATCATGAGAATGTTGCTTTTGACATTATTATATGACTCATTTAGTCCAGCCAGGAACCAAAACAATTTCATTTCATCAAGGAACTTAGGTAAAGCACCACATGAACATGTAGGACCTACATAAGCAGTCTAAAGCTCATCCCAAAGACTATGAAACTTTGTGAAATAAGAGGCTATGTATAAGGTTCCTTGGGAAATGGTTCCAATTTCCCTTTGTATCTGAGTGAACTTGGAACCGTTAGACTGACCAAATCTTTCATTTAAGTCCAACCAAATCTCTTTCGCAGTGTCATAACCTAGGACATTGGTTGCAGTATCTCTAGAAAGAGAGTTGGTGATCCAAGCGACCACAATATCGTTACACCTTTCCCAGTAGGAGTAATAAGGTGAGTTATTAGGAGGTTTAGACTGACGACCATCAATTAGAGCCAATTTATTTTTGGTAGAGAGGGAAACTAACATGCTTTTACGCTAGGCAACAAATCCAGCACCATCGAAATGCGGAGATACTAAGTGAGTGCCAGGACTGTCTGAGGGATGAATATAGAGAGGATGTGAGGGATCTAAAGTGAATATAGTAAAGCTATCGGATTGATTAGATGAATTCACACGCTCATCACCCATTTTGTATCCAAAATACTCAAATACAGTAGAAATCTACTAGGAATTGAGGCATGCAATTTGAGATTAGAGAAGAAAATACCTTCCTTTTTCACTACCCGAAAAAAATAAGGCCTTCAAATGAATTCTGAAGCAGAAGACGGAACACCGATCGAAATCAGAGGAAGATCACCAGCAATCCCTCATTATACCTTCGAAAAGCCATGGCTAAGGTTGAATTTCGTCTCAATCGGGAAAAAAAACCAAATCAAACCTAGGGTTTCAGAAAACCTAGAATTATGAAGATTGAACTGTACAAGTACGAGTGAATGAAAACAATCGAGTACAGGAACTCGTGTCCCGCTCTGATACCATGTTAACATAAGAATTTGCGGAAGCTAAAGGGGAATTTCCATGGTGGAAACGCCCAAAACTTCAGAGAACAAGAGAGAGAAGATGATAAGAAAATATCTGGTGTCTTATTAGAAATCCCAAAACCTGTCCTTTCTAGAATAGTCCACCGTATATGTATTTACATAAAATGGCTATGTAAAGCAAAATGTAAATGAGGCTATCTATCTCACTAAGTAATACAAAGCTGAAATGTACAAAGCTGAAATACTATCTATTGGGCTTAGTTGGGCCTGTTTGTATGTCTGGGCCTATGTGTATGTCAATAGTGCAGGGATTACACGTGCTTCGCACGTGACATAGAGACTAGTTAATATAAAAAATTAAATTTTGGCTCTTCCTCTAAGTGAGATAAGATTTGGGATTATGTTTATACCTTGTTTGATTAGAGGTACAAATTGATCCCAAAATAAATTTATACCTCCAACCAAACAAGGTACAAATTTAATCACAACTTTTATCCCACCTAATACCTCTAACCAAACGACCACCAAGGGCCTATTTTCAGCTTGAAGAATAGCGTCCAAAAATTGTTGATAAAAACCAGTTGCTACTTCATGTCTACGAGTAGTCTGCTTGGCTAAAAGTAGATGTAAATCAAATCACATGCAATACATACAATAAAGGCTCTGTTTTTCTTTCTTTAGTCTACATTTTTTTGGTGTCAATTGTCATGGAAATAGTAAGCTGCGCAGGCAAAAATGACCATCACCGTCAAAAGTGGCATATCAAATTTGTAAAAAGAGATTGCAACACCATCTACTAGCTTCCTTTTTTCACTGTGTACAAAGCTACTTGTACGTTGCACACCCCTCAAATCTGGATATAAAGCTGTAGAGTTTTGCAGAAGCGGCTGCAGCGTTTGCTTTCATATCGGAATTATCCAAACGCATGCTAGGTTTTTAGAGTCGGTTTGGACATAAGAATTTTTTTACTTTTTTCCGAACTTTTTTTTACTTTTTTTCGAAATCAGCATTTGACCATAAAATTTATATTTTTCGCTTGAAGATGCATTTTACAATTTTTTAAAAATTTGAACAACTCCAAAAAGCTGTTTTTCAAAATTTTCACTCAGATCACTCACAAAACATCAAAAAAAAAAAACCAAAATTATATTCATGTCCAAAGACAACTTTTATTTTCAAATATCATTTTCACTTGAAAATTATTTTTTACTTTTTTTTTTAATTTTTTTTTTACAATTCTTATGTCCAAACGCCCACGTAATTGATGAAGTGAAATTGTTTCTTTGCCTAAATCAAGGAATTAAATATTATTGAACTGAAACGAGCTTAAATATAGCAAAATGAATTACTATAGAGATTCAAGTTAATTTACTTTGTTATTTTGTGGCTTGAATTATTTTTTTCTATTTTTAAGATAATTGTTGTCCTTGTCAAATTGGGAAATCTTTCTCTTATAGGTTTGAGACTATTTGATATATATATATATATATATATCTAAATATAAGGGTTGTAGTTGATGATTTTATAGATTGTATTGTGATTTTCTTCTCATTCATAGTGAAAAACTCTCTCTGTTTCTGCCCCGAGGATTAGGTTTAGCTGAACCTCGTTAAATCCTTGTGTTGATTTTTGTTCTCTATTTGCTTTGTGTATGATTTTGGGATAGTTAACCCACGATCTTCCGCAATAACTGGATCAAAGAAAGGTTCAAATTTCTACATATAATCTATGGTTAAAATGTCTTCATCATCTTCAACAAAGTACGAAATAGAGAAATTTTATGGTAATTCTAGTTTTAGTCTATAGAAGATTATGATGAAATCGTCCTTGGTGTTACAAGGGTTATAAAAGACAATTGATGTTTTTCTTGAAGATATGAAAGAGACAGAGAAGGCAGACCTCAAAACTTCGTTCGAGGTATGGTTCGATTCGCCTGCTAATTATTCAAATTTAAAGATATTTATTTGTCCTTCTTATGCTCATGTGAGGGATGGAAAACTTGAGTTGAGGGCAAAAAAGTGCATATTTCTAGGGTATGCAACTGGTGTAAAAGGTTATAGGTTGTGGTGCACAGATCAAAAGACTTCAAGGCTAATTATTAGCAGGGATGTAACATTCAATGAATCTTTCACACTGGACAATCATAGGGATAAGGCAATAGCAGAAATAGATTATGGTGTCAATGACCACATAGAGCTAGAAATTGAATCTCCATTAGCTCAGCCAAGTAGTTCTAAAGTAGAGGAAGTGGAGAAGGTGCAACATATTGATCAAGATGATAATTTTGATGCACCTGCGCAACAACGACCATATATCATCGCAACAAGCAGGGAGAAGAGAGTGATCAATTGACCACAAAACGTTTGCAAACGTAGTTGATGGTAATCTTCTTGGATATATGTGAGATTTGCTTTGGTAGTTGCAGAGACCGTTTATGAGTTTGAGTTGTTATAGCTATCCAGAAGCTATTCCGAGTACAGAACCAAATCAACTTATTAGTGCTATGGTTGAATAGATTGAGTCTCTTAACTAGTTTAGGGTTGCCTAGACTTGGTTGATGTGTGCAGCAAGGGGTGCAACTCTTGCAAGGGATGAAGACAAGGTAGAGAGACGTTGTTCCAATTGATGAAGAGAATCTAAGCCAAGGGGAAGACATGTTACTTTTGTCGCTTGAATTATTTCCTTGTATTTTTACGAAACCCATAATCTCTATAGGTTTGGGAAAACTCATTGTCCTAATAGATTTAGGAAAGGAAAACCTATTTTCTTTGTCAAATTGAAAAACATTTCTCTTATAGGTTTGGGACCATTTTAGATCTATATATATGGGTTGTAGTTAGGGATTCTATAGATGATATTGTATTTTTCTTCTCATTAATAATGAAAAACTCTCTCTGCTTCAGTCCCGCTGATTAGGCTTAGCCAAACCTCACTAAATTCTTATATTGATTTTTCTTCTATATTTACTTTGTGTGTGATTGTGTATTAGCTAGTTAACCCACGATCTTTCGCAACATACTCCAACTTGATTAGACACTGAAAACTCATGTATGGGCGATTATTGTTGTTGTTGCTAGATAAATAGAAAGATGTAACTGAAAAATTAATTTGAAGCGGGAAAGAATCATTATCCATAAAGAGATGATGTTGGCGTATTGTTTGGTGAAATACAATTAACTTTACTTTTTAGAGAAGGAAATTTTACTTCATATAGCAAAGGTATACACCCTATTTATTATAAATTAAAATTATTTTAAAATATTATTTTCTATAGCTAACTTTTATATTTTATAGAAAAATAAGTATTTATGGTATATACTACCATTAAGGCATGAAATACGCTATTTATATTTTTCCTCCCTCTTAGACAGCTGGACATACCTATTTTTAAGGTGATTGCCGTTATTGTATTCATGAATACATGGTCGCCAATACATGTGAATACATGTGCGTACAGCTGGACTGCCCTGATTTTAGGCGCTTTTTACTACTGTATTCATGAATACAATAGCACAAATACATATGAATACATGAGCATCAAGCTGGACTGTCCCGATTTTAGGCGCCTTTTGCTACTGTATTCATGAATACATGACACAAATACATGTTAATACACGCACGTACAGCTGGACTGCCCTGATTTTATGTGCTTTTTACTGCTGTATTCATGAATACAATAGCACGAATACATGTGAATACATACGCGTACAACTGGACTGCCCTGATTTTAGGCGCTTTTTGCTATTGTATGGCGCAAATACATGGGAACATATGTGCGTACAGCTGGACTATCCTGATTTTTAGGCGCTTTTTGCTGTTGTATTCATGAATACAACAACGTGAATATAATGAATACAATACTGTAACAACTGAATAGTAGCTATATGAAGTAATTATGTATATGATAGCTATAGAAAGTTTCTGAAAATTCCTCTTTAGAGAAAGCCTGAATTTTTAAAGTTTTAAAAGGGTTTTTTGAAATACTCTATCTTATATATTTGTTCATGAAATATCAACAAGTCTTTTAATATATAAGACTCAAATTTATATTTGAGTTTAGATTTGTTTTTTAAATAAAGCTAAATACCAAGCTAGTGTTTGGTCATACATTCCCAAATTTGTTTTGAAAAATCTGACTTAGGTGAAGTTTGGTTTGAAGATGAAAATGTGTTTGGACATAAGTTTTCAAAACATATTTCACTCCTCTTTTTTTTTGAAAAAAACATGAAATATGACTTATACCCACAAGTTCTAAAAATTATCACAAATACTCAACAATACATTTATCAATAACATTCATTATATTATCGAATACCATAGTCCTAAACATAAATAAATTTGGTACAAAATTATCATTTTTATAATGAACTACATAATACACTATCTAATGACTGAGAAGACGAAGAAACAATGTTACAAAATAATAAATGATGGGCTATTTTATAAAATACAAAAGTTTGGGAATTTTTTTTAAAAATGTAATAGTGATATTTTTGGCCAAAATCAGCTCTTGAGCTGGTTTGGGATTTGAGTTTTGGGTTTTGAGAATTTACCGAAATGTAGATAAAATTTATGAACAATTATATGTTTGTCAAAAAAACCCAAATATATTTTGGCAAAATTTATGGCCAAACGGTCCCAAGTCTTTTAATAGATACAAAACATTCAAACTTATCGGAGGCCATCAGTGGCAGATGGAGAATACCAGTACAAGGTTCATATAAACTCCACGTTTTCGACACAAGGCACAGACATGAAATAAATATTTAGGATAAATAATAGATTCTGAATTTGTAATTCCAAAAGCGTAATGAATTCATGGGTAAAAATATAAAAATTGAATCATCAAAACGAAATCATGGATCCGCCTTTAATGGCCACCTAATATATACGAAACTGATTCTTGAATTAAACATAGATATATACAAAAAAATTCTAAAGAGTTGAATGGATACACTACTTAATTAAAGCAAAAAGATCTTAGTGGAATCTGTATACGATCGAAATCAGGTATGCCCGATTTTCCAGGCTCGAGGGGTCGCCTTAAACCCTAGTTCAGGCAAGGTCGAGCTCGAGCTCGATGGACAAGACTCGAAGCTCGAAGTGCAATGCCCGAGGATCGAAGTACGATGAGTATCGAACCTGAGTATGACCAACTCTGAGATAGTGCCGTTATGAGTTTGTTACAGAAGGACAAAATTCTCGCCACGTCCCCAAGATTATGGCGTAAATTTCGCAATAGATTTGTATGAATTAGTACAAATCCGTACTAGGTATTTATACAACTGTCTCAATAAGATTTCTTACTGTAAATAGAAA
Source organism: Nicotiana tabacum (assembly GCF_000715075.1). Taxonomy (NCBI): domain Eukaryota; kingdom Viridiplantae; phylum Streptophyta; class Magnoliopsida; order Solanales; family Solanaceae; genus Nicotiana; species Nicotiana tabacum. The sequence goes on along the minus strand of NC_134084.1, from coordinate 75,246,053 downwards.
TGTACCTTATTTAGGGTTCCCCTATTATATAAAGGGTACCTCAATTATTTGTAAAGATAATCTAATCATTGGCAAAGAATATACTCTCTTACTTTTCTTGCCATTGTTCATTAGAATTGTCCTTTAGCTTTATTATTCTTGCTTTTTCTTCTTGACCAATCTCGAGGTCACTTGGGCTCGAGGTCGAAGCTGGCTTATCTATTAGTTTGGTCTTATTTTTTTCATCTATACTTCAGATTTCTTGATTATTAATTAGTATTGAACTAAATCACATATCTTTAAAACCAAAAATCAAATTTAATTGTTATTCGTATTTTCGAGGAAAACAGTTTGGCGCCCACCGTGGGGCTAAAGATAATAGTGATTATTTCATTACTGATTCTCATAACACACATTATTTTACTCTTTTTCTTGTCAAGAATTTTTTGATTCTCAGGATTAAACATGTCGAACTCGCAAAACACACTTGTTCATGACAACAAAGATCTTGGATTTCATGGAGAAAATGAAAATATAATTGCTCCAGGGGTTAATGTACCACCGATAAACCCTGGGGAGGTGCCAAATGTGGAGCCAGTGAATGTTTGTTCACATATTGCTTTGAATACGGATCTAGGCGCAGACCCGGAGCAAGTGTACGCAGAGAAATTAGATATGGGGGCCAAAGAACATAGGGTGTAGGAGATGGGGGAATCAGACTTTAAGTGATATTCGAGATGCTACAAGCTCAACAGATTGCCATCGCTCAACTTCAGAGTCAGAATAAAACTCCAAGTATAGTCAAACCAGGAAACACTCGATGTACTGAGCCGGTGCCAGAAAGATCAAACGAGAATCGCTCGGGGACTGAACCTACAATTATGAAGTTGCTCGAGAAACTCACCAAGAGGATTGAGTTCGGGGAAAAGAAGATTGAGGATAATGACAAAAAGGTGGAGACCTATAACTCCCGTGTTGATCAAATCTCGGGGGCACCTCCGGTCTTAAAAGGATTGGATGCCAAAAAATTCATACAAAAGCCGTTTCCCCCGAGCGCGGCTCTGATGCCCATCCTAAGAAGCTCCATATGCCCGATATATCAAAATACAATGGAACAACTGATCCCAACGAACATATTACCTCGTATACTTGCGGGATTAAAGAAAACGACTTGAATGATGATGAGATCGAATCGGTTTTGTTGGAAACGTTTGGAGAAACCTTGTCTAAGGGAGCCATGATTTGGTATCACAACTTGCCCCCGAACTCCATTGATTCATTTCCTATGTTAGCAGACGCCTTCGTAAAAGCACACGCCGGGGCCATAAAGGTGGCGACAAGGAAATCGTACGTTTTTAAGATAAGGCAGAGGAATAATGAAATGTTAAAGGAGTTCGTATCCCGGTTTCATATAGAGTGAATCGAATTACCCCTGGTCTCGGATAATTGGGCAGTACAAGCTTTTATGCAGATTTTGAACTAGCGGAGCTCGATCGCATCTCGACAATTGAAGCAAAACCTGATCGAGTATCTAGCTGTGACGTGGTCAGATGTGTATAACCGTTATCAATCGAAGATTAGGGTCAAGGACGACTAGTTGGGATCCCCCTCAGGCTCAGTTCATCCTAATAGATTGGCAGCCAAACCCCCGAGGGATACAGACAGGGAATAAAGATCAAACAAGGAACGGTATCAGCCATATGTCGATCAAATAAACAACAATTCGGGTCGTAACGCTCCTCAGAACGATCGGAGAATTGATCGAGGTCAAAGCTCTCGGGGACTCATGAGTAATAACGGGTTCGATAAACATACCGACCCCACGGATGCACCTCGATTGTCGGAGTATAGTTTCAGTATAGATGCATCAGGGATTGTGTCAGCTATTGGAAGAATAAAAGACACCAGGTGGCCCAGACCTATACAAACTGATCCTTCTCAGAGGAATCCAAACTTGATGTGTAAGTATCATGGCAAACATGGCCATAGAACCGAGGACTGCAGGCAACTAAGTGAGGAGGTAGCTCGGTTGTTCAACGAGGGTCACCTTCGAGAATTTCTCAGTGATCGAGCTAAGAATCACTTTAGGGATAGAAATGCAAACATAAAAAATGAGCAGGAAGAACCACAACATGTAATCCACATGATCGTTGGCGGTGTCGATGTCCCACAAAGACCTGTATTCAAACGCACCAAGGTGTCGATCACCAGAGAAAATAGACTCGAAGCTATGTGCCCGAGGACGTCCTATCATTCTATGACGAGGAAGTAAAAGGCATATCTCAGCCGCACAATGATGCCCTAGTAATTTCTATTCTTTTAAATAAAATTCAAGTTAAACGTGTTCTAGTGGATCCAGGTAGCTCAACAAACATAATCAGATCGAGGGTTGTAGAAAAGTTCGGCCTATATGATCAGATTTTACCTGCATCCAGGGTCCTAAATGGCTTGAACATGGCGAGCGAAACAACAAAAGGGGAGATAATCCTACCAGTGAACATAGCCGGGACCATACAAGATATAAAATTCCATGTCATTAAAGGCGACATGAGGTATAATGCACTCCTCGGGAGACCATGGATACACAACATGAGGGCAGTACCTTCAACTCTTCATCAGATGATGAAGTTCCCAAAAGAGGATGGTGTGAAAACAGTTTATGGAGAGCAACACGATGCAAAGGAAATGTTTGCAGTCGATGAAGTGATGCTGATACCAGAGACTTCGACCTCAGAAAAGTTGAACATCAAAGGTAAGTATGCGGCCAAATAGCAATCACCGATCCTAGTCTCAATCGAGCCGGAGGAACAGGTAATCAAAGAAGAAGAAGAGGATTTCTTTACTCCTCGAACCTTCGTTGTTCCCGAAGAATCAGACGCAACCAAATCAACGGTCGAGGAACTGGAGCAGGTCATACTAATTGAATACATGCCTGAGAGAAAGGTATTCATGGGAATGGGATTAACCCCCGAACTTAGGAAAAAACTCATTCAATTTCTTATTGATAATATAGATTGCTTTGCTTGGTTATTATTTAGTTTTAGATATGATAGGGATTGCACCGAAAATGACAACGCACCGTCTAAGCCTTGACTCCAAGTTCAAACCGGTAAAGCAAAAAATAAGGCCCCAGTCCGAGGTGAAGCGTGCATTCATAAAAGACGAGATAACCGAACTTCTTAAAATAAGGTATATTCGGGAGGTGAAATACCGGAATGGTTAGCCAGCGTAGTTATAGTTCCTAAAAAAGGAAACAAACTTAGAATTTACGTAGATTACAAGGATTTAAATAAAGAATGCCCAAAAGACTCTTTCCCAGTGCCCAACATCGATTGTATGATCGATGCCACGGCTGGCCACGAGATCCTAACTTTTCTCGACATCTACTCCGGGTACAATCAAATTTAGATGAACCCGGAAGACCAGGAAAAGACCTCATTTATCACTAAGTTTGGAACATACTATTACAATGTAATGCCCTCCGGGATAAAAAAATGTCGGGTCTACATACCAACGCTTAGTTAACAAGATGTTCGAGGAACAGATAGGTAAAACGATGGAAGTTTATATTAATGATATGTTGGATAAGTCCTTGCGCGTAGATGACCATTTAATTCATTTGTAGGAAACATTAAAAATCTTGAGGAAGTACAACATGAAGCTTAAGCTGGAAAAATGTGCCTTCGGGGTCGGCTCGGTAAGTTCCTTAGCTTTATGGTATCGAATCGGGGTATCGAAATTAACCCCGACAAGATCAAGGCCATCGAGGATATCACGATCGTGGATAGTGTGAAGGCCGTGAAAAGGTTAACAGACGAATAGCCACCTTGGGTCGATTCATTTCGAGGTCATCAAATCGGAGTCATAAGTATTTTTTCTTGCTCAAAAAGAAAAAGGATTTCGCATGGACCCTAGAATGCCAGTAAGCCATAGAAGAATTAAAGAGGTACTTATCGAGCCCGCCTTTTCTTCACACCCCGAAGGTAGATGAAAAGCTTTGCTTATATTTGGCAGTATCCGAGATAGCGGTAAATGGGGTACTAGTTTGAGAAGATCAAGGTACGTAATTCCCTGTTTAGCATGGAAGCCGGACTCTAGGAGATGCTGAAACTAGGTACCCTCACTTAGAAAAATAATCACTTGCATTGATAAGCACATCTAGGAAGCTAAAGCCATATTTTCAGTGTCATCCCATATGTGTATTAACCACTTACCCTCTTCTAAATGTTTTGCATAAGCCCGAACTATCGGGCCGGTTGGCCAAGTAGGTCATCGAGCTTAGCAGATACGATATCAAATATCAACCCTGAACATCCATCAAGTCTCAAATACTAGCTGACTTCGTGGCCGATTTTATGACGACCCTCATACCCGAAGTGAAGAAAGAACTCCTGCTAAGATTGGGTAAATCGTCGGGGGGTATGGAACCTCTTTACGGACGGTGCCTCGAATGTGAAGAGGTCTGGGCTTGGCATTATCTTGAAACCACATACAGGTAGTACCATTAGACAATCTATCAAAACTTCTAGGTTGACTAATAATGAGGCCGAGTATGAGGCCATGATTGCGGGTCTCTAGCTAGCCAAGAGCTTGGGGGCAGAATTCATTGAAGCCAAGTGCGATTCACTGTTGGTGGTAAACCAAGTAAACAAAAGTTTTGAAGTACGGGAGGATAGGATGCAACGATACTTGGATAAGCTACATGTAACTTAGCACTGCTTCAAGGAGTGGACTCTGGATCATGTACCTCGAGAACAAAATAGCGAGCCCGATGCACTTGCTAATTTGGGATCCTCGATTGAAGAAGATGATATTGTCCCGGGAACTGTCATCCAGTTATCGAGGTATTTGGTTGAAGAGGGTCATGCCGAAATAAATTCTACTAGTTTGACTTGGGATTGGAGGAATAAGTATATCGATTATTTGAAAAATGGAAATCTCCCATCGGACCACAAAGTATCGAGGGCCCTACGAACCAAGGATGCTAGGTTCGCATTAAATAAAGACGGAACATTGTACAAGAGAACGTTCGATGGGCCATTGGCGGTATGTTTAGGGCCAGGGGACACCGATTATGTTCTAAGAGAAATCCACAAAGGTACTTGTGGGAATTACTTCGGCGTCGAGTCCTTGATTCACAAAATTATTAGAGCAGGGTATTACTGGGACAACATGGAAAAAGATACTAAGGAGTTTGTCAAAAAATGTGATAAGTGCCAATGGTTTGCACCGATGATCCATCAGCCCGGAGGGCAACTCCACTCGGTCCTATCCTCGTGTCCTTTCATGAAATGGGGAATGGACATAGTCGGCCTTCTACCAATGGCCCCAGGTAAAGCTAAATTTATTTTATTTATGACTGATTATTTTTCTACATGGGTGGAAGCACAGGCCTTCGATAAGGTCAGAGAAAAGGAATTTATCGACTTCATCTAGGACCACATCATATGTCGGTTCAGGATGCCTTCCGAGATTGTATGTGACAATGGAAAACAATTTGTCGGAAGCAAGGTGAAGGAGTTCCTCGAAGTATATAAAATAAAGAGTATCTTATCAACAATGTACTGCCCAACTGGAAATGGACAGGCCGAGTCAACAAATAAAAATATCATTCAAAACCTAAAGAAAAGGTTAGACGATGCAAAGGGAAAATGGAGAGAAGTTCTACCCGAGGTCCTTTGGGCAGATCGAACAACATCGAAGTCTAGCACAGGGGATACCCCATTCTCTTTAGTATATGGCTTCGAGGCCTTTATCCATGTCGAGGCCGGAGAACCCAGTGCTAGTTTTTAACATGCATCAAAGGAGTCAAATCACGAGGCCATGAATACTAGCTTCGAGCTATTAGATAAAAAATAAGAGGTGGCACTTGTTCGGATGGCCACACAGAAGCAAAGAATCGAGAGATACTACAATTGAAGGACCAACCTTCGACACTTTGGAATCAGGGACTTAGTTCTGTTGAAAGTCACCCTCAATACTCGAGACCTGAATGAAGGGAAACTAGGCTCGAATTGGGAAGGACCGTACCGAGTCATCGTAGTTGTATGCAAAGGATCTTACAAACTTAGCACGATTGAAGATGAACAACTGCCAAACAATTGGAATGTATCACTACTGAAACGATACTATTGTTAAGGTATGATTTTCTCCTTTTGTCTATTTGAATTTAAAACTAATCCATTGTAGGTGACCTATGGAAGACATCGAAGATACCTTTCTACACGAAGGTCTTAGGTTTTAAAGCACGCATTGCAATCCTTTTCCCTTAGATTAGATTTTGTCCCAAATGGGTTTTACCAGCGAGGTTTTTAACGAGGCAACAACTATGTGCTACCTAAGGAGAACTCAACAGTATCCAAGGCTTATTTTTAATCAACCTCAAATACTGGAGGGCATCACCCTCAAAGGATATATTTTTGAGGAAAATACTTCATGCCAAAGAGGACCTCGATAGGAGAACTTTATAATGGGCCAAATGGTCGGATGAACCGTGTCCCTATAGAATAGTCGATCCCCGACAGGAAAACATGTACGCATGTATCAATTATTCAAAGAAACATTCTTTCTATTCAAAACACTTTGTGTATCAAAGAAGTCTACTATTATATAAGCTTTACACTTATAATTCTACGAGAAACGGCCCAAGGGCCAGAACGCAAATACACCCCAAATACTCCGGGACTATCATTGCCAGTCGACACATCCTAGTTATTGAAAACTCGAATTCATAAGACCTCAAAGAGGTATCCCCTCGATATAAAGGCCAAGGCCCATACTCGGGGATTAACCTTTCGAACTTCAAAAGGTTATCGGGAAATAAGTCCAAGAGACATACCCGAAGGCTACGACCACATTAAAGACTACAGTCATATAAAAAGGCTATGACCGAAATAATGCATCTCGGAGATGTCTGACTTCTACCATAAATTAAAGGCCTTCAAACACTTTGAAAAATCTGGTTGAATCAGGCAACCCTCAGCAAAAGCAAAAGATAAAGGGCTTTGATAAAATCAGCCCTCGAATAATTTAAAGGCTTCGATAATATTGGCCTTCGAAAAACCCTCAAGAGGTATTCGATTATCGTTACACAAACGAATTACACATGGGGTTCCGATCGGTAGAACCTTTGAAAGACCCAACAGGTACAAAAAACACATGCTAAGGCATAGGAAAATTTTCACTAAGTCTTTTAGCCGAAAAGAGGGAAAAAGTATAGCCACTTTAGAGGCCAAATTGGCCTAATTTAAAGAGCCTAAGGGCTGATATAAATATGCATAAGGGACAAAACATATAGAGTTCGAGACCTTGCTCTCACTCAACTCGGACTAAAGAGTCCCGTCATCCCGAGCTCGCATCAAATTAACCAGGGCATAGCTCGAGGATTACCATAAACCTTATGAGGTATTCTGTTATAATCTCGAAGATCGCCCATTGATTATTAAAAAACCTAAGGGTTTGTTATATTTAGAATCTGAACCAATGTCCACTTGATCGTTGAAGTTATCAAAACTTTTCACAAAATAAAGACAAATGCAGAATCGGAGATGAAGCAAGGGAATTCTTTATATTTATTGGAGATATTTATAAAAGATATTCACAACATCCGCAAGGAGACTTTACACAAAAAAAGAAACAAAAATAAAAGGCCAAGAACCTAATCTACTTTGGGGGCCACATCCCCGAGAACCACATCTTCGGGAGCTGCATCCTCAGGAGACGCATCTTCGGGAACCTCCTCCTCGGAGACTCCATCTTCATCTCCCCCACCCTTAGAACCACTAACAGCATCTTCATCATCAGAAGAGACGAAAAACCTGGCATCGGTTTCCAACGACTTTGCTTGGGCTATTTCTTCAGTGAGGTTGAATCATCAGGCGTGGATTTCTTCGAGAGTCTCCCTCCAGTCTTGGAACTTGGCCAAATTATTACTCCATTTTTCTCGGTCAGAGGCCTCCCTCAGCACTACTTGAACAGCCTCGGAATCCCTTAAGTATACGGCGATAGTCTTATCAGTCGTAGCCTTCGTCTTCTCAACTTCAACCTTGGCCTCTACAACCTTGACCCCGGCTTTAGCAAGTTCTGTCTCTAGCTCCTCGATTTTCTTGGCATGGGCCAGATTCTTCACTTTAATACCTCGGAGCTGAGTCTCAGCCGAGGCCAGTTGGGCTATAGCAACTTCTTTATTAGCAGCAAACCGATCTATGTTCTCTTTCCATCGATGGCAGTCAGTCTTAACTTAATTGACCTTACCCCGAAGCTGCCCAATCATCTCCAACTTTTGCTGCAGATGAGAGATCGAAGTGATAACCTTCGCAGTAAGGCTAAGAAAACCATACTCTGTTACAATTACAGTTACCTGCTCATCTATCTCGGCCTCATTTCTTTGAGCCTTGGACAAGTCAGCCCGAAGAACCTTGAGCTCCTCCTCATTTTGGCTACAAAGGAGCCTCAAGGCCTTCTCTTCATCCAAAGTTTTCTTGAGCTCGGCCTCACATTGGCCCAGCTCAGCCCTGAACTTGATGATGGCCTAAACTTGAAAAAAAGACATGCCAGTCAAAGGAAGGGGAGAAAAGAGAAAATTGCAACAATAAAAGATAGTGTTTACCCGAGAGAAGAGACATTGAGCCTCTTCGAAGAGGGTGGATGCATCGTTAAGGTCAACGGAATCGTCAACCCCGGTGAAACAGTCCCAAAAAGGGTCTTCTTCGAGAACCTTGCTCGGGTCAGGCATTCACATAGCCCGAGTGTCCTTTATTGTCTCCTCGGAGTAATGATAATTGGGTATTTTACCAACTTATCTCGTCTTTAAATTTAGATTTTTGCTATGTTTGGTTGATAAAATCATGTGTTTAATATCATTTACTTCTATTTTACAGGTTGTATGTGATTTAGAAGTGATGGTGAAGAAACCAAGTGAAAACGAGTAAGAAAAGGAGCTAAAATGGACAATAAAAATCTGCCCAGTGATTTACCCTTCGCGAACGCGAAGGTCAAACGCAAAGAAGCAGAAAATCAGACCTTTGCCAACGCGAAGCATAAATCACGAATGCGAAGTAGCAGAACTCAAACCTTCGTGAATACGAAGGTACAACCTTCGCGAATGCGAAGGTGTAGTCGTGAACGCGAAGCTGAAGGAAACAAACCTTCGCGAATGCGAAGGTGTAGTCGTGAACGCGAAGAGGAAACTGGGCGGAAAAACTGGGCAGTTCTGGAATTTCACATTTTTTTACCCCAAACCATTTAATACACGATTTTGCTCATTTTTAAGGGATCTTTGGCTTATTTTCAGTCTTCAAGACTAGAGAGAATAAGTTTTGGAAGCTAGGCTTTGCACACACACTTGGGTCTTGAAGATTTAAATATTTTGGTTGAGAATTTCTTACCCATTTATGTTCATTTCGTCATTTCCTTGCTTTTTATTGAATATCTAAATGTGTAGTATTTTATCCAATACTTGAATCTTGTTTATGAAAATATTCTTGTTTAAAGTGTGAATTAATATCTTATTGTGCTTATGTATTGAATGATTTTTATCTTTTTATGAAGTGAGTTATTGTTATTTTAATTATTCTTGTTATTTAATATTTCCAAAGGGATTAGGTAACCTTAGGACTCGCCTATTAACTTCAAATTAATTTTGGGAAAGATTATTTAGGGTTAGGAAAGATTAATTAATAAGAACTTGATGCTTTAACCCTCATTTTATAGATTCTACCTAGGGATAGGATTGAACTACTTGTAGCCATATCCAGGTGTGCTTAATCTCTTAATTAATTTAGGGATAATTCAATTGGGAAGTCTTGTTAGTCTTTGGAAGAAGTTAATATAGAATTATTACCCGTGGCTAATTAACAATAAACTCGCTCATATTTATTAAATCGTAAAATATATTGGATTATTACTTGAGTGTAATTCCCAATGCATCCATGCTTGTAGCCATTGATCATTTTACTTGCTTTCTAGGATAGTTTAAATTTTTGTATTTAGGTATAAACATTTTCTAAAACCAATTCTAGGTGTTTGGCATTGCATAATAAGTGATAATTCTCTTACATTCCTAATCGCCTACATATTGTTCTCTATGGGATTCGACCCCGACTCATAGTTGGGTGAATTATATTGCATGTGACCGTATCCATTTATTTTTTAGTAGTGGATTTGGACATCATCAAAATTGGCGCCGTGGCCGGGGAACAATTTGGTGTAATTTAGGTTGTTTGAGAAATAAGCATAAGTGCTTTGGTCCAAACTTGTGAATATTTTTGCAATTAATTTTTCTTACCTTGGTCTAGTTTTCTTGTTTATTTTCTTATTTTTGAAAAATGACATCATATAATGAAAATTGGTCGGATGGTAGTTGTTCATACTTTGATGTCCCTTGTCCTTATTGTAGAGGACCACACTCGTGGCAAAATTATTTAAATTCTTCCGGGGGTAGATTGTGCACAAAATCTCAAACCCATGAGCGGAGTTTTTGTGATAAGTGTGGTCGTCAAAATGGTCATTGGGAGCATTGTGCTTATTTGTCCTTCCCTTCCCCAAGCCCCCACTATGATGATTCTTCTTTTTGTGATGAAAATGATAGGGCTATGGAAGTGGAAGAAGTTGAGCATGGTCAAAATAGAGAGTTTAAGCTCATGCTAGAATGCCTAATTGAAAGAGGAAACAAAGAGCAAAGTGCCTTGGAAGAGCTTTTAGAAAATAGTCTTCAAAATGACTTGGCGCTTGAAAGGCTGCACTCACAAATGGGAGAAATGCTTGAAGCTTTAGAGGTTCAAAAAAACCTCGGAAGTTAATGATAGCCAAGAATCTTCCTTAGAGGTTGAAGCCAAAAATCCTTCCTTAGCACTTGATCAAAACTAAGAAAAACTCTCAATTGATCAAAATGAGAAAATGATGCTCATATTTGAGGAAATTCTTGAAAATGAGGAGAAGCACAACTTTGCACTCGAGGACTTGAAGCTAGTCTTGACTCAAAATAATGAACACATCCACACTTTGGAAGATCAAATGAAAATATTGGTTGAGGCCCACTATGCCCACCAACTTGAGAGTGCGGAAAGAAGTCAAGAAGAGTCCGACTACGAGGAAGAAAGTGAGCTTTACTTTGAGGAATCAAGAATTGAACATCTGCCAACCGACTCCATGAGTGTTAGCGATGCCAAAAAAATATGAAATTAGAGTCAACCGGTGTAAATGAAAATATGGTTGAGATTGACTCTAGTTCGGGGGAAAAAGAGGATGTCAAAATCCGGGAAGAATTGAAATTTGGAGGTTTGATGTCACATTCCAAGCATTTTTCAACATTGGAATTATATGGTGATATGGGAATTGAACTATACGAGTCAATGAGGGATTGCGAGGAGGAAAGACAAAGGCCATACATTTTACAATTTGAGGGAACAAGAAGGCAAAATGATATTCCTCACTTGAAAGCAAAGAAGATCAAAATGAAAATATTAATGCTTGGCTTGATCATCTACTTACCACCTCCACCGCTCGTGGTCACAAGCTTGATTCCAAGTTGTTTGCCCAATTCATATCATCAAAGTGGCGAGAAAAGTGGTAAATTGATTTGAGTCGTGCCACGACGTTAAAAACGACGCTTGGTGGGAGGCAACCCATCGTTTTCAAAATTTTTTGGTCATTTTTCAAATTTTCTTTTTTAGAATAGCTTAGAATATTATTTTTAACTAATCTGCCAAGTTTCAAATTTTTTGGAGTTGATTTGAGCAGGTCGGAGTGGTCCGGAGAGCCAAAACCAGTAGTTGCCAAAACTGCAGAACTGCAAAAAACTATTCTTCGTGTTCGCAATGGTCTATTGCATTCGCAAAGGTTTATAAAATTTTAACCCTTCGTGTTCGTGTTGACCTCCTCGTGTTTGCGACACTTAGACAGTTTTTATGCTTCTCGTAGGCGACACAGCTCTCGCATACGCGTAAGGTCAGGTAATTTAAAATCCAAAACCTACTGGAAACGAGAAATTAACACCTCTTTACTCAAACAATAGTTCCCTCTACTCCTTAATCCCCCAAAAATCAAATCATCCATAATCTTCAAGTCTTTTGCGATTTTCCTTCTCCATTCTCAAGGTATGTGATTTCCTCTCTTCCCTCTTAAATCTTTCTTCTCTTTCTTAGTGTGAAACAATAGAAGAACAATCATGTTTGATTGGTGCTTAGGGTTCAAAAAATTGAAGTCTTAAATGTCAAATTCGTGTGTGAAATTTATTGAGCTTGCTGGGTGAGGTTGGTTGAGTGAAAATGTGTTTGTTAGTGTAAATTTTTGGGCAAGATGTGTGCGAAAATTGATTAAAAACGAGAAAGAAAAGAGGGCACACACACTGTTTGACAAAATGCTTGAAAGAAAAATAGGGCTGGGCGAGAGAGATGACCTTCACGAACGCGAGGGTCTTCTCGCGAATGCGAAGGCAAATGCCTGGGCAAGAACTTTTTGACCTTTACAAATGCGAAGGTCTAAATCTGGGCAAAAAAATTTCTCTTCACGAATGTGATGGTCTACTCGCCAACGCGAAGAACAACCACTGCATTCCAAAATTGGCGAAAAACTATAGCTTTGCACAAATCTGCTTGGGATCTTTTTCACCCATTTCTTTGGCCTAAATACTTCCTAATACATTGTTTTAAGTGTCTATATGTGTTTTTAACATTGTTGGTCAATTTTGTAGGTACTTTGGAAATAAAATGGATCCGGAACATAATGAAATTGAGCAAAAACATGTCTTCGAAGCTAAAAAAGAGGAACCCTTTGATAGACCGATTTCTATCTCCAGTATGTGAGCGGAAATATGATGAACTCTTGTTAAAGACCATCGTCCGGGAAAGAGGCATAAACATGGAAAAGGTCGAAGCTAAAATGACGGGCTTCTACACACGATTGATAGAAAGCAGGTGGATTTGTTTTGTTGAGCAAACAAATAATGCCAACCATACAATAGTTTTGGAATTCTATGCAAACGCCTTAAGGACCGACTTCCAAGGTACCTTATTTACTACTGTGCGGGCCATGCAAGTCCATTTCAGCCCTGAGATAATCAACGATATTTATGGCCTTCCCAATGCGGATAATGAGGTCTATAGAGACAGAGCTAAAGTAGGAGAAAACCAGTGGCTAGTGGATAAGTTACATGATGGGGTTACCCCGAAGTGGATGTCAGTACACAAGGGAGTCTCATGATTTCACGGCTGAGGCAAAGACATGGCTTACTATTATTAGTGCAAAGGTTTTTCCCTCTACAAATGATACTGATGTGATACCAGAGAGGGCATTGATAATTGCTGCTATCATGGATGGACTGCCTGTGAACGTGGGGGAGCACATTATTCAAGAAATTGAGGAAGCCACGCATGGTAGGTCCAAGAGCCTATTCTTCCCATCCTTGATTACTCGATTATTCTATGATGCTAGGGTGCTTAAACTCCCAAATGATGTTGAGAAAGGTCCCGGAAAGCCAATGATCCATCCCGGAAAGCCAATGATGTTGAGAAAAAGAGGAGGATTGATGTTACATCCTCTTCGTTTGGGCAATTCTTTGAGGCCACCACTGATCCCACCAGATCCTTTGCACCTGCATCAGGGTCATTTGACCCCATGGGACCACTCTAGTCCAGCCCTCACAATATGCGCCACTTATCCACTTAGATTCTTGGAGTAGATGCGCATATTAGGCAACTTATAGCTGGCCTTTCTATTGGCCCACTTGGGGCTAGCACATTTACTGTCCCCACCATCTATGGATGATGTGGTCAAAGAGCAAAAAAGCAATCACGAGCAAGGTGGAGGCCATGAACACCAGGTTGGAGAATATGAGCCACCGGCAAGGGAAAATTGAGAAGAGTAAGAGGAAGTTCAAGGAGCATGAAATGAAGAATAGCAAATTTCTATCCAAGATGATGCACAAGCTGAGTTCATTTTGTGGCTCACATGAATTAGAGGACGATGATGATGCAGATTTGGAGCTCAAATTTCCCACCACCTCCGGCTCCGACTGATGCGGTTTTAGGGAGCACCTCCTTCATTTTATCTTATTTTATTTAGTTGCATTGAGGATAGTGCCACACTTTAGGTTGGGGTGACTCATTTATATATGACGTAGTTGGAACATGATTTCATTTATATATGGTGGATGTATGTGGAACATGAACATTTTTTGTGAACTTGTGTAGATTGGTTGACATTAATTTTAATAGTAGTAATTTGAAGTTTAATTCTAGCATATTAGCATTAGTTTTTATTTTTAGTATTTATTATTTTATTATTTTGCTACTTTATTTACTTATAGTAGTATTAATTAAAATCCTTAGTTTTTCTTTATGCTGCGGTTCTTTTCCAAGGAAATAATTTGTGTCGAATCGGGTGACTTTTCCCTATGATGGATGGTGTGACAACTTTCTTAAGGGATTAGTCTTGTTTAGTTTTTTTTAGGAAAGTATTTTTTTTAGTTAGTTTGGTATCTAGTAGTGAATAAATTGGTTTTTGGATGTGATCTTGTCTCCATAGACCAGCGTGTGGCTTGTTTGGTACCAACATAATTTAAACCTCGGTATATGAATTTTTGGTCTTTGAAAAAGAAAAATAATTGAAGTATTGTGACTTTTTGGTTCTATTTTTGGATCTTTGATTCATTAAATAGCCTTTTAGGCTATATGTGATTTTCTTCAGGTTCATTGGTTTTAATTGGATTTTGGATTTATATGTCACTTGAGTTTACATATGTCATGTGCGGTGAGATTTTTTTATGAGTTCTTTTGCATTATTTGTAGTTTAGAACTTGCCCGGAATGTGCTTCAAGGTGAAATACTAGACTAACATGGTTTTAAAAAATAATGTTAGGCCTTCCTTGGTCCGTTATTGTGCTTTAAATTTTTTACCCTCGCATATTTTTCCTAGTCAACTCCTTTTGGGCCTTTAAAATTCTTCTTTGGCAACTATGTTACAAGCTTTAACCATTTGTTCTTTCTTGATCTAGCTTTTTGTACCCTACCTCCCTAAGTACTTTGAAAGTATAAACATAGGCTAAAAGCCAAAGTTTGGGGGTGAAAGTTGGAAAAGTTGTGTTGTGGAAGTTGCTTAAAAGGTGAAAGGTAATAAAAAAAAAGTGGAACCTTCCTTGATTTTGAAAAAAGTAAAAATAAAAAAAGGGGAGGGGGGGGAGGAAGAAAAAATAAGAAGTTGTGAAAAAAGGGAAGATTAGATGTGGAATAAAAAGTGAAGAAAGGATGGAAAATATTTTTGAAGGAAGTGTGCTTTAATTGTTGCAAAGTGTAGTGCTTAGGGAGGTTTTGGGTCACTCTTATCCAAATTGTGTCATACCTTAACTAAAAGCCTACATTACCATCCTTTAAGTCCTACTTAATTTTGAACCAAGTGTGTCTACATTAGTGGTGAAATACATGAAGGGCAAGCTTATGACACTACTTTTGTGGCATTTGAACATCTTTGAGAGAGTGAGAGTTTATTCTTTCCATTTGATATCCCATGTGTGTTTAAATTGCAATTTATAAGTTGGGATTCTCTCTTAAGTGTGAGGGTACATGAAAATTTTGAGTTATGAACTTAATCCAACCTCCCATTGGGAGGAATGAACAAAAGAAAATTATTTGTGATAATAAGGCAAATTTTGAAGCTTTAGTGTCATGACTTAGTTGTTACTTTGATTAATGTAGCGTTTGAGCACTTGAATTGAAATGAAATTTGTGAAAATTTGTTGGCAATTTATATGTTTTGGATTAATTGTTGGTACCAACCGAAGTCACTAGATTGTGTTTAATTTGAACCTTTTTGACTTGAAACGGTGTTTAGTATGTCATTGAGCTTTATTGATGATTTTATTGAAGGATGTCCTTAGTTGTCGAATTGCTTGAGGACAACCAATGGTTTAAGTTTGGGGGTTTGATAAGTGGGTATTTTACCAACTTATCTCGTCTTTAAATTTAGATTTTTGCTATGTTTGGTTAATAAAATAATGTGTTTAATGTTATTTACTTCTATTTTACAGGTTGTATGTGATTTAGAAGTGACGGTGAAGAAACCAAGTGAAAACAAGTCAAAAAGGAACAAGATGGACAATAAAAACCTGCCCAGTGATTTACCTTTCGCGAACGCAAACGCGAAGAAGCAGAAAGTCAGACCTTCGCCAACGCGAAGCATAAATCACGAACACGAAGCAACAGAAATCAAACCTTCATGAATGCGAAGCAGCATAAATCAAACCTTCATGAACGCGAAGGTACAACTGCGAACGCGAAGCTAAAGAAAACAAACCTTCGTGACCGCAAACGCGAAGAGGAAACTGGGCGGAAAAATTGGGAAGTTCTGAAATTTCACATTTTCACCCCAAACCATTTAATACACGATTTGCTCATTTGTAAGGGATCTTTGGTTTATTTCCAGTCTTCAAGACTAGTGAGAACAAGTTTTGGAAGCTAGGGTTTGCACACATACTTGGGTCTTGAAGATTTAAAGTTTTTGATTGAGAATTTCTTACCCATTTATGTTCATTTCGTCATTTCCTTGCTTTGTATTGAATATCTAAGTGTGTAGTATTTTATCCAATACTTGAATCTTATTTATGAAAATATTCTTGTTTAAAGTGTGAATTAAATATCTTGTTGTGCTTATGTATTGAATGATTTTTATCTTTTTATGATGTGAGTTATTGTTATTTTAATTATTCTTGTTCTTTAATATTTTCAAAGGGATTAGTTAACCCTAGGACTCGCCCATTAACTTCAAATTAATTTTGGAAAAGATTATTTGGGGTTGGAAAAGATTAATTAACAAGAACTTGATGCTTTAACCCTCATTTTATAGATTCTACCTAGGGATAGGATTGAACTACTTGTAGCCATATCCGGGTGTGCTTAATCTCTTAATTGATTTAGGGATAATTCAATTGGGAAGTCTTATTAGTCTTTGGAAGAAGCTAATATAGAATTATTACCTGTGGCTAATTAACAATAAACTCGCTCATATTTGTTAAATCGTGAAATACATTGGATCGTTACTTGAGTGTAATTCCCAATGCATCCATACTTGTAGCCATTGATCATTTTACTTGCTTTTTAGGTTAGTTTATATTTTTCATTTAGGTATAAACATTTCTAAAATCAATTCTAAGTGTTTGGCATTGCATAATAAGTGATAATTCTCTTACATTCCTAATCGCCTACATATTGTTCTCTGTGGGATTCGACCCAACTCATAGTTGGGTAAATTATATTGCATGCGACCATGTCCATTTACTTTTTAGTAGTGGATTTGGACGTCATCAAGTAACATGGTAGAGAAGGTGAGTGACCCATTGTCACGGCCCCGAGCTCCTCACTCGGGGAGCTCTGATTAGCTTCGGCCCTCTCGGCACTTGTCCCCTCCGGCGTATTTGTTGAAGAAGGGGGAATGATCTCGATCTCGGGGGACTCAAGGGCTTTGCCTGAGTCTTTCTTCGGAGTTCCTTCAACAAGAGGCAAGGTTTTAGTTTCGGAGGACTTGGTGGCCTCGACTGGTTTCCTAGTTCGGTGCACCAGCGCTGATTGTTCGCCTTCGTTCTCTTCGTCTTCTTGATGTTGGATGGTTGAATACAAGTCCACGTTGATAAGCTTCCTCCTTGGCTTTTGAGTAGGGGACCTCTCACCCTAGGGATCTTCGGCTTCGAAGCCCTCTTTCTTTGGTTGTATTTCCCCGGTTTCAGAACCGGGGACTCGGTCTCTTTTCCGGGCGGGGCTGACCTTATTTCGGAGACATCTCCGATGCCTGCGCAGATAAGCATGAATAAGGTGGCATCACCAATAAACAAAAAGTATCAAAACTTTGGGAAGAGAACTTACCATGATGTTTGGCCTCCCATTTGCCCCTCGATAATTCACGCCATTTGCGCTCATCGTACGAGGAGGTGGCATATAACTTTCTGACCCAGCCCTTGAGGTCGGGGACCACGTGGGGAATCCAAACAACAGCTGCAGAAAAAGTAAAGGCATTACGAAACACGTAAACGGAATATGAATAGGTATTTGGAAAAAGACTTCACTTACGATTAAAGTTCCATTTCTCCGGGAATGACATTTTCCCCCTAGGGATGACATCCGAGGTCCTCACTCTGATAAGCCGGCTCATCCAGCCTCGATCTTTATCCTCATCGTTGCTAGCGAAGAAGGCTTTTTTCGATCAACGTTGAAGCTCGATGAGCCCTCGAAACAGCTGAGGCGGATACAGCCCAATGATATGGTTGAGGGTAAACTCCAATCCCTCGGCCTTGTTGGAAATATAGTGCAACATAATCACGATGCGCCAGAAGGAAGGATGGATCTGGCAGAAGGTAACCTGGTACGTCTTGCAAAAATCGACGATAACCGGGTCGAGGGGACCCAATGTGAAGGGGTAAGTGTAAATACTTAAGAACCCCTCCACATGAGTAGTGATACTTTCCACGGGGTCGGGGATCTGTATCACGACCTCGTCTCCCCAGCTACAATCCTTCTTCATGGCCTTGAGGTACTTTTTCGATATCGAACTGATATATCGAGATACGTGTTCGTATTGACCTAGGATATTGGGGAATTTTCAATATTGAAATCCTTCTTTATCACACAGGGGCCGAGAGTGATTTCGCGAAGAGCCGGCGGCGCCACCAGTTTGGTCGACCGGGAAGAAGATTGTGCTTTCTCTTTTTAGGGGACTATTTTAGAAGTTTTGGCCATAGTTTTAAGCTAAGAGATGCAGAAGGTAACGGAGTGTGGTGTTTTATGGCAATTTGGTATTTCCCAGCGCTTAAAAGGGCGGTAAAAACAGATGATTAGAGAAAAAAATGAAGAGGAAAGGTAATCAGAATAAATGTGATAAAGGAGTAAAGTTTTTAATTCAAAGGAGGAGCCCCGTATTTATAGATGAGCGGCGACGGTTCGGCGGCGCTAGTGGCCGACCAGTACTAGCATGCATTTAATATTTTGGGGAAATGAACTGACAGAACATTTCGGTCACTCGAGCGCTTACGTCACAGGAATGATGTCATCATCAGAGATTCTGAAAAATCGAGATTCAAATCGTTTCTTATCACCTTACTCTAAGAAACGCGGAACTATCTGTATACAATCGAAATCAGGTATGCCCGATTTTTCAGGCTCGAGGGGTCACCTTAAACTCGAGTTTAGGCAAGGTCGAGTTCGAGCTCGATGGACAAGACTCGAAGCTCGAAGTGCAATGCCCGAGGATCAAAGTACGATGAGTATCGAAGCCGAATATGACCAACTCCGAGATAGTGACGTTATGAGTTTGTTACAGAAGGACAAGATTCTCGCCACGTCTGCAAGATTATGGTGTAAATTCCGGAATAGATTTGTACGAATTAGTACAAATCCGTACTAGGCGGTTATACAGCTGCCCCAATAAGATTCCTTACTGTAAATAGAAATGTACCTTATTTAGGGTTCCCCTATTATAGAAGGGCACCCCAATTATTTGTAAAGATAATCTAATCATTGGCAAAGAATATACTCTCTTACTTTTCTTGCTCATTGTTCATCACAATTGTCCTTTAACTTTATTATTCTTGCTTTTTGTTCTTGACCAATCTCGAGGTCACTTGGGCTCGAGATCGAAGCTGGCTTATCTATTGGTTTGGTCTTACTTATTTCTTTCATCTATACTTCAGATTTTTTGATTATTAATTAATATTGAACTAAATCACAAATTAAATTAAATTAAATTGTTAATCGTATTTTCGAGTAAACAGAATCAATGACAAATCGCTAAAAGTCCGCTGATCTCGAGCCTCCAATCACACAAACCCATTTGATCGTAGCAGTTGAGGACTAAAAGAGGAATAGATCAGACAGTTAACCTTTGCAGCCTTCTCACAGGAAAGTCACATTATTGCCTTAAAACCAATAACAAACGCCTCAATTTCAAGAAAGTTTATGTCTGATTATATAAATTCTTATTGCCTATGTAGTCACATTACAGCCAAATCAATAAAAATAGGATTCAACCATACTCGATAGCAATACAAGAATTTCCGGATTTATCTTACGCAATGGTTATGAATGGGAATAAGGGCTTGTTTGGTACGGGGATAATGGATAATTAATTTCGAAATTAAATTTAAGAAGAATTTATTTCATGTTTGATTGGTAGAAAATTGCGGTATAATTAATCCTAAGATTAATTATCCCGGGATTGTAGTATTTTTTTTAGTCCCATGGAAAAGTAAAATAACTAATCCGGGGATAATTAATCCTGAAATAACTTCTTTCCAACCAAACGACTCCTAACAGTATAGTTGTTCCGTGTAACCTATACATACATTATGGGTTCGAGCCATGAAGTCAACCATTAATGCTTGGATCAAGGTAGATTAATTTGTCTATGTCGCACCTCCTTAGGGCTTAGGGTTCGACCTTCCCGGTGAATACGAAATGCTTTGTACACTGAACTATACTTTTTAACTGTTAATAAGACTAATACACTATATTGAAAAGCTTAATTTGCTAAATCTAATATGAGGAGTACACTAGAAGACAAGCCAAAAAAGGGGACCAAACTAGGAACTAGATGGGAATCAAGTGGCAGACATCTGGCCGTACACGTGGGAAGTCCCCAGGACATGACCAGGTATGTGGAGGTAATACTTGGAAGAGCAGAGCGAAGGACAGTTTGGCTGACACAAAAAAGGAAAAAGGAAGTCCCTGCAGCCATTGTTTCAGGCTCTGTGAGGTTACGACATGAAATAACATTTAATGGTGTCACGATCATAATCCTAATATCCAAACGGGTTTCTGGACCTTGGACCTAACTTGGTTAAAGGCTTATAAAAGAATAACCAACAAAATTGGAAATTAAGGTTTCAAAGTTGGAAACTATATAGTTGTTCAAAATTCAAAGAGTTTGTGGCAGATCAATTGTTGTACGAAAATAACCTTACGTGAAATGAAATCAATCGAGAATGTTATCATCTATTAAGAGAATAGATTGACCGACGATTTCCGTGTTAATTGAATTGGGATGGATCCAATTTTTTTTTTTTTTTTTTTTTTTTTAAAAAGGTCGTTTTAACGTTAAAAACTCAAAAGAAAAGGACGAAGAGTCATAAGAAAGAGAGTAAAAATAGGAAGCGACAACGCGATATGGCAAGATAAGGGCCTCTGCTAATTTGGAAGTTTGTATTGGTGATTTGGTAATCTTTTATCTCCTTCATCAACTTTTATTAGCCTATGCGTTATTATAGGTAACTATTCCGATGTTTTCTGTGTCTGTCCAATATGTAAAATACATTTCCGCTTCGGGTGCAAATCAATAATTGCGCCATGATATATATATGTGTGTGTATATATATATATATATGTGTGTGTATATATATATATATATATGTGTGTGTGTGTTTATCCTCAAAATCGAATAACAATTGAATTTATACTTGATTTTAAAGATATGTCATATAACGTGATACAAATTGAGAAAACAGATGAATAGCGAAATTAATGATAAGAAAATAAAGACAAACCACCCAAAATTGAATAGTCTTAGCCTTGAAGTTTGATTACCTTAAGGCAAGAAAATACTTCAATCAATATCAAAATAAAATCATAGGATAATAAAAACTAGAAACGATCAATATATTGCTTTCTTGGTGCGTGTTATAATGTGTATTACAAATTATCAGACTCTCCTTATATAGTAGAGGAGTCCTACTTTAGATACAATTCCACCAAAGGTAAGAAATCTCATGATTTGGTAATTATTTAGTCACTTGTTGATACGTGTCGAGATTCCCGCCGTGATATCCGACCGGTTACGAATATTTCGACCTTCCATTATTCAGTCCGATAATATTTTCTTAAGCTTGGTCGGAGTCAGGGTCAATTCCGGAGCTACGGGCTCGATGATCTTGAAGACGCATGCTCTAACTCCGTACCTTGGTTTGATATAACCCGAGGTCGATCCTTAACCCATCACGTTGCAGCCTCGGTCTGTCGCGCAATAGATGAGCCCAGTTTCGACCGTATACAGATAGTCCCCTTATTTTTTGGAGAGTAAACGACGAGAAACGATATGAGTCCACGATCTTTGTCTCGATCACTTGCGCCAGAAACGACAAAACTAACGAAATGTCTCATCAATCACGTCTTGTCAGTCACGTCTTTAAAGGCATTTAATATTCGTCAGTTGCTGGTCGGTCGTTACGGGTTTTGAACCGTCGTTTGCAAGCTATAAATACTCAAACTTTCATTCGTTCAAACTTTACATTTAAATCTCCTTTTCTCATGTTCTTAAAAAAAACCTTTGCATTCTCGAATACTCGCATCAAATTTCTTGAGGCTTTTGCAAGAATTTTCGCTTATCTTCATTCCAACACATTGAGCGTAACCTTTTAACTTCCTCTTTTTTATCTCTATTCAAAGAAAAATGGCAAAAACTTCTAAGACAGTTCCACAAAAGGAGACTGCCTCTTCATCACGACCTGCCGGCGACGGAACTGCGGCGGAACCACACCTTGAAGAGTTAGTTCCTTGAGGGTGCTCGACCTGTGTTGATTTAAAGGTCGAAAAACTTCTTCGGTACTGGGTCGATGCGAGCTGGTCTCGATATATATATGTTTGA
The DNA here is from genome assembly GCF_000715075.1 of Nicotiana tabacum. Taxonomy (NCBI): domain Eukaryota; kingdom Viridiplantae; phylum Streptophyta; class Magnoliopsida; order Solanales; family Solanaceae; genus Nicotiana; species Nicotiana tabacum. The sequence continues at coordinate 75,223,460 of NC_134084.1, read as the reverse complement.
TCACTGATGATCTCCTCTCCAAGGTCAAAGAGGATTTCATGGTGCCAGAGTAGGTTTACATGTTTGAGGATTGTATAAAATCTTTGCGATGAGCTTGCGAGCAAAAGCTCGGACCTTTTGGGTTGAACAATACATTGGGAGTAAAGGAAAATTTTTGGCTGAAGAGGGCATTTCTGCGGCCCACTATACGGTCACAGAATCACTCTGCGGACTGCATAATGGCCGCCATTTGGGAAATTTTTTATGTCATTTTTTCGGCCCATTATGCGACCCCAAAAATATTTTACGGGTCGCACTTTGATCACACATCCAGTCTCGAGATTTTTCAGATGGTGGTTCTGCGGCACATTATGCAACCAAATAATAGGTCTGCGGTCCGCAGACTGGTCGCAAGCCGAGGCAGAAAATATTAGTTCCCTGTCACGACCCAAGTTCTCCCTCCGTGAACTGTCGTGACGGCACCTAGTCTCTACGACTAGGTAAGCCTGACAATTTACGGAAAAATAAATTAAAGATACAAAACTAGCCAACTAATAGGTAAGTATGATAAAAGAGTTTAAAATGCCGCTCGACATATACAATAATAACACTTTCGACTAAACATAGTACTCCCAAAACCCGGAATCTCATGAATCACAAGCTAAAGAAATACATAGTGGTCTAACTCCAGAAGTCTAAACGAAGAACAATACAAGAAGTCTATAACTGAAGGGATAATATATAGGGACTTCTAGGTCTGCGGACGCGGTAGATATACCTAAAAATCTTTGGATCGCCTCGCCTCACGGATAGTATGGCTGAGTAGAAGAACCTGGATCTGCACACAAAAAATATGTGCAGGAAAGGGCATAAGTACACCACGACGGTACCCAATAAGTGTCAAACCTAACCTCAGTCGAGTAGTGACGAGATCAGGTCAGGGCTCTACTAGTTATATATATAACAAGGTAAAAAAGTATGAGATATGGCAGTATAGTTAAAAATACTAACAGTCAATGAAAAATGAAATCACAGAACGAAATAACTCAGTACACAAAGATAGCAACATGGGATCTCCCAGGATAACATCCCGTAGTCCCAAACGTAAATGTACCGAGGATCTCCCGGGATACCGTCCCGTAGTCCAAATCGTAAATGTGCAGGAGGCTCTCCCGGAATACCGTTCCGTAGTCCCAAAGTAAATATGCAGTGCAGCGGGATCTCCAAGGATACCGGCCCATAGTCCCAAATATAAATGTGCAGGGGTATCTCCCGGAATATCGTTCCGTAGTCCCAAAGTAAATATGCAGGGGGATCTACCGGATACCGTTCCGTAGTCCAAAAGTAAATACACAACCAAATCAATATACACAACAGTCTCAAGAAGGAAATCTAGAGTTCTATTCAAGTCTGTATCAAATAAATAGGTAATTTCTACCCTAAACATGCTACACAAAATCCAAGTAAGCAATTAAACCAGATAAGACAGTTAAGTCACGTAATCATGCGTTCTTAAGCTAAACAGGAGGCTTTATATACTAGTATAGACATAGATATTTACTTAAGGAAAACGGTGTTTTTCAATAATTAGCACATGTACGTACTCGTCACCTCACGTACACGATATTCATATAATAATAGTACCAAAATCCTAAGGGGAGTTCTCCAACACAAGGTTAGGCAAGCCACTTGCCTCGAACCAAGCTCAAAATCAATCCAATATCATGCTATTGCCACGAGTATCCAACTCTGAGTGGCCCAAATCTAATCAAATCAATTACATAACGTAAATATAGCTATAAGCAATGAATTTAACTAATGAATTTAAAGCTACGGAAAAAAATTAGGAAAACGCCCAAAGATCCTCCCGGGCCCACGTTTCGGAATCGGGTATAAGTTACCAATTTAGAACAGCCATTCACTCACGAGATCACTCGTCCAAAAATTATTCAATTCTGACACCAAAAACTCGATTGGGGAACTTTTCCCCCAAATCCTCATTTTCCCACTCAAATTCCTTGATTAGATCGAGAAAATTATTAGAGATTGACGAAATATAAACGAAATAGGGTTAGGAATCGTTATCCACTAATTTCCTCTTCAAAAACCTTCTCCCGAGCTAAAAATCGAATTTGGTGTTATGAGCTTCAAACTCTCAAAATTTCCTATTTCTGCCTACCGATGCCTGCATCTGCGCTCCCAGGACCGCACCTGCACTCCCGCTTATGCGGCTCGGGCTCCGCATCTGCGAAATTTTATTAAATCCCCAGGCACCGCACCTGCGCTCTATTTCTCGCAGATGTGGTTCCGCTTCTGTGGTCCTTGAACCGCATCTGCGGTTACCAAGCCGCTTTTGCGGCGCCGCACTTGCGGTCTAAAATGCGCAGGTGCGAAAACAACAAGCTCAGCATTTTAAAAATTTGCCTAAATCCAAATTCAAATCCGTTAAGCATCCGAAACTCACCCGAGGCCCCCGGTACCTCAACCAAACATACTAACCAATCCTAAAATATCATACGAACTTAGTCGAGCCCTCAAATCACATTAAACAATGCTAAAACCACGAATCACCCTCCAATCCAAACCTAATGAACTTGAATTTCCAAAATTCTACAACCGATGCCGAAACCAACTAAACCATGTCCGATTGACCCCAAATTTTGCACACAGGTCACATTCACCACTACGGACCTATTCCAACTTCCAAAATCAAATTTTGACCCAGATATCAAAATTCCACTCTCGGCCCGAAACTCCAAATATTCAATTTTTGCCATTTCAAGCCTAAATGAGCTACGGACCTCCAAAACATAATCCGGACATACTCCTAAGCCCGAAATCACCCAACGGAGCTAACAGAATCAATGGAATCCCATTATGTAGACGTCTTCCTACTGCTCTGACTACGGTCCAAATTCTAAGACTTAAGCTCACATTTAGGGACTAGGTGTCCCAAAATACTCTGAAACTCAAGATGAACCATCCCGGAAAATCACAATAGCAGAAATAGACATGGAGGAAAGCAGTTAATAGGGGATTGGGGCATTAATTCTCAAAATGACTAGCCGGGTCGTTATATCCTCCCCCTCTTAAAATATTCATTCGTCCTCGAACGAGCATAGAGACATACCTGAAGTGGTGAAAAAAATAAGGGTAACAGCTACGCATATCCTGCTCGATCTCCCAGTTCTCCTCCTCGACCGGCTGACCCCACCACTAAACCTTTACTGATGCAATGTTCTTTGACCTTAGCTTTCAGACCTACTTGTCCATATATCCACTGGCTCCTCAACATAATATAGATCCTTGTCCAACTGGACTGAGCTAAAATCCAACACGTGCGATGGATCACCGTGATATCTCCGTAGCATCGAAACATGAAATACTGGATGAACTCCTACCAAGCTGGGAGGTAAGGCAAACTCATAAGTAACAGCCCCAATACGTTGCAATACCTCAAAGGGGCCAATAAACCTTGGGCTCAATTTGCCCTTCTTCCCAAACATCATAATGCCCTTCATAGGCGAAACGCGAAGCAAGACCCGCTCTCCAACCATAAATGAAACATCGCAAACCTTCCGATCCGCATAACTCTACTGTCTAGACTGGGCTGTGCGGAGTCTATCCTAAATCACCTTAACCTTCTCCAAAGAGTCTTGAACCAAGTCTGTGCCCAATAATCTAGCCTCGCCCGGCTCGAACCAACCCATCGGGGATCTACACCGCCTACCATACAGAGCATCGTATGGTTCCATCTGAATGCTAGACCGGTAACTGTTGTTGTAGGCAAACTCCGCAAGTGGTAAGAACTAATCCCAAGAACCTTCAAACTCCATCACATACGCACAGAGCATATCCTCAAGAATCTGAATAGTGCGCTCGGAATGTTCGTCCGTCTAGGGTGAAATGTTGTGATCAAGTCCACCCGAGTACCCAACTCATGTTGTACGGCCCTCCAGAACCGTGATGTGAAATGAGTACCTCTATCTGAAATGATGGAAAATGGAATACCATGCAGACGAACAATCTCCCGGATATAAATCTCAGCCAACCTCTCTGAAGAATAAGTGGTACACACAGGAATGAAGTGTGCGGACTTGGTTAGCCTATCCATAATGACCCAAATGGCATCAAACTTCCTTCCGTGGGAGTCCAACTACAAAGTCCATGGTGATCCGCTCCCACTTCCACTCCGGAATCTTTATCTGCTGAAGCAAGCCACCCGGTCTCTGATGCTCATACTTCACCTGTTGACAATTGAGGCAACAAGCTACGAACCTAACTATATCCTTCTTCATCCTCCTCTACCAATAGTGATGCCTCAAATCCTGGTACATTTTCGCGGCACTCGGATGGATGGAATACAACGAGCTGTGGGGCTCCTCCAAAATAAACTCCCGAAGCCCATCAACATTGGGTACACATATCTGACCCTGCATCCTCAATACCCCGTTATCACCAATGGTCACATCTCTGGCATCATCAAGTAGAACCGTGTCCTTGAGGGAAAGCAAATAAGGGTCATCATACTAACGTTCTCTGATATGATCAAACAAGGAAGACCGAGAAACCACACAAGCTAGGACCCGACTAGGCTCCGAAATATCCAATCTCACAAACTAGCTGGCTAAGGCTTGAACATCCATCGCCATGGGCCTCTCTGCTACTGGTAGATAAGCCAAACTCCCCAAACTCTCCGCTCGATGACTCAAAGCGTCAGCCACCACATTGGCCTTCCCTGGGTGGTACAAAATAGTGATATCATAATCCTTAAGCAGCGCTAACCACCTCCTCTGACGGAAATTAAAGTCCTTCTGCTTGAACAGATGTTGCAAACTCCGGTGATTAGTGTAGATCTCACAAGGAACATCGTACAAATAATGACGCTAGATCTTCAAGGCGTGACAATAGATGCTAACTCGACATCATGGACATGATAGTTTTTCTCATGCACCTTTAGTTGTCTGGTCGCGTAGCAATCACCCTACCATCCTGCATCAATACCGCTCCAAGGCCAATCCTCGAGGCATCACAATAGATAGTATAAGACCCCGAACCTGTAGGAAATATCAATACTGGGGCTATAGTCAAAGCTATGTTGAGCTTCTAAAAGCTCCTCTCACGCTCTTACATCCACTTGAACGGAGCACCCTTCTGGGTCAGCCTGGTCATAGGTGCTGCAATAGATTAAAATCCCTCAACAAATTGGCGGTAATAACCCACCAAGCTAAGAAAACTATGGATCTCTATAGCTGATGATAGTTTGGGCCAACTCTGTACTGCTTCCACTTTCTTCGGATCCACCTTGATCCCTTCACTCGATACTACATGACCCAAGAATGCCACATAATCCAACCAGAATTCATATTTCAAGAACTTTGCATATAATTTATTTTCTCACAAAGTCTGAAGCACTGTTCTCAAATGTTGCTCATGATCCTCCCAACTCCAGGAGTATACCAGAATGTCATCAATAAAGACAATGACGAACGAGTCAAGATATGGACAGAATACACTGTGCATCAAATGCATAAATGTTGTTGGGGCATTGGTGAGCCCAAATGACATAACAAGGAACTCGTAATGACCATACCGAGTCCTGAAAGTAGTCTTTGGGTTATCTGACTCTCGAATCTTTAACTGGTGATAACCTGAACGGAAGTCAATCTTATAAAACACTTAGGCACCCTATAACTGATCAAACATGTCATCAATATGAGGCAAAGGATATCAGTTCTTCACTTTAACTTTGTTCAATTGGCGATAATCAATGCACATACGCATAGAACCAGCCTTTTTCTTCACAAACAAGACAGGTGCACCCCAAGGTGACACACTGGACCAAATAAAGCCCTTATCAAGCAATTCCTATAATTGTTCCTTCAACTCCTTCAACTCAGGAGGAGCCATACAATAAGGAGGAATAAAAATGGGCTGAGTGCCCGGCAACAAATCAATGCTGAAATCAATATCTCTGTCGGGCGGTACGCCCGGAAGATCAGCTGGAAACACATCAGAGAAATCCCACACTACTAGGACTGAATCAACTGCAGGGGTATCAATACTAACATATCTCACATAAGCCAGATACGCATCATACCCCTTCTCAATCATTCGCTGAGTTTTAACAAAATGAAATAACTCTACTGAGAGTGTGATCTAAGGTAACCCTCCACTCTAATTGCGGTACACCTGGCATAGCCAGCATCACGGTTTTGGCGTGACAATCAAGAATAGCATAATGGGGCAACAACCAGTCCATGCCCAAGATAACATCAAAATCTCTCATGCTGAGCAATAACAAATTAGCTTTGGTCTCAAAACCACTAAGAACAATCAAACACGACTGATAAATGCAGTCCACAATTAGAGAATCTCCCACATAAGTAGAAACATAAATAGGGGAACTTAAAGAATCTCGAGATACGCTGCGGAGCACTACCTAACTCTCCGACCTCCACCTCTAGCTGGAAGAGCAGGTAGGGTAGCAACTGGTGTTGTAATCATAGCCTGAAACAACTCTGCGGAGCACACTATGGCTAAGAAGTTTGTGGAGGTGCACCCCTCCTAAGTCTAGGGCAATCCCTCACCACATGGCATGTATTTGTTGATACCCAATTTTTTTCCAACATAGCTTTAACATGCATATATGTCTTCAAAATCATGCATTAGCATCAACTGGTATTATTTCACAATTTCTACATCTTTAATTAATTTGCTTAGTATTTTATTTCTAATAAAATAATTACAAATTTGCATCACGAAAGATTTTAAAACATTTCTTGATTTAATATTACTATTCATGGTCCTATTAAGTCCAAATTGTTTTATAAAAAGCCAAATTGGCACCTTTTGGCTATAATTGCAATAACTTTACAATTATAGCTCATGCATACATTTTTGCATCATTTCAATCAAAATTAGCCCATTGTATTTTTAAATATTAAATAATTTTTTTATAATATTTCCATGTAGGAAAAATTATTTTTATAATTAGTAATTATTTTACAAATTATTTTTAATCAATTATTTGGGGTATTTAGCAAACAACCTTTTTCTTTCACTTTTAGCCTAAATCTACCAGCCTAATACCTTAAAATTAGACTAATAGACCCAGGCCCAATAACTTACCTGCCCGACCCAACCCTTTGGCTAATCCTGGTCGTTGATCATTTTTGATCAACTGCCCAAGATCCCATTACCTTAATTAAACCATATACCCCCTCTAACCTTAACCATTCTCACCCTTCCCCGCCGTCACTCATCTACTACCATTCATGGTGGATCTTCACCATCTCAGGCCTCTAATGGCCTTTCTTATGCTTGGTACCTCAGTCTCTAGGGTCCTTGAGGAGATTCTAGAGGGACTAGGGCTAGTCTGTTTACACCTTTAGGTTTTTCTCGCCTGTTTCAGGCCATTTGGCTCGATCTTTGAGTAAGAACTTCTTATTTTCGTCTTAAATCCATGGATTCCTAAGTCTATGCTCGTCTCTGTTGCCTTTAAAAAACCCTAATTTTTTTCTTCTGACCTTCTCAGATCTGTCCAGATCTGAGATGAATTGAACCTATTTCACATGTTTTCACGAAAGTCTTATGTTTTTTCAGTTGATTCTCCACCTTCTCTAATTGTTTCCTTAATTGAACTCCTGTCTGTTTACCCTTAATTGCTCACTTGATTTTCTTTCCTTAAAAGAGTCCGACCCTTTACCACCCTTAATTAAGGGAAGTCTACACTAATTTGGTGTGTGAATTGATTCAGTGATTTTCTTAATTGTTGAGTGATTCATCTCCTTCACCTTATTCTTTTTGCTCTTAACTACTATATATACTTTTCTCTATTCTCACTTCAGGGACACGAACATTAGTTCACCACTACGCTTACACTCTAAAAGCTCTCTATTCTTCTCTGCTACTTGTGATAATCTTTGGCCTAGCCGGCTGAAAGCCAAGGCTAACCATTTCACAACCTTCGCTCTACATTCTGTGTTCTTCTTCTTAACTGGTATGTCCCTGATTAATTTTTGAAAATCTAAACCTTATGTGCCCTAGTTCATCAATTGCGAGTTCCATTCTTATTCTTGTTTACTGTTTCACCTAGCATGTCTGAACCTTGTTGTGATCAATCTGTGATTAGTATGTCTAATTTATAGTGACCTGTCTACTACTTTATCTAGCATGCCTCAGCCTGTTTTGTTCTATATGTGATTATCATGTCTAAACTATGAGTGCTTGTGTAGTATTTGCCTAGTCTGTTCATTTAAGTCCTTGCCTACTCTGCTTTACTGATGAGATTATGCTAAGTCACCTAGTCTCTCAAGGCAACTCTAGTTGTGTGTTTGGTCATGTCCAGGGTTTATGTGTTTTCAACATGTCTTTACTGTAATCTTTGCTCCATGTTTCAGTCACCTACCCTTGTAACTAACTTATTAATTCTACAAACTCTTGAGAATTCTGTGCATCTTGTTGCTTATGTGCTCCACTATACACTGAGGTGTATTCTATGTGTCCCCAACCCCTCTCTCCCTATGTGGAATCTGTTTGCCAAGTGTTTCTAAATCTGGTTGTTCTATGATTTGTGTTCTGATTTCAAAAGTATTTTCATACTTTTCTCAAACTGTTTTACCACCAAAATAGTTCTTATTTTCAAAAAATCTTTTCACTCCTAAGAGTCCTCTTTATACTGTTTTACCAAAACCTTTTCAAAATCAAGCACTCTCACTTTACTTTTAAGTCAATAGGTTTTGTCCCTCCAGTGTATGTACTACTTTGGGATCCTTATGATATTCCTTTGAACTCTGGCACACTGGGGGTTGGCCATTCCACACTGCACATACTCAATCCTTATTGAAAAGTCTGGGGTTGAGCACTGCTCTGGATCCTTGAGATCCTTAGGGAACCCTGACACACCTAGACATGAATTTGGCTATGGAATCCATGGTATTTGAGACTACCGAAGGCCTGGTATTCCCAGGTTTGCTTTGGGCCTGCTTTAGGCTCCCTATAGCTTAGTTTATATTTCATTTATGTAAATTCTTCAATCATTGGTGTGTAATAATTATTTAAACAAGTATTGGGATAACTAGTGAAAGGGAGGGTAGCTGTATGGTACTGTGGGGGTAATGTTAGGTAGAAATCATATTTTTAGGCTTTATATTTTATAAATCTGCACTAGAAATCATGTTCTAGGACTGGTGTATCTATTTTCATTCAAACCATGTTAAACCTGTGCACTAGACATCCTATTTTGAGGGTATTCACGTTTATTGCTTCAGAATACTAAATGTCATATATCGATATTCCAGTTTGATTTTGCATAAGTACTTTCACTTAGAGATCCTGCTATTAGGTTAATAATCCAGCCTTAATAAAAATAGTCATCTCATGTATGCATTAGATACCATATTTTCTAGGAACTCTATTTGCATCTGTTTGAATCATGTTTATTCCGATCATTGTCTACAAAAGGCTTAAACAGCCCGCACACATAGACATCATGTCTATAAATACAAATTGATATAAAACACCTGTTATAACCTGTATCACCTAGATCAACATGCTCACAGGTTGAGCAATCTCAAACTATTTAAATAGTTCCTGTAATTGTGATTACGTATAGTCCTCATCCCCAGCAAGCCTTAGGTGATTAATGTCATTATATAAAACTAGAAATTGCATTTCAATTGTGTATAAACTGCTTAAGTCATACAGGTTTAAAATCAATAGGCAAACTGATTTGGACCCTGCCATTGAGTTTTGAAATATCGTTGCAAGATTTGTGTATTAATGTTCACCTAGATATCCTGTCCTAGGATTCTTTCTAGAAATTACCTGAATCTGTGTTTTAGACGTGCTGTTTATTTGCCTATATACATACGGAGGTAAACATGAGCCTTTTAACTGTTTTTTTCCCTATTTGCTTGTCCGACAAGTTATTTGTTTGTCGCTTAGATTTTTTCCTTTTAAATACCTTAGGTTTGTCTATAACTACCCGGATTTAGAGGCCCTAAGCTCCTTCAGGACCACAAGGAAGGGTTGGGTAGCAGCACGCTTAGAGATCATTAATCAAACTCATTTATATAACCATTAAGTGGAGGGTAATGGGTAGTAAAGGGATATGATGACCTGCGCGCTAATGTCATGTGTAGCCCCTCTAGTTGAGGAGGATTACCGGGCCTTGCACAGATTGATCATGTAGGCTAATCAACTTAGGACTTCCCTTTCCCAATCCCTAAATGTGTTTAAATTATCTAAACTTCCTTTTTCTTTACATATATGTGTGTTTAAACTGTTCAAACCTCTTTTGCCTTCTTTATCTAAATTTCCTTGATCATATATTTAGACTGTGAAAACTACCTTTATTTGCAAATATGTGTTAAGACTGTTTACTTGTTAAATGACTAATTCACATAACTAAGTTCGGTTGGGACCCACCGTTGTGGACTGCGAGGGGTGCCTAACACCTTCCCCTCAAGGTTATTTCGAGCCCTTACCCTAATCTCTGGTAATGCAAACTAGTTACATGAGTTAATTGCTCTAGGTGCCCTAACGGACCTTAATTCGTTAGGTGGCGACTCTTTAAATACCCAATTCCCAAAAGGAAACGAGTTATTCCTCTATGAATGTTCGAAACCCCGGACTCCATGAGGAAAAAAGAGGGGCGTGATGGCATGGAGACTCTGCTGGCATATTTTAGGCTCATACCATAACGAACTTATTTTTATGAATTAGTCTAAGCATGTTTTATCCCGGGTACCCTTTCCCCTTTATTTGGATTTAATTGCTTATGATTTCTTTATTTTCCTGAAACTGACTTGTCTCTTTGTTTTCTTTTTCCGTAACTATCTTTCAACTATTTAAATACTGCATTTATATTTTTTTATGTGCAAATACTTGACAACATGCTATTTATTTTTGCATAAATCATGCTCAACATCATATTCCATTGGTGCATAATCAATCCTATAGCAACGCTTGATGAGTGTTTACGCTCTTCCTATATATCACCCTTGAAATTTGAAAAGGCGTATTTGCGGTAAAACCAGTCAATCAGCGGTGCGTTTGACGGTTCCGTGCCTTTCCCCCTCAAGTTGTCCGCTTGAGGGTCCTAGTCTAGACCTCTATAACAGCCTTACTCTGATTAATTGTGCATGCATCATGGTCAAACCTAGCCGGGTTAATATGTTGTCCACACAATAACCCTTTAAGACAAGCCTCATCGGGTTTTCCACAATCCCAACGGACGTAATCACGATTGTGTGCATTAATTTGGAGAAATAAGTATCAATATGCTAATCATTACTGTATAAATAGACGAACTTGGAGGGGGAAAAGGCCTAACTATCTCTTATTTTTCAGAAAATGAGGCACGAAGTCCCCAGATTCGGTATGGTCAGTAGCATACCTCCAGTTTTGATATATTGGAGGAGGACCTTCCCTCAAGCGACCTAAATCATGTGAAAATATTCTTAGGGAATTTGCCCTCACTATTGGATCTTTAACCGAACAAAATGTTGATCGAGGCCGCCACTTTGTTTTGGGATAAGGAAAGGGTTTTGTTCCGCTTCGGAGACATAGAAATGACTCCCCTTCTAGAAGAAATAGGAGGATTTGTTGGGTTGCCTTGGGATAGCCCTGGTGTGTTGGCACCGGAAAATCGCACCACTAGAGGGTTCCTTAAAATGATGGGCTAAAGAAAAATGAGGATTTAGAGTGCCTAAAAAACTCATACATACCTTTTGATTTCCTTTATGAAAGATACGGTCACAGTAGCTCTTACCGTATTTTTGATGATAAATTCTCAATCACCTCCTTGGGCTGGGATCATTGTAGGGTCTTTATGTTCATTGTGTGCTTCTTGGGCATGCTTGTATTCCCAATCCAAGGGGATGGAATCCATACTAGGCTGGCCATGGTGGCCAAAACTCTGATGGATGGGATCGAGGGGCAGACATATACTATTGTCCCTATGATCATTACGGAGATGTACTAGGCTTTGGAACGCTGTCAGAAGGGATCCAGATTCTTTGAGGGCTACAATTTACTGTTACAAGTCTGTCTATTAGAACATCTCCAAAGGGGTCAATACCGCCAAGAGTTTCCACGAAGGCCGTGGAATGACCACTTAGCCTTCCATCACACTAAGAGAATGACTTACATTCCAGACATGTTTGCTCAACCTAAGGATGTTGTAGGATGGGTGCAGTTTTTCAACATGTTGACTGAGGACCATGTTCAGTGGATGTTCAAGTGGTTCCCCACTGACGAGTTCATCATAAGATCCAGAGATGTCCCACATTAGTATTGATTGGGTTAAGAGGGATATACCCTTATAATCCCCTTAGGGTTATGGGACAGGCAGGCAGGAGACAGGTCATACCACGGGTTTCTAAAATGAGTCACTTCATAGTTGATTTCCAGGGTGACACCATTCCATATGAGAATGAAGCACAATATATGTGGATTTTGAAGATTATTGTGGAGAAGGATACTATCGAGCCAGACCGATATCATGCGAGTCATTCATACTTTTAGCCCTCATGGTTGGATGATAATCTATCAGGAATCTTTGAGCCAAGGGTTGGTCCAGGAAATAGGGTCATAGACGAGTTTGACGAAGTAGAGTTGAAGTACAACAAGCTGCGCAAAAGAGTTCAAGAGTCTGAAGCTGAGCATATGGCGCATCATAAGGCCGATATGGAAATGATTAACGAGTGGAAAGAAAGAGCTATTAAATCCAGTGAAAGGTTGGAATATCTGGAGTACAACTTAATGGAATTGGAAGGGAAGATGAGGAAGAGGGTCACCGATTGCCAGATCGCTGAAGGAAACAAAGGAGGGCATTTGGCAAGGGCATTCCTGCTGCTGAACCTGCGCGAGCTGGGAGAGTTGATCGACAACAGCATCCGGTCTGGAGAAGGTCCTTCTGGGACCAAGTAGACTAGATTTGCTTGCTTTCCCTTTTAAATGTAATAATGCCAAGTGCCATTAGTAACATTATCTTATTTAGTGTCGTTTTGGGTCATTTACTTTTACATTAATGAAATAAGGCAATTATTGGCATTGAATTTCTCCAAATTTATTTTTCGTTGGGCCTATCTAGGGCACAACGATGCTCCCAAATTAGGACGCAAATTTACATTCCAGTAATATGTGTTTAAATACGCAAACATTTCAAGACCCTTACTGACTTGTTTACTTTTTGTTTTTCTTTATTCCTTATTCTCATCCCCTAAGTTTGGTTCGCACATACTGGCATCATCAGAGTATCATACCAGATCTAGGGGCCCTCCAGCTCCTCCTTCTCCAAGTAATACAAAGAGCAAAAATAAAGCTAAAATGGATGACTTAAGTGGTATTCGAAAGGAGAATGTAGAAAATGCAGAAACTTCAAATGGACAGAGTACTCCGGCGCCAAATGATTTAGTTTTAAGGTTGGAACAAAAGATACTGGAGCTGCAGGGAGAATTTGAGCAGGTCCGCAACTTGGAAAACCTATTCCTCACCCTAAATGTCCTTGATGTCAACCAACAAACCACAAAAAACCCAATGTCTCCCAAAAGTATGCCAAACCAGATCCGCAAAACCTTCCCGCACCACATCAATATTCAACTCCACCTCAAAATCTCAATCCCTTACCAATACCAACTCCGCCACAACACCATCATTAACCAATCCAGTACCCACCAACCGCTACTTATCACACTCCCAAGAACACACCACAACCCATTCCTAATCCTCAAAACTCAACCCATGACCACCACTACACCCAAGTCCCTAGCACTTACCAAAACAACCCTATATATGTGGAAATTGTACCTCACTCTACTCAACAAACTTCCTATACACTAGAATCTACTGAGAAGGACCTGCTCATCAAGAACATGGCTGAGGAACTCAAGAAATTGACAAGTTGAGTTCAGGGTATCAAAGGAGGCAAAGGGATAGAAGGTTTGAACTATGAAGACTTGTGCATGCAGCCGGATGTAGAACTGTCGGAGGGTTACAAACCTCCCAAGTTCGAGATGTTTGATGGTACAGGTGATCCTAGGGTTCATCTAAGGACCTATTGTGACAAACTTGTTGGGGTCGGAAAGGATGAAAAGATCCGGATGAAGATCTTCATGAAGAGTTTTACGGGAGATGCTTTGTCCTGGTACATCAGCCAAGATCCCAAAAAATGGTCCAACTGGGTGAGTATGGCATCCGATTTTATGGACCGATTTAGTTTCAACACACAAAAAATGCACCAGATGTTTTCTACATTCAGAACCTCAAGAAGAAGCCCACCGAGACTTTTCACGAGTATGCTACTCGTTGGAGGTCGGAAGCAGCCAAAGTTAGGCCATCTTTGGACGAGGAACAAATAAACAAATTTTTCGTCAGAGCATAGGATCCACAATACTATGAAAGGTTGATGGTTATTGAAAACCATAAATTCTTTGATATCATCAAACTTGGGGAAAGAATCGAAGAAGGCATCAAAAGCTGGATGGTAATAAACTTTGAGGCATTACAGGCCACAAATAAGGCATTACAATTAGACGGCATATCAAAGAAGAAAGACGTTAGGGCAGTAATGGTGGCTCAAGGCCTGAAATCTCCACTTACATATATAACACCTCCACCCATATATCAAGCACCTCCACCTACATATCAACCCTCATCTCCCAGATATTCCTAACTAGCCAATGTCTATCATACCTATAATTCCCAATCATCTCATTTCCAGTCACCTCCAACTTACCAAAATTATCCAAGACCACGACCCAATTTTGACCGCAAGACACCTAGACAATACACTGCTATTGCTAAACCCATCAACCAACTGTATGAAAGGTTGAAAGCCGTTGGATAAGTCACTCCCATTCCCGCTGTGGTAGTAGAAAACCAGTCCCAATGGGTCAACCCAAACAAAACCTATGCATACGACGCTGAAGCTAGGCGAAAAGGAAAGGCAAAGATAGAGGAATCCGATGTTGCACAGGGAATGACTAGGACCGAAAGAATCTATACAGCTGAACACTTGGGAGGACCAAGTAAGGATGCCACTACCAAGCAGCCTGTCATTGAAATAGGGTCAGATGACCTTTGGAGGAAAGTACAAGTAAGGGAATATTCCGTCATTAATCATTTGAACAAAACCCCAACTCAGATATCCATCCTATCACTGTTGCAAAATTTGGATGCGCACAAGAATGCTTTGATGAAGGTGTTGAGTGAAGCTTATCTACCCAACAATATCACCTGCAGAGAGATGGTCAACATGGTAGGGCAGCTGCTGGAAAGTCATAAAATAATCTTCCACAAGGATGAGCTACCGCCTAAAGGGTTGAATTACAACCGAGAATTGCATATCACGGTGCAATTTGAAGACAAATTCACTGCCAGGGTCTTGATTGATGGAGGTTCGAGCCTCAATATTTGTCCGTTGGATACTCTAAAAAGATTGGGCAAAGGTTTCCATGAAATATGAGCAGGAAGCATGAACGTAAAAGCCTTCGATGGGTCTCAAAGGGCCATGATCGGGGAGATTAATCTTTGCCTGCAGATGGGGCCAACTTGGTTCAATGTTGAAATCCAGGTGCTCGACATTTTAGCCTCATACAATCTTCTATTGGGCCGACCATGGATACATGCTGCTGGGGTTGTGGCTTCCACACTATATCAAGCCGTGAAATTCAAATGAAACCATCAAGAGGTGATCATTCACGGAGATGGGAGTAACCCTATTTACACTAGTCAAACCATCTCGGGAACAGAAGATGGCTAAGAGGGGAAACCTATCATCACATCAAACGCGTCAATGCCATTGAGAAAAACAATGGTGGAGTAGCAAAATAGAAAGCATACTGGCATGGTCTAGGTATGAACCCGGCAAAGGGCTTGGAAAGAATCTCCAGGGTATTACTAAACCGATACAACCGAAGCATCATGGTACTACCTTCGAGCTCGGATACCAGTATACATGGCAGGATTATGATGTTTGGTTGCCTCCATGGCATGGACCTTGTTACCCTCTCGAGTAACCAGTACCACATCTAGGTCAAACTTTTCACCAAGCTGATACAATATGGGGAACTGCAGAAGAAGAAGCATTACCTGGGCTGAGGAATTTATTCCTAGAGGACGAAGACATGGATTGCAATGCAATAATTGAGGAGGAGGAGGACGACGAAGGCCTCACTATTCAGACTATGAAGAAGGGAGATGTTCTCAAGAACTGGACTGCCACACCTATTGCCATTCTAGGTATTTAAGATTTTCAGTAATTTTGTTTTAAAGACTTACTTGTTTCAAAATAAATTCTCGATTAATCGAGTCGTACTTGTTTGGATGCTTTTAGTCTTAATCAAATGCATTGCTCTTTATTATTCATTATTATCTTCCACATTTTTTCTTTCTACAGCGTTATTATTACTTTTCCTGATGAACCGGTGGCTGTGACATGCAATGAGGCAACGCAATATAAGGATAGTGATTTGGATGAAGAAGATGAAATACCTGAGGAAGTTGTGAGGGAGGTTGAAAACTTTGAGAATAAACCTAAATCCAACCTCGATGAAACCGAAGCAGTAAATTTGGGGGACGCCGAGACCGTCAACGAGACTCGCATCAGCATTCACTTATCAGACAAAGAGGAGTACATTCGTTTCTTAAAGGAGTATGAGGACATTTTCTCATGGTCATATGATGACATGACCGGTTTGAGTACGTCCATAGTGGCTCACAAGTTGCTTACTAATCCCATGTGTCCGCTAGTGAAGCAAACAATCAGAAAGGTCAAACCAAACATGAGCCTAAAAATCAAGGAGGAAGTTACTAAGTAGATTAAAGCCAAAGTCCTCAAAGTGGTTGAGTACCCAACCTGGTTAGCCAACATTGTACCAGTTCTGAAGAAAGATGGGAAAGTCAGAGTATGTGTTGGCTATCGAGACTTAAATAGAGAAAGTCCCAAGGATGACTTTCCACTGCCAAATATACACATCATGATCGACAATTACACCAATCATGAACTCTAATCCTTTGTAGATTGCTTCGCGAGTTATTAGCAAATCTGAATGGATGAAGAAGACGCAGAGAAAATAGCTTTTATTACACCATGGGGGGTATACTGCTACAAGATGATGCCATTTGGTCTAAAGAATATTGGGGCTACTTACATTAGAGCCATAACAACCATCTTCCATGATATGATAAACAAAGAAATAGAGGTGTATGTGGATGACGTCATTATCAAATCCAAGAGGGTTGCGGATCATGTAGCGGACTTGAGAAAGTTCTTTCACAGGTTAAGAAGGTACAACTTGAAACTAAACCCCGAAAAGTGTGCATTCGGGCTTCCCACGAGAAAGTTACTGGGATTCATTGTCAGTCATCGAGGGATCGAGTTGGTCCCGTCTAAAGTTAAGGATATTTAGGAGTTACCGCCGCCTAGGAGCAAAAAGGACGTGATGAGCTTCCTAGGACGTCTCAACTATATCAGTCACTGCATAGCGCAGTCCACAGTCATATGTGAACCCATCTTCAAGATGCTGAGGAAAGATGCTGAAACAAGTTGCATCGAGGATTGTCAGAAAGCTTTCAACAAAATCAAGGAGTACCTGTCCACACCACCGATCTTGGTCCCGCCAGAGCCAGGACGGCCTTCGCTACTCTATCTATTTGTATTGGATGGAGTCTTCGGATCTGTTCTGGGACAACATGATGAGACAGGGAGAAAGGAGCATCCATATACTACCTAAGTAATAAATTCACACCTTATGAAGCACGATACTCTCTACTAGAACGCAGTTGTCGTGCTTTGACCTGGACGGCCCAGAAATGGAGGCATTACTTCTGTGCATATACCACGTACCTCATATTCAGGATGGACCTCCTAAAGTAAATATTCCAGAAACCCATATTGACTGGGAAGTTAGCCAAGTGGCGAATACTGTTAAGTGAGTCCAATATCGTCTACGTAACTCAAAAGGCGGTCAAAGGACAAGCATTGGCAGACCATCTTGCTGAAAATCCTGTGGGAGGAGAATATGAACCCTTGAAAATGTATTTTCCTGATGAAGAGGTGTCATTCGTAGAAGAAGACATTACCGAAGCATACAACGGTTGGAGGATGTTCTTCGATAGAGCTGCAAATTTCAAAGGAGTGGGCATTGTAGCGGTTTTGGTATTAGAAACAGGTCAACATTATCCGGTATCTATTAAACTCAGATTTCCTGCACCAACAACATGGCAGAGTATGAAGCCTGCATACTAGGGCTCAACATGGCGGTCGACATGAATATTCAGGAGCTACTAGTAATAGGTGATTCAGATTTGCTTGTGCACCAGGTACAAGGAGAGTGGGCCACCAAGAATTCCAAGATATTGCCATATCTGCACTATGTACAGGAATTGAGAAAGAGGTTTATGAAGATAGAGTTTCGGCATGTGCCCAGAATTCAAAATGAGTTTGCAGATGCATTGGCCACCTTGTCATCTATGATACAACATTCAGACAAGAATTTTATTGATCTCATCCCAGTGAGAATTCATAATCAACCAGCGTATTGTGCCCACGTTGAAGAAGAAACAGACAGAAAACCTTGGTTCCATGACATCAAAGAGTATTTGGTAAAAGGAGAATATTCGGAGCATGCGAACCACAATCAGAAATGCATACTTCGGAGATTGTCCAATCACTTTTTCACAGCGGAGGAAACTTGTACAGAAGAACTCCTGATTTGGGATTGCTAAGATGTATCGACGCAAAATAGGCTTCTAAACTACTTGAGGAGATACATGCTGGGACCTGCGGCCCGCATATGAATGGTTTTGTCTTGGCCAAGAAGATACTTAGGGTAGGTTACTTTTGGAAGACTATGGAAACAGATTGTGTCCGGTATGTCCGCAAATGCTACCAATGTCAAGTGCATGCCGATATGATAAAAGTGCCGCCAAATGAGCTCAATGCCACAAGCTCACCTCAGCCTTTCGTCTCTTGGGGAATGGATGTCATCAGTCCTATCGAGCCCACTGCTTCAAACGGGCACAGGTTCATTCTAGTAGCCATTGAATATTTCACAAAATGGGTAGAGGCTGGATCCTACAAAGCTGTAAGCCAGTAACCAAGAAGGTCATCGCAGACTTTGTCAAAGATCGTATTGTTTGCCGATTTGGAGTCCCCGAGTCCATTGTTACTGATAATGCTGCCAATCTCAACAGTGATCTAATGAAAGTCATGTGTGAGACTTTCAAAATCAAGCACAAGAATTCCACAACCTATAGACCTCAGATGAATGGAGTCGTAGAATCCGCTAACAAAAACATCAAGAAGATACTAAGGAAGATGGTAAAAAACCACAAGCAATGGCACGAGAAGCTACCCTTTACTTTTTTGGTATACCGCACTACAGTTCGTACATCAACCGGAGAACTCCCTACATGCTGGTTTACGGTACCAAAGTTGTCATCCCAGCCGAGGTAGAGATCCCTTCTTTAAGGATCATACAGGAAGCCGAACTCAGCGATGCAGAATGGATAAAGAGCCACTATGAACAATTGGCCCTTATAGATGGAAAAAGGATGAACGCAGTATGTCACGGTTAACTTTACCATAACAGAATATCCAGAGCTTTCAAGAAAAGGGTCAATCCAAGACAGTTTGCACCAGGACGCAGGACCTGATTCCCGTTTAAGAGGGGATACGTACGCAGCCCTATGGGTTTGTTCATATCATAATAAAAGTTTCATTTCCCCCAGAAGTAGAAACTGGGGCAGAATTTTGAGGAAGACCCTCAAAATTTCGGAGCAAGTCCAGCCGACGCTAGCATATGCCAGAAAGTTAGAAATTGGTTAAGAAACTGGGGCAGAATTTTGAGAAGGGTTCTCAAAATTTCAAAGAAGGTTCAACAAGTTTCGTTACTCACAAACGACCGAAGGATCATCTACCAAACTAGGGTAGAATTTTGAGGAGGACCCTCAAAATTCTAACACGAGAAAGCTGCGATGTCTCTTAGATGTGTTATAGTCACTGGTTCATCTAAAATTATTTGATAATTTCACTATGTTTCTAAAAAATAACTCTATTTTTATCAATAATTGCATATTTTCAAAATGCTATTTTCATAACAGCCAGCTGTTACCTAGGGAAACTCAGACAAGGGCTCCAGGATGGAGCAGAGCAAAGTCAGCAAACAAAGGCACGAACCAACCTCCCATTTACAAAACTTACAATTTTTCTTTGAACGCAGGCACATCTGACGTAGCAATAGCATTCACAAATATATATACACGAAGCAAAATCACTATCAAACGAGCCACCAGACACTAAATATATTTCCAGCTAAGAAACATTCTACCCTTATTTGCTATTCCATTTGCATGGGACTAAGCCCTGCCTCCATATTTTCATAAGGCTAAGTACTGACTTTCATTTGCATGGGACTAAGCACTGTCCCACATCTTGTATGAGGCTAAGCCCTGCCTCCATATTTGCATAAGGCTAAGCACTACCTTTTATTTGCATGAGACTAATCCCTTTCCTACATCTTCCATGAGGCTAAGCTCTGCCTCCACATTTGCATAAGGCTAATCTTTGACTTCATTTGCATGGGACTAAGGCCTATCCTGAACCTTGCATGAGGCTAAGCCCTGCCTCCACATTTGCATAAGGCTAAGCACTGCCTTTCATTTACATGGGACTAAGCCCTATCCCGCATCTTGCATGAGGCCAAGCTCTGCCTCCACATTTGCATAAGGCTAATCTCTGCATTTATTTGCATGAGACTAAGCTCTTTCTCCATACCTGCATGAGGATAAACTCTGCCTTCAATTTATATTCTTTCACCGAGACTAAGCGTTGTCTCTCCGGCACTATCTATTTGCTCCTCTTTTGGGCTAAGCTCTGCCCTCAACCTCACAAGACTAAGTCTTGTCTTGTTAAACATCATATTATTGCATTTCATGGGCTGAAATATCACCAATCTATCCAAAGGCATCATAGTCTAAAGGCATCATCCTCATAGCCGGAAGACACCATGCCATGGCCTGAGGATCTCTCAAATTTACATATCATTATTCAAAGGCGTCATGGTTCGGAGGCACCATTTCATGGCCCGAGAACATCATTTCATGGCCTACGAATCCCTCACCAAACAATTCACAGCCTAGGACATCATGGTCTAAGGACGTCATCCTCAACCGTCCGAAGACAACTTTCATGGAAGGGAATTTGCATCATGTTTAAATTTTCGCACAAATACATGTTTGTAGCATCTCTTTATCTGCAGGTCACCAGTAAGCGACTGCTATCCCAGCAGGAGCAACCTCACTCTAGTTCCTTCAGTTATCTCAAATCCGACCTCTCACCATAACTATTCTTTCACTTATCCCGAAACGTTGTGTCCGCTCTTGCGATGACTTCATCGGTATATTCTGCCGATGAACCCAGAACTACACACGGCCTGATTCCTATAAAACCAGGGATATGTAGGCAGCTTAGAAGCTAGAGTGCGGCCTAAATATCTCAAACCATCTCATTCTGAGCAATAATATCAAAATCTCCCATGCTGAGCAATAATAAATTGGCTTTGGTCTCAAAACCATTAAAAGCAATCAAACACGACCAATAAACGTGGTCCACAATTAAAGAATCTCCCACATGAGTAGAAACATAAATAGGGGAACTCAAAGAATCCCGAGATACGCCCAAATGCGGGGCAAAATAAGAGGACACATAAGAATAAGTGGAGCCTGGATCGAATAAAACCGATGCATCTCTATGACAAACTATGACAATACATGTGATGACAGAATCAAAGGCAACAACCTCGGTATGAGAAGGAAAAGCATAATACTTGGCCTGGCCTCCCCCTCTAGGGCGACCTCTACCTCCCCGACCTCCACATCTAGCTGGCTGAGTAGGTGGGATAGCAACTAGTGCTGTAATCATAGCCTGGAACTCTGCGGAGCACGATGTGGCTGAGAAGTTTGTGGAAGTGCACCCCTCCTAAGTCTAGGGCAATCCCTCACCACATGCTGTTTGTTTGTTGATACCTAATTTTTTCCCAACATAGCTTTAAAATGCATATATGTCTTTAAAATCATGCATTAGCATCAAGTGGTATTTTTTCACAATTTTTACATCTTTAATTAATTTTCCTAGAATTTTATTTCTATTAAAATAATTACAAAATTGCATCACGAATGATTTTAAAATATTTCTTGATTTAATATTACTATTTATGGTCCTAATAAGTTCAAATAATTTCATAAATAGCCAAATTGGTAACTTTTGGCTATAATTGCAATAACTTTGCAATTATAGCCCATGTATACATTTTTGCATCATTTCAATCAAAATTTGCCCATTGCATTTTTAAATACTAAATAATTATTTTAAAAACATTTCCATGAAGGAAAAATTATTTTTTATAATTAGTAGTTATTTTACAAATTATTTTAATCAATTATTTGGGGTATTTAACAAACAACCTTTTAATTTCAATTTTAGCCTAAATCTACCAGCCCAATACCTTATAAAATCAGCCCAATAGACCCAGGCCCAATAACTTACCTGCCCGACCCAACCCTTTGGCTAATCTTGGTCGTTGATCATTTTTTTTCAACGGCCCAGGATCCCCTTACCTTAATTAAACCATATACCCCCTCTAACCCTAACCATTCTCACCCTTCCCTGCCATCACTCATCTACTGCCATTCATGGTGGCTCTTCACCACCTCAGGACACTAATGGCCTCTCTTATGTTTGGTACCTCCATCTTTAGGGTCCTTATGGAGATTCTCGAGGGACCAGAGCTAGTCTGTTTACACCTTTGGGTTTTTCTCGCCTGTTTTAGGCCATTTGGCTCGATCTTTGAGTAAGAACTTCTTATTTTCATCTTAAATCCATGGATTCCTAAGTCTATGCTCGTCTCTGTTGCCTTTCTAAAAACACTAATTTTTATCTTTTGACAAATGAATCGAACCTATTTCACATGTTTTCACGAAAGTCTTATGGTTTTTCAATTGATTATCCATTTTTTCCTAAAACTAGGGTTTACTGAACTCACATTCTCAAAGCTTTCCTGATTTTTGAGTGTTTAATCATTATTCTTAAGTGTTACTAATTGATTCATGTTAAGATTGTTTGGACCCTAGTTGATTTACGCTAAAGCCCTAAGTTTCTTATAGTTTACTTTGACTCTAAGCATGTCCGTGTTACTTGTTACATTGTTTTGTTTAATGTCATGTAATTTTTTGCCCTAGTTAATCTCTATAGGGTTTTTGGTTTGACTTCTCGACTAATTTCTATATGAATATGAGATTGTATTTTAGCTTATTTTTCTATTTGTGGAAACCTATATTTTTTCCCCTTAACAGTACTGTTTTGAATTTCTAATTCACTGATTTGCTCTGTTAAAACCTATGTGCTGATTCTTCATTGTTTCCTTAATTTGCGACCTTATTTAGTTTTCTTACCTTATATGATTAACTGTGATATTTACCAATTCATTACTAATTGTCTCCTTAATTGAACTCTTGTCTATTTACCCATAATTGCTCACTCGATTTTCTTTCCTTAAAAGCATCTTGCCCTTTACCGTTGGGTAATTACCCTTAATTAAGGGAAGACTATACAGATTTGGTGTGTGAATTGATTCAATGATTTCCTTAATTGCTGAGTGATTGGTCTCATTTACCATATTCTTTTTGCTCTTAACTACTATATATACTCTTCTATATTCTCACTTCTGGGACACTAATATTAGTTGACCGCTACACTTACACTCTAAAAGCTCTTTGTTTTTCTCTGCTACTTGTGATATTCGTTGGCCTAGCTGGTTAAAAGCCAAGGCTAGCCATTGCATAACCTTTGCTTTACATTCTGTGTTCTTCTCCCTAACTGGTATGTCCCTGATTAATTTTTCAAATCTAAACCTTATGTGCCCTAATTCATCAATTGTGAGTTCCATTGTTATTCTTGTTTACTACTTTGTTTAACATGCCTAATCATGTCTTGTTCAATATGTGATAATTGCATGTCTACTGCTTTACATAACATGTCTCAATCTTTTTTGCTCAATATGTAATTAGCATGTTTAAACTACATTACCTGTTTACTGTTTCACCTAGCATGTTTGAACCTTATTCTGTTCAATTTGTGATTAGCATGTCTAATCTATAGAGACGTGTCTACTATTTTATCTAGCATGCCTCACATGTTTTGTTCTATATGTGATTATCATGTCTAAACTATGAGTGTTTATGTAGTGTTTGCCTAGTCTGCTCATTTAAGTCCTTGCCTACTCTGCTTTACTGATGAGATTATACTAAGTCAACTAGTCTCTCAAGGCAACTCTAATTGTGTGTTTGGTCATGTCCAGGGTTTATGTGTTTTTAACATGTCTTTACTGTAATCTTTGCTCCATGTTTCAATCACCTACCCTTATAACTAACTTATTAATTCTAAAAACTCTTGAGAATTTTGTGCATCTTGTTGCTTATGTGCTCCACTATACACTAAGGTGTATTCTATATGTCTCCAAACCATCTCTCCCTGTATGGGATCTGTTTGCCAAGTGTTCTGAATCTGGTTGTTCTGTGATTTGTGTTCTGATTTCAAAAGTATTTTCATACTTTTCTCAAACATTTTACCACCAAACTAGTTCTTATTTTCAGAAAACCTTTTCACTCCTAAGGGTCCTCTTTATACTATTTTACCAAAACCTTTTCAAAACTATGTCAAGCACTTTCACTTTACTATTACGTCAATAGGTTCTGCCCCTCAAGTGTGTGTACTGCCTTGGGATTTTTTTGAGATTCCTTTAAAATCTGGCACACTGGGTCTGGCCATTCCATACTACACATACTCAATCCTTATTGAAAAGTCTGGGTGTGAGCACTACCCGGGAATCTTGAGGTCCTTAGGGAACTCTGACATACCAGGACATGAATTTGGCTATGGAATCCTTGATATTTGAGACTACTGAAGGCCTGACATTCCCAGGTTTGCTTTGGGTAGAAATCATGTTTTTAGGCTTTACATTATGCAAATCTGCGCTAGAAATCATGTTCTAGGACTAGTGTGTCTATTTGCATTCAAACCATGTTAAACCTACGCACTAGACATCATATTCTGAGGGTATTCACTTTTATTGCTTAAGCATACTACATGTCATATATCGCTATTCCAGCTTTGATTTTGCATAAGTACTTTCACTTAGAGATCCTGCTATTAGGTTAATAATCGTGCCTTAATAAAAATATTCATCTCCTGTATGCATTAGATACGATGTTTTCTAGAAACTCTATTTGCATCTGTCTGAATCATGTTTATTCAGATCACTGTCTACAAAAGGCTTAAACAGCCCCCACACATAGACATCATGTCTCTAAATAAAAATTGACATAAAGCACCTGTTATAACCTGTATCACCTAGATCAGCATACTCATAGGTTGAGCAATCTCAAACTATTCAAACAGTTCCTGTAGTTGTGATTACGTATAGTCCATACGCCTAGGCAAGCCTTAGGTGATTAATCTACTTATATAAAACTAGAAACTACATTTCAATTGTGTCTAAACTACTTTAGTCTTACAGGTTTAAAATCAGTAGGCAAACTGATTTGGTCCCTGCCATTGAGTTTTTAAATATTATTGCAAGATCTGTGTATTAATGTTCACCTAGATATCCTGTCGTAGGATTTTTTCTAGAAATTACCTAAAACTGTGTTTTAGACGTGCTATTTATTTGCCTATATACATGCGGAGGTAAACATGAGCCTTTTAACTATTTTTTCCCTATTTGCTTATCCTACATGTTATTTGTTTGTCGCCTAGATTTTTGCCTTTTAAATACCTTAGGTTTGTCTAGAACTGCCCGGATTTAGAGGTTCTAAGCTCCTCCAGGACCACAAGGAAGGGACGGATAGCAGCATGCTTAGAGTTCATTAATCAAACTCGCTTATATAACCATTAAGGGGAGGGTAATGGGTAGTAAAGGGATATGATAATCTGCGCACAAATGTCATGTGTAGCCCCTCTAGTTGAGGAGGATTACCGGGCCTTGCATAGATTGATCCTGCAGGCTAATCAACTTAGGACTTCCCTTTCCTAATTCCTATATGTGTTTAAATTATCTAAACTTCGTTTTTACATATATGTGTGTTTAAGCTGTCCAAACCTCTTCTACCTTCATTATCTAAATTTCCTTGATCATATATTTAGACCGTGAAAACTACCTTTATTTGCAAATATGTGCTAAGACTCTTTACTTGTTAAATGACTAATTCACATAACTAAGTTCGGCCGGGACCCACCGTTGTGGATCGCAAGGGGTTCCTAACACCTTCCCCTCAAGGTTATTTTGAGTCTTTACCCTAATCTCTGGTAATGCAAACTAGTTACATGAGTTAATCGGTCTAGGTGCCTTAACGCACCTTAATCCGTTAGGTGGAGACTCTTCAAATACTCAATTCCCAACAGGAAACGAGTTGTTCCCCATGAATGTTTGAAACCCTGGACTCCGCGAGGAAAAAAGGGGGCGTGACAGTGTTGCCACACTCAAAAGAAGCTCTGGGAGGATGTGGCTATTGTGACTGGCTCGGGCCAAGTCTGTTGGACAGACCACTAAAAGCACCCCATGCAGGAGGCACACTAGATACTTGAGGTACATAATAAGGCTCCTGAGGTCTAGGAGGAGGTAGAATACCACTGGCTACTAGAAGAGCTGAATGAATAGGGTGACTCACATAACCCCTACCATGACGAACTGCAACTGGGGCACGAGCACCAGAATAATGGCCCGACTCTCGAAACCTCTTGTCCTCTCTCTCCTCCCGATCCCTAGCAAGCATGCCCTCTACTCTCCTAGCAATACTCACCACCTACTCATAAGCAATATCCATCTCTAACTCCTAGGCCATGCTAGACCTGATGCTGGGAATGAGACCCTCAATAAACCGGCGAACTCTCACACAAACTATAGAAACCAAGGCCGGTGCATGTCTAGCCAAGTCACTGAAACGGACAGCACACTCCGAAACAGTCATAGTACCCTGGCGCAAATGTTCAAACTTCATGCGCCATGCGTCCCTAAGGCTTTGAGGGACATACTCCCTCAAAAACATATCCGAAAACTGGGTCCATGAAAGGGAAGTTGCCTCAGCCGGACTGTCCAACTCAAAAGTACACCACCACTAATAGGCTTCCCCTCAAAGTTGGAAGGCGGTGAAAGAAACTCCACTCGACTTTGCCATACCCATAGTACGGAGGATATGTTGGCACTCCTCATGAAATCCCTAAGCATCCTCTGATGCTAGACCACTGAATGTAGGAGGCTTGTATTTCTTGAACCTCTCAAGCTTCCGCCGCTCATCCTCTGAAGTTGCTGCCCTATCCTTGGGCTGAATTGGGGCCAAAAGCGGTACCGGTATAACCTCTAGAATCTGATCAACCTGAACTTGCTGCTCTAGAGTGTGGGTGATGGGAGTCTGTGCTCCTTCCCCGACCTGAGATGTGGCTGCAGCAAGGGGAATCAACCCTCGCTGAGCTAAAGTGGTGTACATGCTCATGAACTATGCAAGGGTCTCTTGGAGAGCTGGAGTAGTAGTAGCAGCAGGCGTATCAGGTGCCTGGGTTCAGGTTGGAGCTACTGGTGGCTCCTTTGTAGCAGCTCAAGTGGGTGCTCTGGCTGTACCACGTGCACGTCCTCGGCCTCTACCCCGGCCCCTGGCAGCTCTAGCAGGGGTCGCGGGTGCCTGGTCATCTCCGGTAGCACGTGTCCTCACCATCTGTAAGAGAATAGAAGACAGAGGTATAGAATTTTGAAATCAATAATCTCACAAGATAAGTAATTAAATGAAGTGGAATTTTCCTAACAGTTACATAGCCTTTCGAAGATAAGTACAGACGTCTCCGTACTGATCCGTGAGACTCTAATAAACCGGCTTATGATTCATGACTCCTATGAACCTAGAGCTCTGATACCAACTTGTCATGACCCAAGTTCTCCCTCCGTGAACTATCGTGATGGCACTTAGTCTCTACGACTAGGTAAGCCTGGCAATTTGCGGAAAAATGAATTAAAGATACAAAACTAGCAACCTAACAGGTAAGTATGATAAAAGAGTTTAAAATGCCACTCGAAATATACAATAATAACACTCTTGACTGAACATAGCACTCCCAGAACCCGAAATCTCATGAATCACAAGCAACAGAAGTACATAATGTTCTAAGTCTAGAAGTCTAAATGAAGAACAATACAAGAAGTCTATAACTGAATAGAGAGGGACTTCTAGGTATACAGACGCAGTAGATATACCTCGAAGTCTCTGGATAGCCTCGCCTCATGGATAGTATGGTTGAGCAGTAGAACCTGGATCTGCACACAAAAAATATGTGCAAGAAAGGGCATGAGTACACCACGGTGGTACCCAGTAAGTGCCAAGCCTAACCTCGATTGAGCAGTAATGATATTAGGTCAGTCCCCTACTAGTTATATATATAACAAGGTAAAATAGTATCAGATATAGAAGTATAGTTAAAAATACTAACAGTCAATGAAAAATGAAATCACAGAAAGAAACAACTCAGTACACAGAGATAGCATCAGTGGATCCCCCAGGATAACATCCCATAGTCCCAAACGTAAATGTACAGAGGATCTCCCGGGATACCGTCCCGCAGTCCAAATCGTAAATGTGCAGGGAGTTCTCCCGGAATACCATTTCATAGTCCCAAAGTAAATATACAGTACATGGGGATCTCCCAGGATACCGTCCCGTAGTCCCAAATATAAATGTGTAGGAGGATCTCCCGGAATACCATTTTGTAGTCCCAAAGTAAATATGCAGGGGGATCTCCCAAATACCGTTCCTTAGCCCCAAAGTAAATACACAACCAAATCAATATACATAATAGTCTCAAGAAGGAAATCTACAGTTCTATTCAAGTCTCTATCAAATAAACAGGTAATTTCTACCCTAAACATGCTATACAGGATTCAAGTAAGCAATTAAAGCAGATAAGACAGTTAAGTCACGTAATCATGCTTTCCTAAGCTAAACAGGAGGCTTCATATACTAGTATTGCTCAGTTAAAAGAAAACATAGATATTTACTTATTGAAAACGGGGTTTTTCAATAATTAGCACATATATACACTCGTCACCTCACGTACACGACATTCATATAGCAATAGTGCCAAAATCCTAAGGGGAATCCCCCATACAAGGTTAGGCAAGCCACTTACCTCGAACCAAGCTCAAAATCAATCTGTTATCATGCTCTTGCCACGAGTATCCATTTCCGAGTGGCCCAAATCTAATCAAATGAATTACATAACGTACATATAGCTAAAAGCAATGAATTAAACTAATGAATTTAAAGCTACGATGAGAAATTAGGAAAACGACAAAGATCCTCTCGGGTCCACGTTTCGAAATCGGGTATAAGTTACCAATTTAGAATACCCATTCTCTCACGAGATCACTAATCGATTCCAACCCTACCCACTATAGAGTGGCAAGAGCGATCGATGTAGCTTTTACCCGAAAGGTCGGGATCGAATCTCACAGAGAGCTAAGATATGTTTGGAATTGGATTCCTATCTAATTTAGCAATGTGCAATTTTCTTGATTGCACTTCCGATCATTCTTTGTTTGTTTACTATTCTACTTTAATACTAATGATGCAGGAAGATAAGCTAAGTAAGATATTTTTGTAAGGTTTTCTTAATTGGTGTAAAGGCACTAAGGAAGTGACTTGCACCTAGGTGGATATCTAACGAGATCTAAAACTTAGGGCAAATTTGTTATAATTGGGATCTTGATATAGCCATTACACATAACTACTCACTCTATACCTCTCGTTAATTTGAGTGACTTTGCCATAATTGGCTTTCTCAAGCTCAATTGGGTGTTCAAACAATGCAAGCAAAATTGGCTCGAATCGGTTATTACTATCTCTAGATTTAACCCTTTAATTGGGGCTATCAATCTCTTGAATGCACCCCAATTCCTTGTTGGCCTGAATTTCTTAGGCTTAGTTTCTCTTTCTCAAGAAGAGCTTAAGTCAAAAAAGGCACAAATCAGTGTCTGCAACCACAAATTCAACATTTAAAGCATAAATCAAGCCAAATATCATTCACTCAAAAAAATTTAATCCCTAATATTGAAGACCCATTAAATACCCACACTAGGGTTGAGCCACAACCCTAACTAATAGGTTTAGCTACTCATAATCAAAGAGGAAATCAAAGATTGGGATGAAATATAAGGCATAAAAAGTAATTACAAGATTAAAATCTAAGTTTAATTGCTAGATGTTCTAAAATTACTCAAAAAGGTAAAAGGAGGCGGTTCGCGTGCTCTACCAAATAACAATTGACCTAAAAATCTGAAAAAGAACTATTTATATACAGCTAAATTTTTCGGATAAAAATGTCCCTATGGAGGTTCCGCTGACAATGAAGAATTGACCGTTGGAGTGCTAAGACTACCGTGGCCGAGCAAAATCAAGCACGGACCGCGGTATTCAACTTTTAGCTCCACTTTTGGCTCTCTGATTCTGACTACCGCTGAAGGCGGTAGCTCGGCCGCTGACGAGCTAAAGTTACCACTGCCACGCAATTTCACCGCGGGCAGCGGTAATTTGTTAGGCCCAAAATATAGCTCTCTGAACTTTGCGACCGTTGAGACCGCCTCAACGGTGGATCCTCCGTGTCCGTGATTATTTCTTCGTTGTCAACGCTTTTTTGACTCAGCTTTGAACTTGTGCAGGTTTCACTCCTTTTTGAGCTGGTTATAACATCCTTGTCTCTTTTTGACCAAACACTGCAAACAAGCACAATAAGTTAGCTCTCGGGAATACTTGTACACACTTTTAATCCAAAACCTAAGCAAAAAGGAGCATAAAATAGGCTATAATCCCTAGTTACCAACTCCCCCAAACTTAAGCTTTTGCTTTTCCTCAAGCAAACAAAGTAATTCCCACCCCCTCAACATAAAAGAAAGGAAAATTTCAGTTGTCCTAACGTAACCTCATCAAAAATTAATTGGGACTAACAATTACCCTCAACTCAAATTCATTATTAATAATACACAACCTTTTTAGCACCATGGCTATAGTGCGACAAACAAGCATCAAGAGTTGACTCAACTCATCAAGGAAACTCTTTCTACTACATTGGTCATTGTGGAACCCAAACTTATACCCCTCAACTCTCTATAAGCAAACCTCACTAGATTGTAGCACTCAGAACGAGGATTGTGAAAAACACACTCATCTCTCTCAAAGGAAGGTCACAAGTCTAGCTCTAAGTACTATAAGCTTGCCCCTTATGTGAGTCACCACTAATGTAAGCTCACTCAACTCAAGATCATATAGGGATTTTGCGGGCATGTAATGAAAGCTTTTGGTTTAGGGTAGGATATATTGGTCTAAGAAGGTTTCATCATTCCTTAAGCACTTCCTTTGTTTCATTTTGGCACACATTTTCTTGAATCTTTAAGTTATTTACTAATTCCTTAGGGTCTAGAGAGACACACTGTCACTCTTTCTTGTTCATTTCAATACTTTTTCTCCTTTCTAATCTTTCCAAGCCTTTCATCTTTTGCTTTTATTGAATCCCTTCATTTCTTCTACATTGTTCACTTCCTTTTGACTTTTTGGATTTTCTTTCTTTTTCTTTTTGCCTTTCCTTTTCTTCATTTTGTACCTTTTATCACTTTTGCATTCCTTGTCTCTCCCCCCAAACTTATGCTTTTGCCTTGTGCTAAGGAAAGATCGGGTGCCAAGAGAGGGTCATTTTAGAATGGATAAAGGCTTGAATCATGGTTATTGAAAGAATAAAGGCTTTTTCTCAATGGGGTAGACTAGGGATAGCATCATTGGTGGGATGTGTATGCTTTCAAGTCTCAATTAGGATCAAGGAGAGCCTATAATTACTTCTAAAGTCAAGCTACACTTAGGATTTCGCCTAGACAAACATTCAGGGCAAGTTCTATACTCATTGGCATGGGACTTGGACTTACAAATCAATACCTCACCACACAAGCTATAGGATTGATAAAGAGACAAAGTCAAGGGCCCACAATAATCTTAGCTAAGATTTGAGCAATACAAATGGTTACGAGAAACCACTCGATGATTGTTTAGTCAATAGAAGAGTCTCAAGGTCACAACTATCACCATTCTATACACACTAATTTGTTTTTAACCATAAGGTCAAAGGTAAATGTATTAGGCCCAAGTGAAGTTTTGCCTGAGTCACTATTGCTCACTAACTATTATTTACACAAAAACAAAAATAAAAATAGACTCAAACCCTTAAGAAGGTTGTCATTCCATCCATCATCGGGAAGAGCCACTCGGTTCACACAAACTCCACCTTTGGAAAGAACCGTGGCATTAAGAAAACCAAAGGCTTATTGATCACCAAAAAACTTGTAAAATAAGAAGATACGATCGAAAGAGAAGCTACTAAGTAAAATAAGAAGCTATACTATTAAGGAAAATTGCAAAAGAAGTTATGAAGTAAAATGCGGAAAGTAAACTAAATATATAGAATAGGGGATTTAGGCGAATATACATAAGAGGTAATGAATATATACATGAGAGAGTAACTTTATATACAGACCATGTTTAAAAGATAACGAAAAGTGAAATAAATGGTAAAATTATATACATACCAAAAGTGAAAAATAAGCATAAAGAAAAAAATAGTATCATCATTACAAACCAACTACCAAATCATCAAAGTCGAACCACCCCCTCAAATGAAAACTAGCATTGTCTTCAATGCTAACTAACCAAAAATAAGATAAAAAAGAAGAGTAGAAATTAAAGAAAACTCCCTATATGTCCTCTGTCTGCATGGGGTCCTGTGGCTAGGTCCCTGGATCACTTGGCTCAGGGGCCTATGGATGGCTAGAGGCACCTCCCTCGGGATCCTCCAGCTCAATATCTACATTATCAACCCGGGGCATTACTCTCCTCCTCCTGGGCTCTCCCTTAGTCTCCTATTCCTGAACCTGCTCTGTCTGAGCTACTAGAAGCTGGTCCTATAATAGAAGCTCCAATGGTAGGTCGCCAGCCGATTTCATCTTCTCCACCTCTCCCCTCAATTGCTTCACTGACTCCTTTGAGGCCCGAGTCATTTTTAGTATCTTTGTCTGCTTGCTCAGCTCCTTAAGTGTTTTTCCTTGAACTTCAAGAGCATCCATGATAAGTTTTTGGTTGTCTAGGAGCGTCTTCTGTTTGTCCAGAATCTCTTTAAGGGACTCCTCCACTGAAGTTGGCACCTGGGGATGTGTGGGAACTAACTGGGTTGCCACTGAACTGGATAGCACAGACAGCTTAGAAGTTGTTGCCTACATCTAGTTGTTAATACTGGAGAGTGTCTGGTTCAACCTGTAAGCAGTCAACGGGTATGATGAGGAGGAGGGCACTGAGGATGGCACAAAAGTAAATGGTACTGAGGCAAGATCCGGTATGGCAGTGGGAGGCTCAGAAGTAATGGCCACCACTGCTGGCTCTTCAGACTGGCCAGTAGAAATAGTAGCTTTGCCCTTGGATTTGGGGTTTCCTGGACCCTGAAGACTGTACCATGAGAAGGGACTCTTGGGTTTCACCTTGGTGTTGAAATCCCTTTTCTCAACCTCCTGATCCTCAAGTACATTGTAAGGAAGTTTGGGAAGGGGTATGATCTATCACCCTCATTAACCACTCTGGTGATCACCCTAGTCATGACATTCCCAACATTGATCAGGAACCCCGCCATGATAGTCGCCACTATAATCACCCGAGAAACCGGCATGGTATTGTCGTGAGTAGTGGGGTCTAGTCTGCTGCATACAAAGGTTTCCCAACCCTTTGCCTCAAAGTTCAGGGTGTTCCTCAAGATAGGAACCCCTACTGTCAACCATGCTGGAGTAGTATCCGGGAGAGCCAGAAGTGATGCCAACCGCGGGCGAGCTGTCTCATCCATCGCCACCTTCTCTAAATACAGTGACTCATCTTTATCATTGAATCCCAGGTAATCATTGATCGTCTTCCTATCAAACTTGGACTTCAAGTTCCGCACCTTAGTCACTTTTATGCCCTTTTTTATGTGGGAGGCATTGGCGTAGAATTCCTTGACTAGGTTCTCATTAGCATCCGGCACCTTGCTAGTGAAGTACTCCTATCCCACTCGTTCATTGAAGCACTGCTTCACATTGGGGTTATGAGGTAGAAGATCCCGCTCTATGAACTGGCGCTCATGAATGAGTGACTTTTGAGGCCACCACTCCTTCAATTTATGGTATGCCAGCTCACTGACAAACCTCTGTTGCCACACCTCCGGGTTTGTAGTCCTTTCCACGCCTCTGGTTTGGGTGTCACCCCCTCTCCCGTCATCCGGTACCTCGGCATCTACATCTACGGGATCCTGTGCCGGTGACAAAAATGTAGATGAGGCTGAAGCAGAGGACTCACTACTCTCCACTGAGCCATCAGACGACTCAGAAGCAGTAGGAGAAGTAGGAAAGGCTAGGGTGTGGGCTCATCTGTCAAGTGAAACCTCCCCGGAAAGTGTGCTACATGTGTAGGCACCGAGTCAGTCTCTGAGGCCTCTTGGGAGGGCACATACTCACTTCCCTCGGAGTGGAAAGCAGCTCTATTTGCATCTCATATGTTCTTCCTCATTTCCCCAATTGATTTCCGAATTTCTGGTGTCAACTGAATTTGTCCTCGTCCCTCACCCCTAGAGGACTCTGCTTTCCCCTTTTGTTTCTCACCGCCACCTCTAGATTTAACCATTGTCTACAAATATAATTAGTGAAACAGTGTTAGTACTGGTGCTAGAAGAGGCAGTGAAGAAAAAAATAAGAACAATTTATAGTGCATGAAAAATAAAAGCAGACCGCTGATAGCGGAAAATGAAGTGAGGCCGCGGAATGATCATCGCTGACCACGGAAAATGCCTTGCGGACGCGGAGGTGTTGGGTCAGACTACCCACCCTTTGATTATATACTACTGCTAAGCGCAGAAATTTGGGTGAGGTTTCACCGCTGTCCGCAAAAATCAACTGCGACCGCGGACCATTATTTTTTACTTCTCTGAACTTGAGCACCACGGACCGTGAGAAAATCATCGCTATTGAGAGGTTAGACCGCTGTCAGTGAAAATTGTCACCGCTGACCGCGGTCATCAATATTTCCAACTTAGTATAACTCAGCAACGCTGACCGCAGAAAATCAACCGCGGCCGCGGAAATCAAAATCGGGCTGAGTCAACCTAGGGTTTCAAATTGTCATGCATTTATCAATATCCTCTACATTGTTAACCCCACTAGGTGTTCATTAATAAATCCTAACTATTTTAAGCCTAATCTAATTAATACTAAACAACCCTATGTCAAGATTAAAAGAAAAAGTGGAAGAAGAAGTAAAACTAACAACTAAAAGAAAAACAAATACAAAATTAAAGAATAATAAAGGAGTGAAATTAGCAGAGATGCAGGCATACAAGGATGAAAGTAACAGAGATGAGGATGTTGAGGTGGATGTGCAGGCATACAAGGATGGATAAGATTAGGAATGAAGATATTCGAGAGAAGGTGGGCGTAGCCCCCATGGAGGACAAGATGCGGGAAGTAAGACTTAGATGGTTCGGGCACATTCAGAGGAGGAGCACTGATGCACCGGTGAGGAGGTGTGAGCGACTGGATGTAGTGGGCACGCGGAGAGGTAGAGGGCGACCTAAGAAGTATTGGGGAGAGGTGATCAGACACGACATGGCGCGACTTAGGATTACTGAGGACATGGCCCTTGACAAGGAATTATGGAGGTCGATCATTAAAGTTGTAGGTTAGGGAAAGTTGTGAATATTTCTACAGCACAATAGAGTGAGACTAGCCAGTTAGGAGTTAGACTAAGAATGTCATTGGTCGTCTATTGATGCAGGGCTTTACCTGCTAGTTTTACTATACCAGCCATCTATTTCGTATTTCGTATTCTGTATTTCATATCTCTTATATTGTTGTTATTTTATTATGCATTTTTATGGTACTAATATATCGTCTCCTGTTGCTTTTTTTTTAGCCGAGGGTCTCCTGGAAACAGCCTCTCTACCCTTCGGGGTAGGGGTAAGGTCTGCGTACATATTACCCTCCCCAGACCCCACTTGTGGGATTATACTGGTTCGTTGTTATTGTTGTTGTTGTAATAAAGGAGTGAAATTACCAGATGTGAGATGAGTGGTGAAAAATGAACTTTGATTGTGTTTGTGCGTATTAGGGCTAACGTGAACAGTGAAAATTTGTGTTGGAGAGTCAAAAGATCAAAAATTGTAAAAGGCTTCCTGAGGTCCTATTTATAGAAAACACCCGGGGGCCCACACAACTAACCTGGCGCGGCCGCAGAAAATTACCGCGGTCCGCGCTTATGACGAACAGAAGGGCTGCTTTTCTGAGACTACAGCTGAGAGCGGTAAATGGTACAAGGTCGCGGTAAGGTACCGCTCTCAGCAAAAAATAGCACCGTGAACGTGGTGGAAGCTTCAGAGAAGTCTCATTTTGGGCTTTTCAATCCCGCGTCCGCCACCAATTTCCGCCTCCGCGATAAGGTCACTATTGACCGCAAAAAATGGAGCGCTGTCAGCGGTCTAACTTCAGAGAGTGCCAAATTTTTCCAGCTTAGTCCTGCGATGCATCAAACATTCCTACACACATCTCACAACCAGTTAGTTCAAAATCAAATCCTACACTACAAAGTAAATAAAAAAGACGAAAAACATATGGGTTGCCTCCAAAGAAGCACCTGAGTTAACATCGCGGCACGACACAGATTACCATCAATCACTTGGGATGGATCATTTCCACCACGTGGCTATCATCAAACTTGCCAGGATAGTGCTTCACTCTATGCCCATTAACTCTGAAGATTTCACCATTTTTGTTTTTCAAATCAAGAGCACCAAACGGAGTTACAAGCACCACCTCAAAAGGTCCACTCCATTTTGACTTGTGCTTTCCTGGGAACAGTCGTAACCGGGAGTTGAATAAGATAACTAAGTCACCTTTGAATTCCTTGCTAAGGGCATACTTGTCATGTAAGTACTTCATCTTGTCCCTATACAAGGACGAGCTGGAATAGGCATGAAACCGGAATCATCAAGCTCATTGAGTTGCTCCACCCGAAGATTTGTTGCAACATCCAATTCAAGATTTAACTTCCTCAAAGCCCACATGACCTTGTGCTCTAACTCAACCGGGAGATGGCAAGCTTTTCCAAACACCAACCGATATGGAGACATACCAATCAGAGTCTTGTAAGCAGTCCCGTAAGCCCACAAAGTATCATCTAGTTTCTATGATCAGTCAGTCCTAGTTGCATTGACAGTCTTTGACAATTTGCTCTTAATCTCCCTGTTGGAGACCTCAACTTTCCCACTAGCCTGAGATGGTAAGGGGTTGAAACATTGTGATTGACACCATACTTTGCAAGCAAAGTGTTAAATGCCTTATTGCAGAAATGAGAACCCATATTATTGATGATCGCTCTAGGAGTGCCAAACAAAGTAAAGATATTCTTCTTGAGAAAAGCCACCACACTCGGGGCCTCGTTGTTGGGTAAAGCCACAGCCTCAAACCACTTGGAAACATAATCAACGGCCACCAGAATGTATGTGTTGCCACATGCACTCACAAAAGGTCCCATGAAGTCAATGCCCCACAAATCAAATATGTCAACCTCAAGAATAGTATTGAGAGGCATTTCATCCTTCTTTGAAATTCCACCTGCTCATTGACATCTCTTCACAAGCTCACCTACATCCTTGTACAATGTAGGCTAATAAAAATCACAGCTAAGCACCTTTGAAGTTGTCCTCGCCCCACCATGATGACCACTGTAGGGGAGGAATGACAAGCATCCAGAATACTTATTTCCTCCTCCTCCGGAACACATCTCCAGATCACACCATCATTACAGCTTTTGAACAAGTAAGGCTCATCCCAGTAGTAGTCCAAGCTATCCCGTTTAAGCTCCTTCCTTTGATTAGAAGAGAGATCACATGGAACAACACCGGTCACAAGAAAGTTGGCAACATCCGCGAACCAAGACATGTTATTCACAAATACAAAGAGGAGTTGCTCATCAGGGAATGAATCATTTATTTTGAGGTCATCACGGGGCCTTCCTCTTCCTCCAAGTGGGACAAGTGGTCCACCACTTGGTTTTCACTCCCTTTCCAATCAACAATCTCAAGGTCAAACTCTTGAAGCAATAGAACCCGTCTCATTAACCAAGCCTTAGAATCCTTCTTTGTCCATCAAGTAGCAGAGTGTTGCATGGTCAGTATGAACTATCACCTTGGCACCCATGAGAATAGGCCTAAACTTCTCCATTGCAAACACAGTTGCTAGCAACTCTTTTTCCATCACCGTGTAATTCACTTGAGCATTATTCATTGTTTTGCTTGCATAATACACCAGGTGAAACATCTTGTTTACTCTTTGACCCAAGACCGCTCCTACCGCAACATCACTTGCGTGACACATGAGCTCAAATGGTAAGCAATAATTGGGTGTGGTAATAATGGGAGTGGTTGTCAATTTGTACTTGAGAAGTTCAAAAGCTTTCATGCATTCCTCATTAAACATGAATTTGGCATCCTTTTCCAATAATTTTCACAAAGTATTCACTACCTTAAAAAAGTCTTTGATGAATCTTTGGTAGAACCCCACATGCCCAATAAAACTCCTAACCCCCTTGACTGAAGTAGGAGGAGGAAGCTTTGAAATAACTTCAATCTTAGCCTTGTCTACCTCTATACCGTGCTTTGAGATCTTATGGCCGAGGACAATGCCCTCATCGACCATAAAGTGGCATTTTTCCCAATTAAGCACGAGATTTGTCTATTCACACCAGGCTAACACCTTGTCAAGATTCTTCAAACACTCATCAAATGAGTCACCCATAACACTGAAATCATCCATGAAAACTTCCAAGAAGTCCTCCACCATATCGGTAAATATAACCATTATACACCGCTAGAATGTAGCCGATTTATTACACAAACCAAATGGTATCCTAGAAAATGCAAAGGTGCCATACGTACACGTGAAGGTGGTTTTCTCCTGATCTTCCGGAGCAATCAAAATCTGGTTGTAACCTAAGTAACCATCCAAGAAACAGTAGAAGGCACGCCCAGCAAGTCTATCTAGCATTTGGTCAAGAAAGGGCAATGGAAACTGATCCTTGCAAGTCACTTTATTCAGCTTGCGGTAGTCCATGCACACCCTCTATTCGGTGATAGTCCTGGTGGGAATCAACTCATTTTTCTCATTGGTAACCACAGTCATACCAACCTTCTTTGGCATACATTGCACCAGCGAAGTCCAAGAACTATCCGAGATGGGGTACACAACCCTTGCATCTAACCACTTGATCACCTCCTTTTTGACAACCTTTTGCATGCCTCGTTCAACCTCCTTTGATGTTCCATGGAGGGCTTGGCATCATATTCAAGTATAATATTGTGCATGCAAAAGGCGGGGCTTATCCCCCGAATATCAGCTAGAGTCCATCCAATTACCTTCTTCCTTATTTGGAGCACCTCCAGTGTTGCATCTACCTGCACGTTAGTAAGATAGGATGAAAGAATAACAGGTAAAGTTGAACTAGAGCCTAGAATTCATACCTGAGCTATGAGGGTAAAGGCTTCAACTCCAAAACAGGAGGTTCCTCAATTGAGGGCTTTGTTGGCGGAGTCTTTCTGTTCTCAAGATCCAAAAAGAGCTTACAGGGATCATAAGAATAAGAGCCCATTCTGTGCAAAGCATTGACACACTCCACCCTACATTCATCCTCATTCACATCAAAGTTCAGCAATACCGTTGACCATAGCACTAGTATCATCAACTATCACCTTCGTGACAAGATCCACAAAAGAGCACACTTCAGTACTATTCGGCTTCCTCATTGATTTACACACATGAAAGACCACTTTTTCATAACTCACCCGGAAGGTGAGCTCCCTTGCTTCCACATCAACCAATGCCTTCCTTGTTGCAAAGAAAGGTCTTCCCAATATTATCGGTACCTCATAGTCAACCTTGCAAACCAGAATAACAAAGTCAGCAGGCAAAATAAACTTGTCCACCCGGACAAGAACATAATCAATAATACCAAGTGGACTCTTCATTGTTCTATCCTCTATTTGCAATCTCATTAAAGTAGCTCTCGATTGACCAATACCCAAAGTTTTGAACATGGAGTAAGGCATCAAATTGATAGTTGCCCCCAAATCACATAATGCCTTTGCAAAATTCGCACTCCCAATGGTACATGGAATGGTGAAAGCGTCGGGATCTTCAAGCTTTGGAGCCATTAATAAGTCATTTTGATGGTCTCACAATCCATGGATCTCTTTTTAGTCACCAATTCTTTCATGAACATGGCGTACCCGGCATTTGCTCAAGAGCTTCCACCAAAGTAACATTGATCGACAAGCTTTTCATCACTCAATAAACTTCTTAAATTGGTTTTCATTCTTTTGCTTCGCAAGTCTTTTAGAGTAAGATGGAGGAGGCATTGTCAAGGGAGCCTTAGCCTTGGGCACTACTATTTTCGGTATATTTATTACGTGTTCCCTAGACTGGTTCACATCATCTTGAGTCTCCACCTTATTATCATCAATATCAATTCTCATTTCCGCATTCAAATTCTCTTCTCTCACTTGCTCATCAACTATAGGAACATTATCATCTTGCACTTCAACCTCATCACTTACAACTTCTTTTTGCTTTGAGGTATTCACATCACCACCTCGACCGTTTCTAGTGATTACCACCATTGCATGCTCGGTGTTGTTCCCACCCTTTGAGTTTACTACCATATCACTAGGTATAGCCCTCTTAGGGCGAGTATTCAAAGATTGCGAAATCTGGGCAAGTTGAACCTCCAAGTTTTGGATTGAAGTATTATGGGATGCCAACTGAGAATCAGAGTCGGCATTCTTTTTAATCATTTATTCAAACTTCATCTTGATCCTTCCCATCTCATTGTTTGACGAGATAGGACCTTGGGACGAAAACGGAGGCGGGTTGTTTGGTTGTTGATACATTGGAGGTCTTTGAAAGCCTTGCCCCCGATTCCATTGATTGCAACTATTCCAACCCCCTTGGTTGTTGTTTCCTACCAATTTGTTGTTGTTGCCA
The DNA here is from genome assembly GCF_000715075.1 of Nicotiana tabacum. Classification (NCBI taxonomy): domain Eukaryota; kingdom Viridiplantae; phylum Streptophyta; class Magnoliopsida; order Solanales; family Solanaceae; genus Nicotiana; species Nicotiana tabacum. The sequence goes on along the minus strand of NC_134084.1, from coordinate 75,182,292 downwards.
CTCCAGTTGCCCTGGTTGTTCTGAATACCCCAATTCTGATTGTTGTTCCCACAGTTGCTATTTCCTTGTTGGTTTTGATTCCCCTAATTTCCTTGGGATCTCCACTGTTGTTGTTGGTTAGGAGCATTACCCCTTTGTCCTTGATAATTGTTCACGTGCTGCACTTCTTCGCTTTGCTCATCATACCCATCATCTTGGTTGAAACCACCACTACCCTGATCATATTGATTCGGACTACCTTGACTTTGTTGACCTCTTTTTTGCCTCTTGTTAACCAACATATTGACACCTTCCATAGCATTTACTTGCCTCGCCGCTTGAACTTGTTGCAATTGAGCTTTTGCTAACTGGTTCATTATTGTAGCTAACTCTACTATTTCCTGGCCATGGTCGTGGAGCTCTTTGTGCAAGTGAATGACAGTCGGATCACCCTGTGGCACATTAGCTCGACTTTGCCAAGCTGAGAAAGTATCTGCCATCTCATCCAATATCTCACATGCCTCATCATAAGGTTTGTTCATAAAATTTCCCCCTGCTAGTTGGTTCACTACACACTGATTGGTTGTGTTAATGCCACGATAGAATGTCTGTTGGATCATTACTTCGGTCATGCCATTGTTCGGACATTCTTTCACCATTGTACGATATCTCTCCCAGATCTCATGAAGTTGTTCATTAGGTTCCTATTTGAAGGACAAAATCTCATCTCTCAAAGTAGCCATATTCCCTGGCGAGAAAAACTTAGCTATAAACTTGTCCGCCAACTCATCCCACGTAGTGAATCGAGCCACTCAAAAGCATTCCCTCTGAGTGAAAAAGGGAACAATCTCAATCTCAATGCATCCTCCGACACATTGATATGTTTGCCATTTTGTACCTGAATTGATGACACATACAAGTTAGTAACATAGAAGGAAAGAAAAACAAGACACACAACTAGTTAGATAGATAGCCAAAACCGTTTAGCTCTCCGGCAACGGCGCCAAAAAGTGATCGGTTCCAACCCTACACCATTATAGAGTGTCAAGAGCGATTTGATGCATCTTTTACCCGAAAGGTCGGGATCGAATCCACAGAGAGCTAAGATATATTGGAATTGGATTCCTATCTAATCTAGCAATGTGCAATGTTCTTGATTGCACTGCCAATCATTCTTTGTTTGTTTACTATTCTACTTTAATACTAATGATGAAGGAAAATAAGCTAAGTAAGATATTTTTGTAAGGTTTTCTTAATTGGTGTAAAGGCACTAAGGAAGTGACTTGCACCTAGGTGGATATCTAACGAGATCTAAAACTTAGGGCAAATTTGTTATAATTGGGATCTTGATATAGCCATTGCACATAATTACTCACTCTATACCTCTCGGTAGTTTGAGTGACTTTGCCCTAATTGGCTTTCTCAAGCCCAATTGGGTGTTCAAACAATGCAAGCAAAATTGGCTCAAGTCGGGTATTATTATCTCTATATTAAAACCTTTAATTGGGGCTATCAATCTCTTGAATGCACCCCAATTCCTTGTTGACCTGAATTTCTTAGACTTGGTGTCTCTTTCTCAAAAAGAGCTTAAGTCAAAAAGGCACAAATTAGTGTTTGCAACCACAAATTCAACGTTTAAAGCATAAATAAAGCCAAATATCATTCACCCATAAATATTTAAGCCCTAATATTGAAGACCCATTAAATACCCACACTAGGGTTGAATCACAACCCTAACTAATGGGTTTAGCTGCTCATAATCAAAGAGGAAATCAAAGATTGAAATGAAATATAAGGCATAAAAAGTAATTACAAGATTAAAATCTAAGTTTAATTGCTAAAGATGTTCTAAAATTACTCAAAAAGGTAAAAAGAGGCGGTTCATGTGCTATACCAAACAACAGATGACCTAAAAATCTGAAAAAGAACAATTTATACACAGCTAAATTTTTCGACCAAAAATGCCCCTACGGAGGTTCCGCTGACAGCGGAAAATGGATCGTTGTAGCTCTAAGACTACCGCGACCGCGCAAAATCAAGTGTGGACTACGGTTTTCAACTTTTATCTCCAATTCTGGCTCTCTGATTCTGACTACCACTGAGGGCGGTAAGTCGACCGCTGACGCGCTAAAGCTACTGCTGCCGCGCAATTTCACCGTGGGAAGCGGTAATTTGTTAGGCAAAAAATACAGCTATCTGAACTTTGCCACCGCTGAGAGCGTAAACAAGACCTCCTTAGCGGTGGATCCTCCGCGTCCGCGATTGTTTCTTCGTTGTCGGCGCTTTTTGACTCAACTTTGAACTTGTGCAGGTTTCACTCCTTTTTGAGCTGGTTATGACATCCTTGTCTCTTTTTGACCAAACACTGCAAACAAACACAATAAATTAGCTTTCAGGAATACTTGTACACACTTTTAATCTAAAACCTAAGCAAAAAGGAGCATAAAATAGGTTAGAATCCCTAGTTATCAATCACTCGTCCAAAAATTATTCAATTCCGACACCAAAAACTCGATTGGGGAACTTTTTCCCCAAATGCCCATTTTCCCACTCAAATTCCTTGATTAGATTGAGAAATTTACTAGATATTGATGAAATATAAATGAAATAGGCTTAGGGATCGTTACCCACTAATTTCCTCTTCAAAATCCTCACAAAATCGCCTTCTCCCGAGCTAAAAATCGAATTTGGTGTTATGAGCTTCAAACCCTCGAAATTTCCTATTTCTTCCCAGCGATGCCTGCATCTGCCCAGAATTTCACCTGCGGTCCCGCTTCTATGGCTCGAGCTCCGCATCTGCAGAATTTCATTAAATCCCCAGGCACCGCGCCTGCACTCCATTCCTCACAGATGCGGTTCCGCCTCTGCGGTCCTTGAGCTGCATCTGCGACCAATGGTCCTCATGCCTCAGACCACATCTGCGGTTACCAAGCCGCTTCTGTGACACTGCACCTGTGGTCCAAAATCCGCAGGTGCGAAAACAACAAGTCCAGCACTTTAGAAATTTGCCTAATTCCAAATTCAAATCCGTTAAGCATCAGAAACTCACCTGAGGCCCCCGGGACCTCAACAAAACATATCAACCAATCCTATAACATCATACAAACTTAGTCGAGCCCTCAAATCACATCAAACAATGGTAAAACTACGAATCACCCTCCAATCCAAACCTAATGAACTTGAATTTCCAAAATTCTACAACCGATGCCGAAACCAACCAAACCATGTCCGATTGACCCCAAATTTTGCACACAAGTCACATTCACCACTACGGACCTATTCCAACTTCTGGAATTGGATTCCGACCCCGATATCAAAATTCCACTCTCGGCTCGAAACTCCAAAAATTCAATTTTCGCCATTTCAAGCCTAAATGAGCTACGGACCTCCAAAACATAATTCGGACACCTTCCTAAGCCCGAAATCACCCAACGAAGCTAACAGAATCAACGAAATTCTATTCCAGGGTCGTCTTCCCACTTCTCTGACTACGGTACAAATTCTAAGACTTAAGCTCTCATTTAGGGACTAAGTGTCCCACAACACTCCGAAACACAAGATGAACCATCCCGGAAAATCACAATAGCATAAATAGACATGGGGAAAGCAGTTAGTAGGGGATCGGGTTATTAATTCTCAAAACGACCGATCGGGTCGTTACATTCCTGAAGGACAATTATGCGGCCCATTTTGCGGACCGCAAAATCATTATGCGATCGCAGATCCTGTTCCGGGACTTTATTTTGGAGTTTTTATAACCCGACCCAATCTTGTTATATAAGTACTTTGGATCATTTTTCTTGTGAAATCTGATACTTTTGGAGTGAGAGAGAGTTCTTAGAGTGGGAAAGTGATTTTCAACATATTACCCATCAATTCTTTCTCAAATCATTGAAGATTAACAAGGAAATTCACTAAGTCTTCATCTTAAAGGTAATAATCGATGCCCTAACTCTTAATTTCAAAATTCTTTTAACAATGGGTACATCCTTGGGTAAGGGAGTTATTTATCTTGCATGCATGTGGGATAAAAGAGTGTAGGAGGATTGTGAGCTAAAAATGGTAACGAACGGGTTGTGGGATGATGGAATATTCCATAAACAGGCCTTAAAAACATAATGCACACCTAGTGTTTGACAAGGTGCTCAAAGGAGCTAGAATCATGATCATCTTTCTAATTTTTTGTTTAACTTGTTATATTCTTAAAATAGATTGAAGTTGCTAAGAGTTCCGGATTATTGTAGAATTTAAGGAAGCTCTATTGAGTTATGTATGGCTAGAACCCCCTCTTTTTGGAATTGAAACCCCTTGGTGTTCATGGAATCGATGAAAGTCCCAAATTGATCGTTATAAAAATTACTATTACGAAATGTACGTGGGTTGAAAGATATATGTGCAATATATGTGTATTCCAATGATTTCATCATGTTATCTTACCATTTGAGGATGTGTTGAAATATGTAATATGTGCTAAAAATGCCTAGACTTCAAGTCAAATTTGAGTAAAGATTGTTATGCCACATTGTGTGAAAAGCCTCTATGTGCCTTAGATTCTAAATTGCCTATGTGTGCTTAAATGTTATGAAAAGAAATGCATTGTTATTGGAAATCTATGATGATTGTTAAAAGAAAAATCTGAAAGATGAGATACAAAGCAAGAAATACTAAAAATGAAATATGAAATGTAAGATATGAAGTACGCCAAGTGCAAGAATGAATTTATAAATGAGGCTACTCGTGCTAACGCATTGAAAGATGGGAAAGAAATATGATGTGAGATGATTGATTGAAATTGTGGATGTCTCGAGTGAGATAGCCTAGCCGATCGGGCCGTGATCGGATGTTATGCCAGACACATGGTGATAATTATGCCGAAAATGATGATTGAAATGGTGTATATGGTTGATGTCTCAAATGAGATGACCTAGCCGATCGGGTCAAGATCGGACTCCATGTAAGAACATGGTGGTATTGTGGATTGCGGCATAACTGGCACTAAAGACCTCCCAACCTAAAATCATGAAAATTACTTGAAAGCTTATGTGATTCTTAATTTGATGTTGTGGTGTTGATTAAGGCTTCTATTTATTTTATGATTATTTCCTTCTTGTATTGTTGTTCATTCTAACGACATGGTGTTTAGTTATACATACTAGTATCATTCAATGGTACTAACGTCTCTTTTGCCGGGGGCGCTGCATCTTAAATGGTTGCAAGTGGTTCCATAGCAGGCAATGTTGATTAGTGTTAGTGGTACATCCTCCTCCTAATAGTCTTGGTGAGCCCCATTCCATCCCGGATTCATGTATTGTATCTTTTGTTCTATTTTTATCATGTTCTGAGGTATAGTCGGGGCCTTGTTGCCGGTATTGTCATAACTCTCCTTTGTATCTTTAGAGGCTCCATAGACACTATGTGAGTTGTATATGGGTGTTAGAAAGGTCATCCGATTATGTTATGATTTAGACTCTTGTTCCACTCAATCATAAGAATGTGTGTGTATTTTGAAACTTAACAATGAGGTAACTAATGAAATGACTTAGTAATTTATATATGATTTTCCTATTGCCTAATTAATAAAAACACGCCTTCTCTTGATTATATGAGTTGGGTAGAAAGTGTCTAACAGGCTTGCTCGGCCGAGTTCACTCGGTTGAGCACCGATCACGCTCCCTGAGTTTGGGGTGTGACACCACGTAGAGGGTTTAAGTGCTTACACTTACCACTTCATGTTGGGTCCCTTAGACCCGATCATCATTGCCTTCTGCAAGAGGTACGAGGTGACTCTCAACAAATTCATCCCTCGATCTGGAGGATAGTTATTCTTCTCTGCTTTTTTGTAAACAAGATTGAGGGGTGTCCCTTCACCCACTATCATCTCATGCGCCTATACAGTCTTCGACTCTATCAAGAGGGATTAATTAAACATGCTTGCAGGGCCAGTAGGGCCCTATTCTCGAATATATATGAGGATTGGGACCGGGGCTATATGGGCCGATTCGTTCGAGTGAAGACCTCGGACTTAATCTCGGCCGAGAACATGCCATTTCCTAAGTAATGAAACATGAAATGCAAGTATAACTTTGCGTTAAGGATTTTGTTTATTGTTTTTCCTTTTTCCTCCCTTATTATTGACATTTTCTGGTGTAGTCGTTGCTCACCAAATGTGGTTCCTCGACTCAAGGAGTGGGTCGAGGACCTCATGTCGTAGAAACCCTATTCTGAGCGCGTGTGGAGCAAGCTGTCGAAGGTTCGGTGGGAGGCCCGTTCTCATGGTAAGTTTTCTCTTTCCAATTCAATAATATTTGATTTCTTCCTCGTGGCGTTGAGTTCTTATTGATTCCATTTTCTTTTGTATGTCTCCCCAAGGATGTTACTATGAGGCCTCCATACGGTAATGAGGATGTGCCTCTCGAGGCCCCTGCTCCAAGGCAGGGAGATGAGAAGAAAAGGAAGAGGGCCCCGAGTTCTCCGAACTCAAAAAAGAAAAAACCAAAAAGGGGGCTTGCATGCAAACCCAAGGAAAGTACCGGAGCTCTACCCTCGGATTGAGTCCACCGACTTCTGAACTCAAAAGGGGCGAGGCCATTCCACCTCGATATGGGGATGCCGATAATGAGATTGTGGCTGGTTCTTCCCGGACAAAGGATAATGCCTCGAAGGGCATACCTGGAGTAATAGACCTCTCTGGTTTGCCATTATTATTTTCTGAGTCTATGATTACCGATGCTCAGGCATGGAAAGAACGATCCACCAAAGAGCCACAAGGGGTGATAGACCCATTTAAAAACTTCTTTGATGGCGTAGACTCTACCGCTAGGGAGGATGTCATCGGGTTGGGTGATATATCGGTGTCGAAGAAGAGTTCATCGAGTGGACCTACCTCGATCCCGATATTAGTTAACTAGTTCCTAGCCCCGAGTCTGAATCCTGACCGAAAGTGGTCAATTTTTATGTCCATTCCAGAAGATGCCCGGGTTCTTTCTGCCCTAAAAGGGTGGCTAGTTATCTTTGATGTTGGGTAACTGAGGAGGATTAGGCCAAGACGAACGAGGTGGAAGTGCCTTGTTTGTTCAACGAAGCCCAACAAGCATTGAATCAGGTAACCTTAGATACCTTTTAATAATTTCCAGTGTACACTTAGATTATCTTCTAGATGATTGTAACTCCTCTCCATGTGTTTGCAGGCTTCGGTAATCTACCATGAAACATTCCTTCGCTATTGGGAGGAGTTGAACCAGTACGAGGCCGAGATTTGAGGGCTCACTAAGAAAAGAGACGCTTACAAGTTTCTCAGTGAGCAAAGAGAAGGGGCGGCTAAGGGCCTTCGATCTGAGTTAGAGGTGGCTCGGAAAGAGCATGTTGACCTGGCTGAACAAGTAAGAAGAATTTGAGTTTAGTGATGACGAATCAGACATGGTGACTAATGGTGCGAACCCGCAGGTCCAACAGAAGGTCGACAAAATCGGGCAGCTCCGGGAAGATGTAGATGCGGTGAAGGCTGAGGCCGAAGAATGGAAAAAGAACATGGACCGCCTAGCCTCAGAAAAGGAGACTGCCCAGGCCCAACTGGCCTCGGCAGAAGTCCAACTCTGAGGTATAAAGGAGAAGTTCTTGGCATAGTACAAGAATATGGAGGAGCTCCAATCCCAGCTGAATTCGGCCATCTCTAATCCACAAAGTCTGGCCACAAAACTTGAAACGGAAAAATCGGAGGCAAAAGTAATTAAGTCCAATGCCAAGGAGATGTGGCCATTTATAAGGCTGATGCCGAGGCGGCTCAGATTCGAGCAAAAGATATCACCGAACATGCTAAATGGCAATCTCGAAGGGAGGCCCTTTAGGAAATGCATGCTCGGGGTTTCGACCTATCTGCTGAGATTGAGAACGCCAAAGAGCTCGAAGCTGATTCTAAAAGGTTGGCTTATCCCGAGGATGATAATGACTCTGAGGGTTTAAGCGAGTCTGAAGGCGGGGAAGATCCCGAGGTTGAAGATGTTGCCGCCGATGGGGACCAGGCCACTTAGGCCCTTAGATTTTTTTTTTGTTTCTTGCATTTTTGTTGAGGTCGTTCAGCCTTCGTAAAATATTTTATCGGGTTGTTTGTCCCTTGTAAATAGAACTTTGTTATGAATATATATATATAAGTCTTTCTTTCCCTTTCTCAGCTTTCAAATTTTTCTCTTTATCGGCTTTCGAATTTTTCTCTTTGCTTTCTTATCTATATTCATAAATACCAAAATGCCTTATTACGAAATAATCAGGTTATCTTCGAAGGTTCAAACAAATATTGCCTTTACATTAGTCTATTTTTAAGACATTCTTTGGGGATTTGGTGTTACCGAAAACTTCCTCCCAAAATAAGTAGCTGAGATTATAGCTCGCCAAGGGTAGCCCTTAGAACCGGTTATGAAAATTTTCTTTTGAAGGCCTTATTTTTATTACGGATCTCGGACATCTCCGAGTCGTGTTAATATGGCCGTAGCCTTTTAGTTTGGGTGTCGCCCAATGGTCTTGCTTTCCCGAGTCATCCAATCTTGCCTAAGATAACAGTCTCCGGGTGGAAATGGTCATGGCCTTTTATATTTTGGGGGTTGCCTAATAGGTATTATGCCCCCCGGTGTCTATGAGTTGAACCATTCGAGTTTGTTTTCGGATGGCATTCCTCGAGTAAGAGAGTGATTGTTCGATCTTAGGCTAAGGCAGCCCTTGGGCTCGTTACCTTTAGGGGATCAAAAGCAAGGAATTCTTTAAGAAATGTAAATAAGATATTTTTTAAAAGATAAGATGATTGCAAGGAAGATACTTCTCTTTATTCTTATGTAAACTAGTTATACATGCGTACATGCTTTATGCCAGGGCTCGAACAATCTATGAGGGCACAGTTCGTTTGACCATTTGGCCCTTACAATAAATCCTACCGATCGATACACTTCAGCTACGAAGTTTCTTTCCTTGCTAAAGTCGATATCCGATGGTAATGCCCCCCACTATTCAAGGTTAATTGTAGAGGAACCTCGGATACTGTTAATGCTAGATTTGACACCGATTTGTGATCGGTCCTTGATTCTAAGTTAGCACGATCCACTTTTGCCTTATTAAAAACCTTGCCGGAAAACCCATTTGGGACAATACCGGTTCAAGGGAAAAAGAGTACAATGCATGCTTTCAGATCTAAAGACTTTGTGTTGCTTCTTGTCGATCACCTACACGTTTTAGTCCGAAATACCAATTAAAAAAATGAATGGGGTCGTACCTTAGCAGTAATATCATTTTAGGTGAGTTACATTCCAATTGCTCGGTAGTTGTTCTCCATTCATCGTTCCGAGCTTATAGGATCCTTTCTTAGTTACCTCGAGAATTTGGTACGGTTCATCTTAGTTCGGGCTCAACTTCCCTTTGTTCGGATTCTGGGTGTTTACTGTGATCTTCCTTATTACTAAGTCCCCGATGTTGAAGTATCGAAGGTTGGCCCTTTGATTGTAATATCTCTCGATTTGTTGCTTTGCGCAGCCAATCAAATAAGGACGGCTTCATGCCTTTCATCCAATAGCTACAGGCTCATATTCATGGCCTCGTCATTTGATTCTTTTGTTGCATATCAGAATCTGATACTTGGCTCCCCGACTTTTACCGATATTAGAGCTTTGGTGCCATAAACCAATAAGAACAAAGTAGCCCCTGATACTGGACTTCGAGGTCATGAGATATACCTAAATGACTTCGAGCAGGATCTCCTTCCATTTCCCTTTGGCATTGGTTAACCTTTTCTTAAGGTTTTGGATTATGGTTTTGTTGGTCGATTCGGCTTGTCCGTTCCCACTAGGGTGATAAGGTGTCGATAAGATTCTTTTGATCTTATGATCTTCGAGAAACTTGGTCACTTTGCTGCCGACAAATTGATTCTAGTTGTCACATACAATTTCGGATGGCATTTCGAACCGACATATGATGTAGTCCCAAATGAAGTCGATGACTTCCTTCTCTCTCACCTTCTCGTACGCATGTGCTTCAACCCACTTAGAAAAATTGTCAGTCAAAAATAAGATAAATTGGGCCTTACCCGGTGCCCATGGAAGAGGGCCATTGATGTCCATTCCCCACTTCATGAATTGCCATGGTGACAAGACCGAATGCAGCAGTTCCCCGTGTTGGTGAATCATCAGAGCATGTCTTTGGCATTTGTCACATTTTTGTACGAACTACTTCGTATCTTTTTTCATGTTGATCTAGTAATACCCGGCTCTAATCACCCTTCGAACCAATGATTCGGCACTTGAATGATTTTCGCAGGTTCCTCGTGGACTTCTCTCAGAACTTACTCGGTGTCTCCCGATCCCACACATATCGCTAATGGGCCATCGAACATTCTTCTGAACAAGGTTCCGTCCTCGGACAAGCTGAATTGGGTTGCCTTCATGTGCAGGGCCCTCGATTCTTTTAGATTTGAAGGCAGTTTCTTGGTCTTTAAGTACTCTACGTATTTATTTCTCCAATCCAAAGTTAGGCTTGTGGAGTGTATTTTGGTGTGACCTTCTTCTACTACCGAACTCATAAGCTGCACAACTGCCGCCAAGTTGAGCTTGTCGTCTTCAACCGACGATCCTATGTTTGCAAGGGCATCGACCTCGCTATTTTGATCTCGAGGTACGTGCTACAAAGTCCACTCTTTGAACCGATGTAATGTTACCTACAACTTATCTAGGTACCTTTGCGTTTGTTCTTCTCTAACATCGAACATGCCATTAACTTGGTTCACCACAAGGAGGGAGTCACACTTAGCTTCGATTACCTCCGCCCCAAGATCTTGGCCAGTTCGAGTCCTCCAATCATGGCCTCCTATTCGGCCTCATTGTTAGCCAATTTCACAGTTTAACTGGATTGTCTAACTATATTACATGTGGGTGTCTTCAGTACGATACCAAGTCCGAACCGCTTTGCGTTCGAGGCACCATTCGTAAAGAGGGTCCAGATTCCCGAAGACGCCCCCGAGTTTACCAATAACTTCTTTCAAACTTGGGTATTAGGGCCGGTGTAAAGTCAGCCACGAAATCTACAAAAACTTGAGACTAAATGGTTGTCCGGGGTCGATATTCAATATCGTACTCGCTAATTTCTATAGCCCATTTGGCCAATCGTCTCGAGATTTTGGGCTTATAAGTTATATTTTACAAAGGGTAAGTAGTCACAACACATATAGGATGGCACTGGAAATACGGTTTCAGTTTCCTAGAGGCGCTTAGCAAAGTGAGCGCCAATTTTTCTAGGTGGGGATATTTATTTTCAGCCTCACTGAAGGTTCTGCTAACATAATAAATTGAAAATTGCGTACCTTGTTCTTCCCGAACTAGGACTCAACTTACCGTTATTTCCGATACTGCCAAAATACAAGTATAGTTGTTCGTCTGGCCTCGGTGTGTGAAGCAATAGTGGGCTCGATAGATATCGCTAAAGTTCTTCCAAGGTATATTGGCATTCCGTGGTCCATACGAAGTTGTTTTTCTTTTTTAGTAATGAGAAAAATTGATGGCTCTTATAGGAAGACCTCGAGATGAATCTCCCCAAGGCGGCAATGTGCCCGGTTAGCCTTTGTACAACCTTCACATTGTCCACTACCGTGATATCCTTGATAGCTTTGATCTTGTTGGGGTTGATCTTGATTCCTCGGTTGGATACCATGAACCTGAGAAATTTACCTGATCCGACTCCGAACGCGCATTTTTCCGGATTCAGCTTCATGTTGTACTTCTTCAATATACTGATGGTTTCCTGTAAATGCTTTAAATGGTCCTCTGCTTACAAGGACTTAACTAACACGTCGTCAATGTACACTTCCATGGATTTCCCTATTTATTCTTCGAACATCTGATTTACTAGGCGTTGGTAAGTGACACCGGCATTTTTTAATTCAAATGTCATTACGTTATAGCAGTGTGTGCCATACTTAGTGAGGTCTTTTATTGATCATCCGGGTTCATTCGTATTTGGTTGTACCCGGAGTAGGCATCGAGAAAACTGAGGATCTTATCGTCGGTCGTGGCATCGATCATGCGATCGATGTTAAGAAAAGGGAAAGAGTCGTTGGGGCATTCCTTATTTAAACCACACACATTCTCAGTTTGTTCCCTTTTTTAGGGACTACTACTATGTTTGCTAACCATTCTAGGTATTTGACTTCTCGGATGGACCCTATTTTAAGGATTTTAGTTACCTCGTCCTTGATGAAAACATGCTTGATCTCGGAATGAGGTCTCCTTTACTACTTGACTAGATGGAATTTTGGGTCCAGGCTCAGCTTGTGAGTGGTGATCTCCGATAGAATCCCTATCATGTCGAGGTGGGACCAAGCAAAACAATCCATGTTAACCATAAGAAATTGAATGAGTTTTTTCTGAGCTCAGGAGTTAACCCTGTGCCTGGTTATACCTTCCGAGCGGGTAGATGTTCTATCAGTATGACCTGTTCCATCTCTTTGACTATTGATTTGGTAGCGTCTGAATCATCAGGGATTATGAATGATCGAGAAACCCTGTAATCATCGTCTTCGTTAGTCCCCTACTTATCCGATTGGGTCGAGACCGGCATCGGTGATTGCTTTAGGCTTCCTGTTTTTCTTTTGAACCTGGCTCCTTTGTCAATGAGAGTGTTGATGTTATAATTACTTCATCGATGGAACATCTCCTTTACCGTGGGTTGCTCCCTATGGATTGTTTTAATCCCCTCTGGTGTTGGGAATTTTAACAGCTGGTGAAGGGTCGAGGGAACAGCCCTCATGTTGTGTATCCATGGTCTCCCGAATAGGGCGTTGTTGTGTCCCCTTCGATCATATAAAACTTGGTCTCCTGGATGGTTCCGACTGCGTTTTATCGGTAAATTATTTTCCCCCTAGTAGTTTTGCAAGCCATGTTGAATCCGTTTAGCATTCAGGCTGCAGGCACGATTTGGTCTTGTAGGCCGAGTTGTTCTACAACCCTAGATTGAATGATGTTGGCCGAGCTACCTGGATCAATTAACACATGTTTAACTCGAGATTTATTCATGATTACAGATATTACTAAAGCATCGTTACGGGGCTGCATGATTCTTTTTGCGTCCTCGTCGCTGAAAAAGAAAGTTCCTTCGTGTATATAATCTCGAGTCCATTTCTCCTTCGGGATGGATACTTCCACCTTGTTGTCGTTTGCTTTTTTTTTCCCTGATTCTATTCGTTTTGTCAGCTCTTCGAGCATTTTTATGATTTTGGGGTTGTTACCTAACTCGCTCCCATTCCACCTTTTGCAAAACGGTTCCTCCCTGCGAGTGATCTCACGAGACGTATCGAGCTCGATCTTACTCAGTATGCGACTCTGGTTTTGTAGCTGAGCTATCGCCGCCTGTTGAGCCTGCAACATTTCGAAGATCATTCATATAGTGATCTTGTCTCCTTCATTATTTTGAGTATTATGTGTCATTAACCGGGCTCCACCACGGAAGTTATTCATGGGGTCAGTAGGGAGGCTAGTGTCGATAGCCACATGCGAATTGGCATCCAACGGGTCTGCAATTGGAATTTCGACGGGATCAACGGGCGATACCTCGTTACCAGGCGTTATGTTATTGTTTTCACCATGGTGACCAGACTCATCGTTAGTAGGTAGAGGTGCTAATTGTGAGTTTGACATTTTGAGCTTAAGCCTGAAATCAAAGACACTTCAAAGAACAAGTGAAAAATAGTGTGTGTTATGGAAATTCGTATCAAATAACCATTATTATTCTTAGCCCCACGATAAGCGCCAAACTGTTTACTCTCAAAATCGGATAAAAATTAAATTTATATGCGATTTTAAGGATATGTGATATAACTTGATACAAATTGAGAAAACAAATGAATACCAAAATTAATGATAAGAAAATAAAAACAAACCACCCAAATTGAACAGTCTTAGCCTTGAAGTTTGATCACCTTCGGGAAAAAAATGCTTCAATCAATATCAAAAAAAAATCACAAGATAATAAGAACTAGAAATGATCAATATATTGCTTTCTTGGTGCATGTTATAATATTTATTACAAATTATCAGACTCCCTTTATATAGTAGGAGAGTCCTACTTTGGATACAATTCCCCCAAAGGTAAGAGATCTCATGATTTGCTAATTATTCAGTCATTTGTTGATAAGTGCCGAGATTTTTGCCATGATATTCGACCGGTTACGGATATTTTGGCCTTCCATTATTCGATCCGATAATATATCCTTGAGCTTGGTCAGAGTCGAGGTCGGTTCCGAAGCTACGGGCTCGATGATCTTGAAGACGCATGCTCTAACTCTGTACCTTGGTTCGATATAACCCGGGTCGATCCTTAACCCATCACATTGCAGCCCCGGTTTGTCACGCAATAGATGAGCCCAGTTTCGACCGTAGACAGATATGTATGTTCTCAACTTATTAGATTATTTAGCCGTAGTAAGTTTATATTGTTTGATGTAAATATTTGATGCAGATAAGTTTTTACTTATTCCAATAGTATTCTTCAATATTATTTTCTTTTGGACAACAACAACAACAACAACAACAACAACAAAAAAGCTCAATGTATCCCATAAGTAAGGTCTGGGAATGCTAATACGAAATTTTTCCATATGTCTACATTACAAAGACGTAGGAGAAATAGAATAATCTCTGTAAAAGATTCAGCTGGGAACTGGTTTCATGACCACCAAGCTATTCAGGATCACATACTCTCTTATTACAAAAATCTTTTTACAACTGACCACAATCAGTCTACTAATGTTACTTTTAATTTGAATTTCAATTTAGTTAGTAATATGAATAATCAGATTCTACAAAAACCGCTTGAGGACATTGAAATTGATCGTGCCATGTTTAGTTTTGGTCCTTATAAAGCACCGGGTCCAGATGGACTTCATCCTTTCTTTTATCAAAAATTCTGGCCTGATGTTAGTAGTAAGGTTAGGAAATTTTGTCATGATATTTTTGAATCAAATGTAATACCTCCTTTACTCAATCAGACATACATATGCCTTGTTCCAAAAGTAAGGTAGGCTCAGTCGATTCGTCAATTTAGACCCATTAGTCTGAGCAACACTACTTATAAACTAATTACAAAAATCCTTGTGAATCGTCTTAAGCCTATTATTTCTTTGATAATAGGACCAACACAAACTAGTTTTCAACAAGGAAAATGTGCAACTGACAATGCAATAATAGTCCAAGAAGCAATTAATCATTTAGCAAAAATGAAAGGAAATAATAGTTACATGTTGCTAAAATTAGACCTGGAAAAAGCTTTTGATCGATTGGAATGGTCGTTCATTAGGAAAACACTTCAATATTTCAATATCCCTCCAGATACAACTAAGCTTATCATGTCCTATGTCACTACAACTTCTACTTCAATTCTTATCAATGGATCACATACAGAATTGTTTTTGCCATCGAGAGGCATTAGACAGGGTGATCCTTTATCCCCATACTTGTTTATAATGTGTATGGAGATGTTCTCACATAGCATTACCTTATCTGTAGACTATCTTCAATGGCAACCACTTAAGGTAGCAAAAAAGGGTCCACAACTATCGCATCTATTCTTCGCTGATGATATAATTCTTTTTTCAAGAATCAATACTGAAAGTTGTAATGCCATTATAGATGTGATTAATCATTTTAGCAAACATTCAGACCAAAGAATAAAATTTGAGAAATCAAAATTATTCTTGTAAGCACGTGATTTTTGCTATATATGAGAATTACTCCCAAAAATTCACAAATAAAATAATTTTTTCTTGGTGTGCAATTTTTGTGATATTTTGTGTAACTATTTGTATGTTTGTCTGTGCATGTTTTTTTGTTAAATTATTAAAAATACAAAAATATGTCGCATTTCGCATGTAGGATTTAATTATAAAATTGTTAGTAACTAAGTTTGTTTTACAAAAAATAAAAATTACAAAAATAGGCATCGTTTGTATTTTTAGCATTTAATGTCCAAATATACAATTTTATGCTTAATTATTACTTAATTATGCGTCAATTGTTATTGGGAGTTAATTTGCGCTTTTATAACTTAATTTAGTTCTTAATAATAGTTTAAGTATTTTTATAATTTAGTTTTAGAGAAATAAAAGAAGAAAAGAGAGCGAAAATATAAAGAAAGTTGGAATTGGGCCTCTTCTTCGATTTCAAGCCACAGGCCCAAAAAATGGCCCAATCTTCCCAAACGACCCAGTCCATTTCGAACTGGGTCGACCCAGTCCATAACCCAACATCCTATTGTCTTACATTTTACAAAACAAAACAAAAAAAGAAGAAGAGAAAAACCCTAAAAAACACAAAAATGATCCGCCCCCCCAACCTTTGCTCCTTCTTCTCCATCTCCATTTTACACAGCCATGGCTGCCCTCAAACCCCACCTCCCATGGCTGCGCTTACCTTCTTCTTCGTCCACTCAGAACAACCAACGCCACCACCATCCACGTCGACCTCCCCGTTACATCGCCGGAAAACCCTCAACCAAAGAACCTGGAAACCCACCGCTGCCCGCTTCATCCCTGTCGTCTCTGAACTTCGCCATCAACATCCATGGCTGACCTTCACCAGCATCACGTCCAAACACCACCACCAAACAGACCCAAATAGACCTCGTCGCCATCGCTGCAGCTGCTGCTTCATCTACTGCCCCGACGTCGCCGTGGCTTCTCCTCCTTCCTCCGAGTCAGCTGTTGTTCGAAGCCCCCATCGCCGCTGCTTCGTCACGGCCAAGCTCACGCAGCTACAACTTCTGCCTCATCGACTCACCATGGAGATAGCTGCCTCGTCCAGCTTCACTACGTCGACACAGCCATGAACGACTAGTGTCGTCATTTGTTCGAAGCTTTGGTTCGTAGAAACAGTCCATATACATTTCGTTTTGATCCGGTTAGTAGATTTTGTATTTCATTTATTGTCCGTAATTTTTGTTCGTTATTTTCGGATCCAGAATCGATAAATGATTAAGTTCTTGTTTGGTTTGTTCGTCGTTGAAATAATTTTCTAATTTGTTCATATGTGTTGTTGAATTAATTTTCAGATTTCAAATGGAAATTAATTAATTTGTTTCATGTTGTTATATATTTTCCAGAAAATTATTAATGTTGTTTGAGTCATTTAATCCGTCATGTTTGTTGTGATAAAATAGATTTAATTCATATTCATACTTTGTTTGATTGTTCTTGAATCCGAACTTTGTATAGCTTGATTTCTTGTTTACCATTTATGATTATTTCTTGAATTTGTCTCATAATCTTGTTTAAAGTTTAATATAGGAATTGTTTGTTGTAATGTTGTTAGAGTTGATTTTAAGCTCAATATTATTGAATTTAGAAATCTAAATATACTTGTTTGTTGTTGTTGTTGAATCCGAAAATAGGATTGTTTGTTGCTAAAATATTGTTCAATCAAATTTTAGTTGTTCTTTGTTGTTCAATTTGTGTTCATATGATTTGTGGTTGAAATCATGTTCATGTGATTTATTGTTGAAATGTTGAAGAAATCATGTTCATGAGATTTTGTTGTTTGAACATTGTTGGAAATTGGTCATATTGGCTATATTTTGGTTGAGTGTGATTATTTGCTTTGTTATAGCTGATGGGGTAAAATGGTAATTGCAATAAGGTCGGAGGGGTAGTTTGGTAATTGAACATTTTGTAATTTTTTATGTTAAGCATGGGGGACAAAATGTAATGGGGTGGGTTGTGATATAATTGTTTAATATAAATGGGGGACAAGACAAACTTTAGTGGGGAGGAATCTTGTATTTGTTTAAGTGAAGCATGGGGAACAAAATATAATGGGGTGGTGATGATATATTTATTTAATGTAATAAGGATGAGTGGGAAGATAATGGATTTGGTAGAGAAAATGGGTTGATTTTAATTGATTAAAAGATTTATGGGATGGGATATAAGTAGAAGTCTTGAAATCAGAACAGACAGAACACACACAGATAAGAGAAACAAATCTGAAAAGAACAGAATAGAAAAGAGAGAATACAGAAATAGAGAGAAAAAAGGGCTGAACATTTAAGAGAAAGAAAAATTCCGAAAAATATTTAAGCTTTCAAAATAAAAATAAAAACTAAAAAAAATCTTCTGCTTTCTTTGTTTGAAATCAGTATTAATTGTTGTTGTTTCATTCAAAGCTTGAAGTTTTTGTTTTTGGGATTACTGCTCTACTGGTTTGCAAACTCTTTTCCTGGGTTGTTACTGCTGCTGGGCTGTTGCTGCTGGGCTGTACTGTTATTACTGCTGCTGATTTTCATCTTCATTTTCTTTTGCTTCCAATATCAGGTATATATTTTAGACTCATGTTGTGGAAAGCTTCAACATTGCCAAATAAATGAAGTTCGGAATTATAATTATGTCTTTTACTCGTTTAAATCTATTAGTTTAAATTTCAGTTTTGTTTCAGTTGATTAATATAGTAGCTTACATTTGATGTGAGAACTGTTAGTTAATCATCCCTTTGAAATTCGCATAAGCTTTGTAATAATGTTATTTATTTCAGAATTTCATTAAGTATAGCTATATTCAAATTATAAGATAGGGAACATGGCAGAAAGCTAGCCATTAATTAAATCTTATGATATTGTTGGCTAAGTATGGAATAGTATGGAACTATCAAGAAACTACATTACTAGCATATTTTGTCACAAAAGTCCGATTTTATTTAAAACTAGATTGATGTAAGTTGTATGTTGTTCGTACATGGCATGATAACAGTTACATGTATAACCATAAGTGAAAGGTGAGTTGATATAATTCGTTACGAGGTTAGAATATTAGGAATGGTTCAGACGTACAACTATATTGCATGTGATGCAATTTTATTGAATCAATTTGTATAATAGTTCTCTTTCTTATCAACTTGATTCTTATCTACCATTGTAAACAAATTAACCAAACAATTATAACTTTGGACTAAAAACAAGTATATGAGAAGGATATGGGATTTATAAGCACGAATTGCAACATTTTATGTCAAGGATATGTAGAAATAGAGTTCGCATTAAATATAACAATGAAAATTCTTCAGAAACTATTAATTTATTTATCAAATTAATTATTTTCCAGTTTTATATGCAATTCGATTTTTGGATATATTAATGTTGTATCCACGATAAAAATGGTAGTTTTTTTTTAGTTACATGTTGTTTGTTTCTTTTTCATATCATTAATTTTTTAAAATTGAATAGTTTTGAGGTATATAATTCATACGCGTAAAATAAGACTTGCGGTCAACACATAATAACTTTTGAATTCTTTTCAAGAAAATTTAGAGACGTCTAAATCAGTATTTCTCTATGGCTTTCATATAAAAATAAGTGGATGCAATAAACAATTTGTAGAGAATTTTATCAAGAATATTTTGTGAAATTAGGGATACGTTCGCGTGGCCTATATTATATTTTTTTAAGGCAGTTTGGATTATGCGTTCGCACAACTTTGAGCCAAAATTTTAATAAAAAAAGATTCGTCGGAGGATATTAAATTAATTTCATAAAACCCGAGATGTGCGGTTCACTATTTAAGAAAGGCGAATGTTCTTAATTTTATGTTAAGCACAATTTCGAATATCAAATAAATTTTTTTATAATAAAAATATAAAAATATTATCAACCTTTTTGTGTACACGTATGCGTGGCACGATTCTCTACAATTATAAAAGGTATATAATACGAATATACGTACGCGTGATTCGTTTATATAATTGTAAACAATCTAAACAAAAGCGGTAATAAAATCGGGCAACAAGAAAAAAGGTATTTAGTAAATCAAGATAATTAAGCCAAATATAAAAATGGTTAAGCGACCGTGCTAGAACCACGGAATTCGGGAATGCCTAACACCTTCTCCCGAATTAACAGAATTCCTTACTCAGGATTTCTGGTTCGCAGAATAACAAACAGAGTCATATTCTCCTCGATTCAGGGATTAAAACCGGTGACTTGGGACGCCTTAAAATTCTCAGGTGGCGACTCTGAAACAAATAAACAAATCCCGTTTCGACTGTCCTTTAATTGGAGAAAACTCCCTGCACCCCCCGCGGGGGCGGAAAAAGGAGGTGTGACAGCTCTGGCGACTCTGCTGGGGACAAAACCCAGAATCTCTGGTTCAGGGTTCAAGAATTCGAGCTTAAAATAATTGCTATAGTTTGCTTTATTTATTATCTGATTTTTACATGATATATGCTTAATGTGCTAAATGATGCTTTTATCGCTTTAATATTATTTGAATTGTGTATATAAAACTGCTACGAAACCCTTCGTCTTTCTGAGTCTTCTGAACTTATGGTGTACACGTGCGCGTGGCCCACCTTTCTGTTAGAAGTCATACCAAATAAGACGAAGTTGGGACAAGTAACTAGGCCGGGCAGACTTTCGTGCTCCCGGTACGATGCCCCACTTCGGCTCAAGCTGTCCACTTGGGTGAGCCAGGGCTAGAACAATATGCCTCAGGTTTTTTCACTTAGAATAACTCAGCTTCATGCCGGATCCCTAGTAGGAGCGATTATTTGCATCACGTGTATTTGACTTTGGAGGCTCAACACAGGGGTTAGGTCTGTCTAGGACAGGTGTAAAAAAAAATGAAAATGACCATCCTGATGCATCTTACTTGTTGCTACTTGCGCATTTAATTGATCCGGATTTTTGTGTTGACTGACTTTTGAATATCAGAAATAATATTTTGAAATTGAAAAAAAAAAAGAAATAGCGGTTAGGGAATTGATTGTTTATTTTTGAAAGAAAAAAACCAATGCCCAAATACTGTCAAAACTCTGCCAAGATTTTTTGAGAAAATGAAAAACAAATGTCTTATTAGTTTGTTTTATTAAAAGCAAAGGAAAAATAGAAAAAAAAAGAGTTATTGTTCTGTCTTGTTTTTCAAAAAAAAACAAATTAGAAAAAAAAATAGTTTGTCTTGCCATAAAAATGAAAATGAAAAAGAGTCTTTTTTTTAAAATGGGTTTTTATTTATTTGTTTGTTTAGATGCCAAAATAAAAATAAAAATAATAAAATAAAAAGAGTCGGGCGTTGAAAGTGGTTTTATTATTTGTTGCAAATATATATATATATATAAAAATCCAAAAAGTTTTTCTTTATTTCCAAAAAATGTATATATATCTTTATTTGTTGCAAAAATATTTGTCCTGCCAAAAAGTCTAGAAAAGTTTTTTTTAGACTCCCAATTTTCAAAACAAAAAATCCAAAAATATTTTTCATTATTGACTTCTTTAGAAAGTCTTTTTAATTATTAAAAAAAAATATATATAATAAAATAAAACAAATCCGAAAATATTTTCCTTCTTCTTTAAAAATTGAAAAGAAAATTCAAAAAAAAAAAATTTAGAAAGCATTTCTTTTATTAGAGGTAAAATTCCAAAAAATATTTTCTTTCTTCTTTAGAATAAGAGAAAACAAATAAAAATTCAAACAAAAAAATATCTTCCCTTTACTTTTGAAATTCTCAAAGTTCAAATCAAAAGAAAAGGAATTCTTAGAAGTCTTTCTTTCAAAAAGAAAATCAATCAAAAATCCAAAAAAAAAATACTTCCTTTCTTCTTTTAAAGCAGTTCTTTTACAAATTCAAAAAAAAAAATTTAAAATTAGTTTATTTACTTTATTCATGACCTGCCCGAACTACGCGGGTTTGATTCTCACTGGATGTGAGATACGTAGGCAACCCTAATCGGGTCCAACCCCACCTTTTGCTAAAATAGCCAAAAACAAAAAAAAACATGTCAAGATTTTTAATTTTGTCATAAATAAGTCGGGTGATGTCCAACCTCCCCTTTTGCAAAAAAAAAAAAAAAAGCAAATTATATATATATACATATATGCGTGTGTGTGTAAAATTTATTTTCATCATAAAGAAGTGGGGTGACGTTGTTTTTGCCAAGACATAGCCGAATGTTCCCGAAAGGGACGCCGGAAGGCTGACTTTGCATAAACAGCCACTTTTTGGGTCATGTTTAAGATTTGGTCCAGTTGACCCACACAGCTTTAAAAATCTTCGTCTCCGAGACGTTGAAAGGCCGTGTTTGCAATGTTGAGTTTTCTATTTTTGAAAAATGATAAAAAGAGTCATAAATAAGTCAGGGTGGTGCTGTTTTTGTCAAAAATAGCCGAATGTTCCCGAAAGGGACGCTAGAAGGCTGACTTCGCATAAACAGCCACTTTTTGGGTCATGTGTAGGATTTTGGTCCAGTCGACCCACACGGCCTTAAAAATCTTTGTCCCCGAGGTGCTGAAGGGTCGTGTTTGCAACACCAGGTTTTTATTGTAATTTGAAAAAAAAACAAAGAGTCAGCGGTCGGGTGAATACCGTTTGAGCTTTTGGTCAAAATAAGCCGAGCTAGCTTCGACAGTGTCTTAAACCGTTCTTGCCGAAATAGCCTTAGAGTATCTTTCAGTTGTCGAAAGGCTATTTTCGTAAAAGAATGGACAAGTTTGTAAAGTGTCATAAAATAATCCTCTCCGGCCTCAAAATTTGGAAGGGGCCCCATTTGCAAAAAATAACCGTTTGGTTGCATTTGTCAAACGGAGAAAGGAAGCTGGCCGTTTGTTTTTGGAGTTTGTAAATCTTTTAATTAGAATATGTGGGTTGTTTGATTTTCGAGTTTGTAGGTCATCTTCAAACCTTTGAAACCCAGTTTATTTTAATATGAAAATTGAAAAAAAATGATTAGTATTGTTTATCTTTTATTGGTCCGAACTACGCGAGGTCTGATTCATGCGGGGTCATGATACGTAGGCAATCTCCATAAGATTCGACCACAACAAAATAAAAAGGGTGGAATGGAGGGTTTCCGAAACACTTGAAAAGGCACGAGTAAAAAACCAGCCGGGAGGATGCACGCGGTAGAAAACAAAACATGTTAGAAATGGTTAACTGCCTAAGAATATTACGTTCCCCAATATGCAATTGCAATATCTGTTAAAACTTTAACGCTAACAAGTTTGTTATTTGTCCAATTCCAAACAGTTAGTTGTTAAAGCGTATTGGCACCATACCATTATCAAACAAGATCAAAAGGGATTATACCAGAAAGCATGACTGGCTCAGAAAATAGTGTTGAGTCGGAAAGGACGGCACATCAGATGCTGAAGGAGGCGATGGCCAATATAGAAAAAATGAGATTAGAAATGCATGAAATGCAGCTAGCCATGGCTAAGGCGCAAAAGGGGCCCGAACAACTCGTCACTCCTACTTCCCCACCGGGACACACACCAGAATACCCTTCACCCGGCCCTTCAACGAGCTTCCCCGTTGCCCAATACTACCAAGGGGAAACTTCCTATAATCCCCAAGCTCCACCACCCAAACAAAACCCACCTCCTCCAATCGTCCCTGTCTTCGGGGCACCTCCGCCAGCCACGCTGCAAAGATCCTCCAGCGAGCCGGTGTTTCAGGCTCACGATACGCAATACTATCCCCATAAGCCCACATTCCATGCACCAGAACCCCATACCTACAACCCGCACTTAGAGGTACCGGCAGAGATCGAAAAGCCGGTTATAGTCCTAGAACAAGATGAGGTGATGAGGAAGTTCAAAAGCCTGGAGCAGTCCTTCAGGAACCTGCACGGATTAGGCAACCAGGTCAGCGTGGCCTACAAGGATCTATGCCCTTTCCCGGACGTCCAACTCCCGGTTGGGTTCAAGATGCCAAAGTTTGATTTATATAAAGGGCACGGTGATCCCATGGCGCATTTGCGGGGCTTTTGTAACAAAATGAGAGGGGCAGGCGGCAAAGATGAGGTACTGATAGCTTATTTCGGTCAAAGCTTAACTGGATCGGCACTGGAATGGTATACCCGGCAAGATTCCAGCAGATGGTACACTTGGGATGATCTGGCGCAAGCTTTCGCGGGTCATTTTCAATACAATCTCGAGATAGTCCCTGACCGTCTCACATTGCTGAGGACCGGGAAGAAGCTCGGGGAAAGTTTTCGCGAGTTCGGGTTCCGCTGGAGAGAGCAAGCGGCCAGAGTTGATCCTCCCATAAGAGAGGGAGAAATGGTGGACTACTTCTTGCAAACACTGGATCCAACTTACTTTGGTCACTTGGTGACGACAGTTGGGAAATCCTTCAATGAAGTAGTAAAGATAGGGGTCATGATAGAGGAGGGTCTGAGGTCTGACAAAATCCTGAATTACTCGGCACTCAAGGCAACGACCCAGGCTATTCAGAGCTGCACGGGAGGTGCGCTGGGAAGAAAGAAGAAAGAAGAAATTGCCACGATTGAGGCAAGCAGTTGGTCCAGGTCTGGTAAACCATACTACAACCAACCCAGACCCCACAGACCAAACTACCCATACAGCCCACCACAGCACTACTATCCACCTCAAGAACCACACTTCTCCGTGCACCAAGCCCAAACATACACTCAGCCTCCGGTTCGCTCACAATGGCGCGCGCCGGCTCCCCAGAACACACATACACCACCGCAAAACACCTATCCACCACCAAGAGCCTACAAGAACCCTCCAGGGGCAGGTTTCCGGGGAAATCAGGCTTTCAGAAATGAAAGAATACAAAGAACATTCACTGAGTTGGGGGAAACCTATACTGCCGTGTTCCACAAATTAAGGCAGTTAGGCTTGTTGAGTCCTGTTGAGCCCAGATTTCCAAATCCCCTTCCCAAAAATATGGACCACTCGGTAAGCTGTGAGTATTGTTCGGGGGCTCCTGGACATGATACCGAGAAGTATTGGAAGTTGAAACATACAGTACAGAATCTTATTGACACCAACAAGATTAAGGTTCAGACACTAGAGGCACCCAACATCAATCAGAACCCGTTGTCGGCACACCTTGAAACCCACATGATTGAGCTAGTGCACGAAGGAGGGAAGCTAAAGAAACCCTCACAAATAGTGATGATGATCCGTGTCGGTTCAAAAGAAATGTTAACCAGTGGAAAAGCGGTGGTATAGTTGGAAAAGGTGGATGACAAGCCAGTTATGGTGTTGGGAAAAGGGTCCAACGAGGCAGATGTGCAGTTTGTGGGGTTGAAAGCAAAAATCAACAATTGAATGGCTACTCCTCTTCCTATACGAAGGGAGTCTTGGTAGTGGGCTCTGATTTTCTTTTTTGTTGTCTGGATTATTCCAGGGTTGTAATCCAGATCTTTCTTGTGCTCGCCAAAGTGTGAAACCTTGCTATCCCGTATTTTAATAAAGTGAAAGTTTTTTTTTCTTTCCTTATTTTGTTTTAATTTTTCTTCTTATTTTTCTCTTCTGAACAGTTCTCTTTCTACTGGTTCTAATGACATGGCATGCACGACGGATCTTCAACCTAGTCTAAAAAAAATCAATCTGATTTCGAACTTATAGTACAAGATTGTGATGATAAGTCGGAATACGATAAGGATGAAGCCTTCGAAGAAATTAACAGAGAGTTGAGCCAATTTGAAAAAAAGAGCCCAACTCAAATGACACGGAAGCCGTCAATCTAGGGGATGCGGATGACATCAGGGAAGCTAAGATAAGCGTCCACATGGAACCAAACATCAGGGAAGAACTAATCAAAGCACTTACTGAATTCAAAACATTTTGCATGGTCATACGACGACATGCCGGGCTTAAGCACCAATCTAGTGGTTCAAAAATTGCCCACTGACCCGGCATTACCCCCCGTCCAGCAAAATTGAGGAAGTTCAAAACCAACGTGAGTGTGAAGATTAAGGAAAAAGTGATCAAACAGCTGAATACTAAGGTTATTCGGGCCGCTCGATATCCTGATTGGTGGGCTAATGTGGTGCCAATGAAAAAAAAACAAAAAAAAAATAAGAAGAAGACGGAAAATCTGAGGTGTGTGTTGATTATCGCAATCTAAACAGAGCAAGCCCGATGACGCTTTATGATCAACAGATATCGAAGGGAAATGCGTCAACATGGCTATCAATTCTGACGCAGTTAAGAGATATTATGATTTCTTGTAATTGTAATTGTTGTTTGTTTGTACTTAGCATTTATCAGAGAATGAAATGACGGAGCCAATTCTTTCTTCTATCCAAACACTTTGACCTTTGTTTCCCCTTTTGAGCCTTATTTACTCTTTCATACCCCTCTTTTGGAATCAGTAATGAAAATGAAAAAAAAATTAATGATAATAAGAACAAAAGAAAAGTCACAAAAAAACAAAGGAATTGGGAACTACGTTTGACCTGATTCCTCAAAGAAGGATACGTAGGCGCCTCACGGCTCGGTCATAGTGTAACATAGTGTGCATAAGGTAACATAGTGTGACAAAATAAAAATCCCCGAGCAAGAAAAACTGGGGCAGAAGTTGGCGCTTGTAATTTTGGCAAGAAAGTTTGATTCCAAGAGTTGTACTATTTTACCCCTAAAAATTATTTTTGAACTTTGGATACCCCCTTCTCCTTTCAGCCATACACAAAAACCCCTATTGATGTCCAAAAAAGACCTCCCGATCAGTATCCGAGAAGTGCTAAGTCAATTCAAATGGAAGTCGAGAATAACACTCTGATCCCCAGCAAAGAAGAAGATCATAAGCTGGAAATGAATTGATAGCCGAAAGAATCCCCAACAGAGAGAGTCATATCGGCAGCACTCCAATCCCCAGCTGAAAAATAAAATAAAATGAGAAAGTCTTATCGGTGAAAACCTTCAGAGGCACCATAAGGCGACGGGAGTTGAGAGAAATGAGAGAGTCTTATTAGTGAAAACCCCTCGAAGGGCACTATGAGGCGACAAGACAAGATTGGCGAGAAGGATCCACATTTGGCAAAGTGATGAGTACCTGTTTATCCCCAGCAACATGAGGCCGTCCGAAGGGTTGATTGATACAAATAGACTGGGTTGATTAATCCGGAATGCGTGACATGATCGTTGGGATCGGTTATATCATTCAGATAAGTTCTTTTCTTTCCTTTTCCCCAGCATTTGTTCAGAAAGACTTCTTCTTTTTCTATTTTTGAGATCATCACTTTTTCATTTTTTGGTTTAAAGATTTTACCTCCCCAGCAGTTTGTTTTTGAAAAGGATTTTCAGAGTTTACTACCAGTTGCCAAAATAAGGCAAAGCAAAAGGCGAATACGATAGGCCAAAGATAAGGCGATAAAGTGAAAAGAAGTTGGTCGCAAACACCAAATGATGAATGGGTCTAGATCCCCAGAGGACCAAATTTTCAAGGGAAGTTGAAAAAAAAAAGAGTTGAGAAAATTGTGGACCTAATTCCAAGAGGGCCCCCAGCAGATCATCGAGACGTAGGAGCATCCCCGACAGATTTTTGACCAAGTTCCAAGAGGGTCGGACAACACAGAGTGGGGAAGGAAGAAAAGGAAAATTCATCCCCAGCAAAATAATCCCCAACAAGTTTTGGAACGCAGAGCAGGGAAGGAGAAAGGGAAAAGCCATCCCAGTGGAGTATCACAACCAACTACCGTGCTTTAAACTAACAAATTTTGTTTGATTTGAAACAGTTAAAAGAAATGGCATTTGTCACACCTCCTTTTTCCGCGCCCGCGGGGCGCATGGGGAGTTTTTTCCAATTAAAGGACAATCGAAACGGGATTGGTTTGTTTATTTCAGAGTCGCCACTTGGGAGATTTAGGGTGTCCCAAGTCACCAATTTTAATCCTGAATCGAGGAAATAATGACTCTATATTATAGTCTGCGTACCAGAAATCCGGATAAGGAATTCTGTTAACCCGGGAGAAGGTGTTAGGCATTCCCGAGTTCCGTGGTTCTAGCACGGTCGCTCAACTGTTATATTTGGCTTATTTATCTGATTTTTAATACAATATGAACTTATGTGCAAATTTATCTTTTAACCGCTTTACTATTATTGTTTTAAAAGAAATGTGAACATCATTTAAAACACGTCTTTGGACTACGTCACATGAAATGCACCCATAATCCGGAACACATTTTATTTGATGTTTTGGGATCGGATTTGGGTCGCATGAAATGCACACCCGAGCTTAAGAAAGTAAATTATTAAACACGCGCCTAAAGAGACTATCGCGTTATTATTTTGGGAAGGCCACGAAATTCGCTAAACGACCCTCCTGAATTCTAAGTAATTTTAAACAAGTATTTACTGAGGGCCCCGCAATTTGTATTTTTATTCGGCGAGGCTCATCTCATTCTTATTTTTTAAAGAATTTGCAACGTCATGGAAATGCATCTCGGGCCACGCCACAATCAATGCGCACGTGACTAGAGACATATTTCGACTCCGTTGAGATTTGGATTTGGGTCACATAAATGTGCACCCGAGTTTAGGGAGATAACATTATTAAAGGCGCGCCTAAAGCAACTAGCGCATTATTATTTTTGGGTAGGGCCATGAAACTTGCTAAACGGCCCGTCCCGGAATCTAAGTATTTAATATATACATTTAGAGGGCCCCGCGGCTTGTGCATTTTTATTTGGCGAGGCTCGTCTCATTTTTATTTTAAAAGGGTAAGCTTAAAGTAACTACATTTTACTTTATTTATTTAAAGAGTTAATTCAAGGTTATTAAAGTATAACGCAAGCCACGCTACATGAAATGCACACCCGAATTTGGGAGTTAGATATCATGACTATGCCACGGTAACCATACCCATAATCACGATAATGTACTATTTATTAATTGTTCCTAAAGCAAACTACAATGTCATGATTCTGTTATCCTAAAATTTGAGATTTGCATGACCATGAACAATTAAGCAAATAACTATGTAATAGCCTCAAAATCGAAGTCTGAGTATCCAGAATTAAAGGGCTAATTCATGCCATCATTGACCTTACAAAAAAAAATAAGAAAAAGACTTAATGACTGGCAGAAGTTGCTTCTTTAAAATTCAACATTAAGTAGTGTTTGTAGAAATTAGGAACAGCAAGGAAGTGCAAACCAAATACAAAAATGCAGTTCGATGAAGCTCGCAAAGAGAGCATACTAGAACGGCTCATCAATAGCATAACATCAGCCTTATATTACCATAGCTAAACTCAACTTGCTATGTCATTAATCTATTTTTTCATCATCCATTTAAAACTTAACAGGCTAACATTTCCCAAACCAAAGTTGCAGTAATTTAAAGTCATCAAGTACACAAGTAAACTAAACTCACACATACAGACACAAAGTGAACAACTTAAATAATATCATGATATTCAATTAATCATTTGTAACAATTACGTTGTCTAAACTGAACTACATACCTCAACAGCAAGAATCAAACTCAGCAAGTCCAAATAAAAGTTAAGAACAGCCGCAAATTCGGTTACGAATGAAGCGAAATAGCAACAAACGAACAACGATCCGATCGAGACCCGCGTCGGCACCGGAAACCTTGAACCCAACTCAAAAAAAATCGACTGAACTTGGGTGTTCTTACACAGTTAAAATGAACCTCTGTTCATCGGCAAACATGGTGCGACGACTACTATTTTTGGGGTGGTTTGGTGTTGCGTTTCGGCTGGTTTTTGGTTGACGTTTCAGCTGGTTTCGGAACTGTTTTTGCTGGTGGTTTGAGGTTGTATCAAGTGTGTTTGGAGGTGGGGAACACGATGGGGGAGCTAGGAGGAGGAGGAATGATGATGGTTATGGGTGACGGACTGGCGGAGCTGGACGAGGTGGAGGGAGCTGGTAGCGGCGACAATGGCGGTAATGGAGGTTGCTAGTGGCGGGCTGCTTGGACAGAAAAGATGGATCAATGGTGGTGGGTCGTTGATGCTGCAGCTGTTCCGACGAGGAAGCAACAGCAGCTGCTGCGTGATAGCAGCGGACGTGGGGGTCGTTTGACTTGAAGAAATCGGAAATGGTGGTTTCGGCGATGGTTATGGTCGTTTGAGCAGTTGACGGAGGTGGAGGGAGACGATGGTGGTACGTGGGGGTTGTGACTGGTTCAGTTGACGACGCAGTAGGGTTTTGGGTCGTTGGTTGGACAGGGACGACGAGGGAGTCGGGGTGCTGCTGGGGTTCGGACGTGGGGGGTGGTCCGGCAATGGAGTTTTCCGGTTAGGGAGTCGTGGTTTTTTTTTTCTCTTTTTTCTTTGAAGAAGAAAGAGGAACAGTAGTATATTTTCCTTTCAAACTTTTCCCCCTTTCAAACTTTTTCCCCCTCTCTCCTGTCCGTTCCTTTTTTTTCTTTTTGTAGGTTTTTTCTTCCTCCTTTTTGGAGAAGAAACCGGAACAGTGGTCCCCCCCCTTCAATTTTCAAAAGTCCGTGTTTTGTAATGTTTTGCCCATGAAAATGAGCCCCACGCGTGGTGGGGTTCGAGGCATATGTCCCCCACGCATGGTGGGGTTCCCCATGTGTCCTGGACACTGTTTATTATGGGCTAGGTCCGAAAATTAGGCCTAAAACCGGGTAGTTTAAACCCGAATATTATTCTTTTGCCCGGACCCGAGAAATAGGAACACGTTGCTTAACTAGTCCTATGTAAGCAAAATAACTACCAAAAATAAGACTAGTATTTAAACAAAACTATATCTTTTTAAATATTTTTCAAGGTTTAAAATAGCTACAAAATATTAATAAAACTATTTTGTTTTTTTTTTAATTTTCGTTTTAAAATATTAAGATAAAATATGAGGTAATATTTTTGTATTTTTTCAAAGTTAAAAATGCCTATAAAACTTTAATAGAATTATTATTTTTGTATTTTTTCGAAATTATATAAGGTACAAAAATAAAGTGCAATTTTTGTATTTTTCAAGTTTATGAGAAATACATAAACTAAAATTTATATATATATTTTTGAAACGAAATGAAGTAAAAATAGTTAAAATAGCTATTCTAGACCCAATTTCACATATTCCTGCTAGAAATGTGAAAAAATCTCGGGGAGGGTCAAAAATCACGTGCTTACAGCATTTATAACGGAAATGCATGCCACAAGAAAGATTGTCAAACTGGGGCAGAAAATTTTCTTTTCAGTTAGAAAATTTTCTGGAAATCAGGTACCCATTTGGGGAAGAATAAAGATAACACCAGTCTCAAAG
This sequence comes from Nicotiana tabacum, assembly GCF_000715075.1. NCBI lineage: Eukaryota > Viridiplantae > Streptophyta > Magnoliopsida > Solanales > Solanaceae > Nicotiana > Nicotiana tabacum. The sequence goes on along the minus strand of NC_134084.1, from coordinate 75,151,312 downwards.
GAAGTGGTCTTTGAACCAGTGTTGCCCCCGACATAATAAGTTTCCAATGAAGGAAGTTGATCCCCAACAGACAGAACAAAGGGATGACATTTGTGCTCAGAAAAGCAAAGAGCCATTATCCTCCCCAACAGCTTCCAGAAGAATGAAGCATCGATTTGAAGGGATAAAATTCCCCAGCAGCGTTATCCTCAACAACGTTATCCCAAGAAGATAACATTTTTATCCCCCAAAAAAAAATTGAATTTGAAGGAGAGGAAGAAAGGAGACTCCCCCAGTGGTATTATCCCCAGCAATCAGGCGTCCACCTAGAGAACAAGGAAGAGCAATGAAAGAAACAGCAATCAGGCGTCCACCTGGAGAATAAGGAAGAGAAATGGAAGTATTAGCAGTCAGGCGTCCACCTGAAGAACAAGGAAGAACAGTTGAAGAACAGTTGAACAGTTAAAAATGCCTATAAAACTTTAATAGAATTATTATTTTTGTATTTTTTCGAAATTATATAAGGTACAAAAATAAAGTGCAATTTTTGTATTTTTCAAGTTTATGAGAAATACATAAACTAAAATTTATATATATATTTTTGAAACGAAATGAAGTAAAAATAGTTAAAATAGCTATTCTAGACCCAATTTCACATATTCCTGCTAGAAATGTGAAAAAATCTCGGGGAGGGTCAAAAATCACGTGCTTACACCTGCCCCTCTTTGATTGGAAACACGAAGAGTTTTCCGACAAAGAACGACTAGACGTGTTTTTGACCCGACCATTATCTGGACGGACTACACTTAAGGAAAGGGAGGGAATGTGACCGAGCCCTGGTATCTGAGCTGCCTACATATCCTTGGTTATACAGGAATCAGGCCACGTGTAGTTCGGGAATGAGAGAGATAGTGAAGTGTACCGAGGTGGAGAGCCGATCGAGGTGCCGTTCCGTTGAGGTTCCGGTCCGTGGTCCTGTCATTACAACAAAAATGAAAACTGAAAAAGACTAACTAAGCCTATCAGCTACTAGTTACAAGGATTCCTATCTCTTAAGTCTTCTGAAACTTGGTCTTGAGTCTTGAATGGTGCTCCATACAGACTTTGGATTTGAACCTTGATACTTGCTAGTTGTAGGCGCTAGTTCTTGAGCAGATCACATTTGTTCTCCTCATCCGTGCTTCGGATTCATTCATTTTTCTCTTTTTTTTTTTTGTTTTTTGGTGACCAGCTTTTGTTGATCATCCCAGACTGTTGACTTGCATTCTTGGGGCGAGCTTCTTGTTGCTTCTATCTTGGATTGAGTGCTGGGGATTTTTGTTGTAACCTTCTGCTTTCCAGTGGGTCACTGCTTGATCTTGAAACATGCTTCTCCGTTCTACAGGCGGGTCTCCTATTGGTAAGATTAAACTTAGGAAGTGCGTCTCCTATGGTGAAACTAAACTGAGGAAGTGCGTCTCCTATGGTGATGACATGCCTGCATTTATACTTGTGGGCGACCTGGAATATGGAATGAACGGACAAAATGTATTCCCGTATTATACTGGTGGGCGACCTAGAGCTGAAATGTATTCCCGCATTATACTGGTGGGCGACCTAGAATATGGAATGAACGGACAAAATGTATTCCCGCATTATACTGGTGGGCGACCTAGAACTGAAATGTATTCCCGCATTATACTGGTGGGCGACCTAGAACTTAAATGTATTCCCGCATTATACTGGTGGGCGACCTAGAACGTAAAAGTATTCCCGCATTATACTGGTGGGCGACCTAGAACTTAAAAGTATTCCCGCATTATACTGGTGGGCGACCTAGAACGTAAAAGTATTCCCGCATTATACTGGTGGGCGACCTAGAATATGGAATGAACGGACAAAATGTATTCCCGTATTATACTGGTGGGCGACCTAGAGCTGAAATGTATTCCCGCATTATACTGGTGGGCGACCTAGAATATGGAATGAACGGACAAAATGTATTCCCGCATTATACTGGTGGGCGACCTAGAACTGAAATGTATTCCCGCATTATACTGGTGGGCGACCTAGAACTTAAATGTATTCCCGCATTATACTGGTGGGCGACCTAGAACGTAAAAGTATTCCCGCATTATACTGGTGGGCGACCTAGAACTTAAAAGTATTCCCGCATTATACTGGTGGGCGACCTAGAACGTAAAAGTATTCCCGCATTATACTGGTGGGCGACCTAGAATATGGAATGAACGGACAAAATGTATTCCCGTATTATACTGGTGGGCGACCTAGAGCTGAAATGTATTCCCGCATTATACTGGTGGGCGACCTAGAATATGGAATGAACGGACAAAATGTACTCCCGCATTATACTGGTGGGCGACCTAGAACTGAAATGTATTCCCGCATTATACTGGTGGGCGACCTAGAATATGGAATGAACGGACAAAATGTACTCCCGCATTATACTGGTGGGCGACCTAGAACTGAAATGTATTCCCGCATTATACTGGTGGGCGACCTAGAACTTAAATGTATTCCCGCATTATACTGGTGGGCGACCTAGAACGTAAAAGTATTCCCGCATTATACTGGTGGGCGACCTAGAACTTAAAAGTATTCCCGCATTATACTGGTGGGCGACCTAGAACTTAAAAGTATTCCCGCATTATACTGGTGGGCGACCTAGAATATGGAATGAACGGACAAAATGTATTCCCGCATTATACTGGTGGGCGACCTAGAACTGAAATGTATTCCCGCATTATACTGGTGGGCGACCTAGAACTTAAATGTATTCCCGCATTATACTGGTGGGCGACCTAGAACTTAAATGTATTCCCGCATTATACTGGTGGGCGACCTAGAACTTAAAAGTATTCCCGCATTATACTGGTGGGCGACCTAGAACTTAAAATGTATTCCCGCATTTTACTGGTGGGCGACCTAGAACTTAAATGTATTCCCGCATTATACTGGTGGGCGACCTAGAACTTAAAAGTATTCCCGCATTATACTGGTGGGCGACCTAGAACTTAAAAGTATTCCCGCATTTTACTGGTGGGCGACCTAGAACTTAAATGTATTCCCGCATTATACTGGTGGGCGACCTAGAACTTAAATGTATTCCCGCATTATACTGGTGGGCGACCTAGAACTTAAAAGTATTCCCGCATTATACTGGTGGGCGACCTAGAACTTAAAAGTATTCCCGCATTTTACTGGTGGGCGACCTAGAACTTAAATGTATTCCCGCATTATACTGGTGGGCGACCTAGAACTTAAATGTATTCCCGCATTATACTGGTGGGCGACCTAGAACTTAAATGTATTCCCGCATTATACTGGTGGGCGACCTAGAACGTAAAAGTATTCCCGCATTATACTGGTGGGCGACCTAGAACTTAAATGTATTTGAAATTGTTTCCCCGTCCTTTCGAGAAAATTTTGACAATCGGTAGAAAATTTTCTGCCCCGGTTTTTGGTGACTTCCCCGGCGTTGCCTCTTGCTGCCATCATCAATCCTTTGTTTTCCTACAGCAGACAAAAGAATTTAATTAGTTTTAATCGTGGTGGTAGAGGGTGCCTTTCCGGCGAACGATTTTTCTCTCTTCCCCTTTTCTTGCTTCTATGTCCCCATAATTGGTTAGTGGACAAAATTGCCTGCTGGGGGTCTCTAGCCTGCTGGGGATTGGCTTTCAATTAATCCCCTTTTCTGCTTTCTCTTTAAGCACATGCTGTGGGAGTCTGTTTTTAATTCCCGAAACCACTCCCTTTATGAGCTTACTTCCTCCAAAATTGCCGGGCACGATCACTGCATTGCCTGGGATCGGCCTTTAAGACTGTTTGTATTATCCTGCATTGGATGAATTCCCCTCCGGTTTCTGGTAGTAAGCTTTGAAAAATCCTTTCAAGACACATTTTAGGAAAAGAAATAAAAGATAGAAAAAGGAGAAAATCTTTCTGAACCAATATTTTGGTGGGAGAAGAAACTCAAAGAACTTATCTGGAGGACATGACTGGTCCCCGTGATCATGACGTGCACCACCGATTCCTGACCCAGTCTATTTGTATCAATTGATTTGCCCGATGGTTTGATTTGCTGGGGCTGATAAAGGAGTGTCCATTTCGAATGTTGTAGCTTTTGTTGATCTGTCTTGTCGCCTCATAGTGCCCTTCGAGGGGTTTTCACTAATGAGACTCTCTCTTTTCTCTCATCTCCCGGCGCCTTATGGTGCCTGTGAAGGTTTTCACCAATAAGACTCTCTCATTTCATGTCCCTCATCTTACATCGCCTCTTGGTGCCTGCGAAGGTTTTCACAGATAAGACTCTCTCATTTTATTTCTCTCGGGGAATCGGGGTGTTGTAGATACGACCCTCTTTTCTGGAGATTCCCTTGACCATCAATTCATTCCCAGTCTTACGATCCTCTCCTTTGCTGGGGATCAGTGTATCATTCTCGGCCTTATTTGCCGGACTTGGCATCTCTTGAACAGTGATCGGGAGGTCTTTTGGACGTTGATGTGGGTTTTGGTGTGGGGTTAAAGAAAGGCTATAAAAATAAAAATAATTTGATGGGTGATGTGCTACAACTTTTGGAATCAAACCTTTGTTGGAACTTAAAACATAACCTCTGCCCCAGTTTTCTTGCTTGGGGAATTTATTTTTTACACTTATGTTGCGCTATGTGCGTTACGCACACTGTGCCTATTATGCACACTATGTATATTATGCATCCTATATTCGCTATGATGCATACTATGACCGAGCCGTGAGGCGCCTACGTATCCTCTTCGAGGAATCAGGTCAAACGTAGTTCCCACGGTTTTATATTCCTTGACTTTTCTTTTCTTTCTTTTCATTTTCTTTTCCTTTTCTTTTCTTTTCTCTTTCTTTTCCTTTCGTTTCTTTTCCCTTTTTCGTATCTTTCCCATTAGTGATTCCAAAAGAGGGGTATTGAAAGAATTTGCTCAAGGCTCAAAGGGGGAAGCGAAGGTTAAAAGTGTTTGGATAGAAGAAAGAATTGCCTCCGTCATCTCATTATTCAACAAATGCCAAATACAAACAAATAAACCAAAATTGCCATAATTAAAGAAATTACGCATAATATCTCTTGACTGCATCTGAATTGATAGCCATGTCGACACATCTACCCTCGATATCTGTCAAACACAGAGCACCGTTGGACAATACTCTGGTCACGATATAAGGCCCTCGCCAATTTGGGGCGAATTTGCCTTTTGCTTCGACCTGATGTGGGAGGATCTTCTTTAACACCTGCTGCCCTACCTCAAACTTCCTGGGGCGCACCTTCTTGTTATATGCTCTTGCCATTCTCTTCTGATACAGTTGACCGTGGCACACTGCTGCCAATCTTTTCTCATCTATCAGGCTCAACTGTTCCAATCGAGCTTTTACCCATTCATCATCATCAATCCCGGCTTCAGTGACAATTCGGAGGGACGGAATTTCGACCTCCGCTGGTATCACGGCCTCAGTTCCGTATACCAACAAGTAAGGAGTTGTGCCTATGGAGGTCCGGACGGTAGTGCGGTACCCCAATAAAGCAAAGGGTAATTTCTCGTGCCACTGTCTGGACCCTTCCACCATTTTTCGCAGTATCTTCTTGATATTCTTATTGGCTGCTTCGACTGCTCCATTTGCCTTAGGACGATATGGGGTGGAATTGCGGTGTGTAATCTTGAATTGTTGGCATACCTCTCTCATCAAGCTGCTATTAAGATTCGCACCGTTATCCGTGATGATCACTTTTGGGATCCCAAATCTGCAGATGATATGGGAGTGAACAAAGTCCACCACTGCCTTCTTAGTTACCGATTTGAAGGTTTTAGCCTCAACCCATTTGGTGAAGTAATCGATGGTCACTAGAATGAACCTATGACCGTTGGATGCTGCTGGCTCGATGGGCCCAATGACATCCATGCCCCATGCTACAAACGGCCAGGGTGCTGACATCGTATGCAATTCTGTTGGCGGAGAGTGAATCAAGTCTCCATGTATTTGGCACTGATGGCATTTCCTCACGAAAGTGATACAGTCGTGTTCCATGGTGAGCCAATAACACCCCGTTCGAAGGATTTTTCTTGCCAATACATATCCACTCATGTGGGGCCCGCAAACTCCAGCATGTACTTCTGTCATAACCGTCGTTGCCTGCCCGGCATCTATGCATCTCAACAATCCCAAATCCGGGGTTCTTTTGTACAATACCCCTCCACTGAGGAAGAAACCATTCGACAACCGCCGAAGGGCTCTTTTTTGGTCTCCAGAGGCATGTTCTGGATATATCCCCATCCTGAGGTATTCTTTGATATCATGAAACCAGGGTTCGCCATCCGCTTCTTCTTCTATGGCATTGCAGTAGGCGTGCTGATCACGGACCTGGATGTGTAGAGGATCAACATACATTTTGTCAGGGTGGTGCAGCATTGATGCCAAGGTGGCCAAGGCATCTGCAACCTCATTGTGAACTCTCGGGATGTGTTTGAATTTTACCGATCGAAATTGCTTGCTCAGATCATGCAAGCATTGTCGGTATGGTATGAGCTTTAGATCTCGTGTTTCCCATTCGCCCTGAATTTGATGTACCAAGAGGTCCGAGTCTCCCAAGACCAAGACGTCTTGGACACCCATGTCGGCAGCCAGGCGCAGACCCAGAATGCAAGCCTCATATTCGGCCATATTGTTGGTGCAATAGAAGCGTAGTTGAGCCGTAACAGGATAATGCCGTCCTGTTTCAGAAATGAGTACTGCTCCTATTCCAACCCCTTTTGCGTTTGCAGCTCCATCGAAGAAAAGCTTCCAACCTGGTTCCTCAGGTAATTCCAACTCATTCGTATGCATCACCTCTTCGTCAGGAAAATACGTTCTTAAGGGCTCGTATTTTTCATCAACGGGATTCTCTGCCAAATGGTCTGCCAGTGCCTGGGCTTTCATGGTCGTCCTCGTCACGTAGATGATATCAAACTCTGTGAGCAGAATTTACCATTTTGCTAACCTTCCCGTGGGCATAGGTTTCTGAAAGATATACTTCAGCGGGTCCAAACGGGATATGAGATAAGTAGTGTATGAAGACAAGTAGTGCTTCAACTTCTGAGCTACCCAAGTTAGGGCGCAGCATGTTTTCTCGAGTTGAGTGTACTTGACCTCATGCACTGTGAATTTCTTGCTAAGATAGTAGATGGCCTGCTCCTTCCTTCCTGTGTCATCATGTTGCCCCAGTACACAACCAAATGAATTTTCTAAAACCGTCAGGTAAAGGATTAGAGGTTTCCCGGGCTTAGGCGGGACCAATACGGGTGGATTAGACAGATACCCTTTGATTTGGTCGAAAGCCTCCTGACACTCTGCCGTCCAACCTTCTGCAGCATCCTTTCTCAGTAGCCGAAATATGGGCTCACAAGTTGCTGTGAGTTGAGCGATGAACCTGCTGATGTAATTGAGTCTACCCAGCAAACTCATTACCTCTGTTTTGTTCCTTGGCGGTGGCAAGTCTCGGATGGATTCAATTTTGGATGGGTCTAACTCAATCCCCCGTCGACTGACGATGAATCCTAGCAACTTTCCTGATGGAACCCCGAATGCGCATTTGGCCGGGTTAAGCTTGATATCATACCTCCGGAGTCTTTGGAAAAATCTCCTTAGGTCTGTCACATGGTCCTCCTGACGCCAAGATTTGATGATCACATCATCGACGTACACCTCAATTTCCTTGTGTATCATGTCATGAAACACAGCAGTCATTGCTCGCATGTACGTTGCCCCAGCGTTCTTTAAACCGAACGGCATTACCCGATAGCAGTAGGTTCCCCATGGCGTAATAAATGTTGTCTTCTCAGCATCCTCCTCATCCATTAGGATCTGATGATAACCTGCATAGCAATCTACAAAGGATCCGATCTCGCGCCCAGCGCAATTATCGATCAGGATATGAATGTTGGGTAACGGGAAATTGTCCTTGGGACTTGCTTTGTTGAGGTTGCGATAGTCGACGCACACCCTGATTTTTCCATCCTTCTTTGGGACTGGTACCACATTGGCCAACCATTCGGGATACCGAGTGACCCGAATGACCTTCGATTGTAATTGCTTAATCACTTCTTCTTTGATCTTTACACTCATTTCTGTTTTAAATTTCCTTAGTTTTTGCTTGACCGGAGGGTATGCCGGGTCAGTGGGCAATTTGTGAACCACTAAATTGGTGCTCAATCCAGGCATATCATCATATGACCATGCAAAAACATCTTTGAATTCCCTGAGAGTTTTGATCAATTCTGCTTTGACATTCGGCTCAATGTGGATGCTAATTTTGGTCTCTTGGATGTTATCAGCGTCTCCTAGGTTCACAGCCTCAGTGTCATTTAGGTTAGGCTTGGGTTTCTCTTCAAATTGGCATAGTTCTCGATTTGTTTCTTCGAAGGCTTCCCTTTCGTCACATTCGGATTCATTATCACAAACGACCTCTTGCATCATTGAGTCAGATTCAGATTGATTTATTAGACTAGGTCGAAGATCCGCTGTGCATGCCATGTCATTAGGACCAGTAAAAAGAGAACTGTTCAGAAAGAAAAAGAACAAAACCAGAAATTAAAATGGGACAAAAGAAAAGAACTTTATTAAATTTGCAGGATAAAAAGGGTTCACACTTTTACAAAACGAAAGTAAAATTGGGATTACACCCTTGGATAATCCGATCAAACAAACAAACAAACAAAACATTAATCAAAGCCTACTACCAAGACTCCCCTCGGACAGGAAGAGGAGTAACCGTCCAATTGTTGGTCTTGGCCTCAGGCCCCACAAATTGTATCTCTGCCCTGCTGGAACCCTCTCCAGCTTCCACCATACTGACATCCGCGAATAGTCTCTCAAAACTCTGATTCAGGTCTTCATTTATGCCGATCAAAGGTCCTTGAATCTTTGGGATCGCTGACCCCTTGGCACTAGCTTTAACAAAAGACCTCGAGAGGCGTGGCACTGGTTTAGGCAGAAACCAGACCCTCTTCTTCATTTTTCGCGCTTGCTTCCTGTCTGCTGCGGTTGGTTTGAACCCCAACCCGAAAGTTTCCAGATTCTTAGGAAGGGAGACAGGTTGGATTATCCCTTGAAGTTCAACTCCCAGGCCTTTTCCCGGCACAAACCCATTACCCAGCATCTCTGATACCATCATTACTGTTGCGGCAGTCACCCTAGGGTGCGGGATGATTTCTCCTTCAGAAATTTTGTTGGCCGACCCTGTATCGAGAATCTGGTAGACCCAGGGACCCTTGTCATCAGTGGTCTCTATGAAAGGCACAATGGTTCCGCCCATGGTGCATGTCGTATCCTCGCCGTGCAACACGACCTCTTGTCTTTCCCACTCGAACTTCACTGTCTGATGTAGGGTAGAAGGCACCGCTTTAGCTGCGTGAATCCAGGGTCGTCCTAACAGCAAGTTGTAAGATACTGTGGCGTCCAATACCTGGAATTCCATGGTAAACAGGACCGGGCCAATGGTTAGTTCAAGTACAACATCCCCCACAGTGGCTGTTCCGTTTCCGTCAAACCCTCGAACACAGATGCTATTCTCCCGTATTCTTCCACGGTCAACCTTTAACTGGTCCAGGGTGGATAATGGACAAATATTGGCGCTTGAGCCGTTATCCACCAATACTCGGGTTACCACCGAGTCTTCACATTTGACAGCTAGGTATAGAGCTTTGTTGTGCTCTGTACCTTCCACCGGCAGGTCATCATCTGAGAATGTCACTCTGTTCACCTCGAAAATCTTGCTAGCAATGGTTTCCAGGTGGTTTACAGAAATCTCACTGGGTACATGGGCCTCGTTCAATATCTTTAACAGGGCTCGGCGATGTTCCTCGGAATGGAGGAGTAATGACAATAGTGAGATCTGGGCAGGTGTTTTTCTCAGCTGCTCAACCACAGAATAGTCTTGCACTTTCATCTTCCTCAGGAAGTCTTCAGCCTCTTCTTCTGACACTGGCTTCTTGGTTGCCACTGGGTTGGTTTTCCTTAACTCCACCGGAGCAAAACATCGACCTGATCGAGTCAGCCCTTGCGCTTCACAACTGACTTCTTCCACCTGTTTTCCTTGGTACGTTACCACTGCTTTTTCATATTTCCAGGGGACAGCCCTGCTGTCAAGCATTGGCAGTTGGACCACCGGCTTTATGGTTACCCGTTCTCTACATACCCCTTTCAACACGACCGCCGGTGTGGGCAGGATCCCTGGTATTACCAACTTGCTTGGCTCGGGTTTGCTTGCTATGACGGACGGGTTCTTCCCCCATAATACTACCGGCTTGACACCTTCTCCCTGCGACTGTACATTTGTTCCTCCCCTGGTTAAGACTTCTTTTGGGGCAGCTTGGATCATCATCACTGTTTGTGAGGGTTTTCTTAATTCGCCTCCCTCACACACCAACTTAATCATGTGAGCTTCGTGGTGCGCTGGCAGTGGGTTTTGGTTGATGTTAGGAGCCTCTGGTGTCTGGACCTCGATCTTATTGCTGTCAATAAGATCCTGTATGGCATGCCTTAACTTCCAGCACTTCTCGGTATCGTGCCCGAGCATCCCTGAACAGTATTCACAACTGATTGAACGATCCAAATTCTGAGGCGGGGGATTTGGTTCCCGAGTATGGACAGGACTAACCAAACCTAATTGCCGCAGCTTGTGGAACACAGCGGTGTAGGTTTCTCCCAGTTCGGTGAAGGTTCTTTGTTTCCGCAACCTGTCATTTCTAGCATCTGGATTTCCCCGGAAACCTGCCCCCGAAGGATTTCTATATGCCCTTGGTGGAGGGTAAGTGTTTTGTGGTGGTGCATATATGTTCTGGGGAGCCGGTGCGCGCCATTGTGGGCGAACCGGAGGCTGAGTGTATACCTGGGCTTGGTGTACGGAACAATGTGGTTCTCGAGGTGGATAGAAAATTTGTGGTGGGTTGTATGGGTAGTTTGACCTGTGAGGCCTGGGTTGGTTGTAGTGCGGCCTGCCAGCCCTGCCTGCCTCGATCGTGGCAACCTCTTCTTTCTTTCTTCTTAGCGCACCTCCCGTGCCGCTTTGAATAGCCTGGGTTGTGGCCTTAAGTGCCGAATAGTTTAAGATCTTGTCCGACCTCAAACCTTCTTCTATCATGACCCCTATTTTGACCACCTCGTTGAAAGATTTTCCAACCGTTGTCACCAAGTGACCAAAGTAGGTTGGATCTAATGTCTGCAAAAAGTAGTCTACCATTTCTCCCTCTCTCATGGGAGGATCGACTCTAGCTGCTTGTTCTCTCCAGCGGAATCCGAACTCGCGAAAACTTTCCCCGGGTTTCTTCCCAGTTCTCAATAACGTGAGACGGTCAGGGACTATCTCTAGATTGTACTGGAAATGACCTGCAAAAGCCTGTGCCAGATCATCCCACGTGTACCACCTGCTGAAATCCTGCCTGGTATACCATTCCAGTGCAGATCCGCTCAGACTTTGGCCGAAGTAAGCTATCAAAAGCTCATCCTTGCCTCCTGCCCCTCTCATTTTGCTACAGAATCCCCGCAAATGTGCCATGGGATCACCGTGCCCTTCATATAAATCAAACTTGGGCATCTTGAACCCTGCCGGGAGTTGGACATCTGGGAAAGGGCACAGATCTTTGTATGCCACGCTGACTTGATTGCCCAGCCCGTGTAAGTTCCTGAAGGATTGCTCCAGGCTTTTGAACTTTCTCAACACTTCATCCTGTTCAGGGGCCTTAACCGGCTTCTCAACCTCTGCCGGGACTTCCAAATGGGGATTGTAAGCCTGTGGTTCGGGTGCATGGAATGTAGGTTCAGGGGGATAGTATTGTGTATCGTGAGCCTGAAACAATGGCTCACTGGTCGTTCGCTGCAAAGGGGCTGATGCAGGTCCCACAAAAATGGGAATATTAGGTGTTGGGAGAGGTTGATGGTGTGGTGGAGCTTGGGAATCATGAGGGCTTCTTCCTTGATGATAGAGGGGATTTGGGTGGCTTGTGGAAGGGCCAGAGTGAGGGTACTCCGGCACGTGTCCCAGTGTCTCAGGGCTCTTTTGCGTTTTGGCCAGGGCTAGCTGCATTGCATGCATCTCTAGTCCCATCCTTTCAATCTTTTCCATTGCCTCTTTTAGCAACTGGCTCATCGGCCTTTCTTCCTCATTACTATTCTCAGAAGTAGTCATGCTTGTTGCCACCGGTCCTTTGGATCTGGTTTGGTATGAATGTGTTGCCAGAATTCTTTAACAACTAACTGTCTTATGTCAGACAACAACAAACTTTGTTAGTGTTAGAGCTTAACAGATTTGATCATAACACATAGAGGATGCAAAGCACCTAAGCAGTTAACCGTTTCTACATGCTTTGCTTCAAACCACATGCGTCATCCCGATTTGTTCATTCGTTTGTTTTTAAAGTATTTTGCGAAACCCCGCGTTTTATTTTATTTACATTTTTCTTTATTTATTAAAAGCGGTCGAATCTTATGGGGATTGCCTACGTATCACGTCCCCGCGTGAATCAGACCAGGCGTAGTTCTGCCTTAAAGTAAAGAAACACAAAATTCTTGTGAAATCGTTAAATTCATTCTCAAAATTTTGCTATTACAAATTACTTCAAGCAAGGAATAGCAATAGTACAGACTCCACAGTTCTTAAGCCGTTTTGACTAAAAGAAAAGAAAACAACATATGGAAAAACAACAAAACCAAATAAACAAGACTCAACCAAAGATTAATTTTCCAACTTAGGGGCCCGCGAGGCATCATTCGGCCTTTCCGCGGCCCTTGGTGTGAGGTCTCTCTGCAGACCTTTCAACTCATTCATGATTCGGTGGACGCAACCCATGATGGAAACAAGGAGGGTCTTCCGAGGCATTTGCTCGCATGCCAGGCATCTCATGTAGATGTAATGCCCAATCTCGTCGATCCTTCCTCGAATGTTGTCCCTTTCTGCGAACAAATGCCTTATCTGTCGGTTCTTCAACCCCAGTGTTTGCGCATTGTTGGCAAGCTGATCCTGGAATATCTCCATTTGTCTTTCCATTCTGGTCATTGCATCGTAATATTGCCTTCTGTCGTCTTGGGCATTTCGTGTTTGCTTGAGGATCCTTTCTCGAAGAGAGGCATTCGTTTCCCTTAATGTCCCGATGCTCAGTTCATACTCCCTTATGACTTGTTGCAGGCGCTGCCTCCGAGCCATCGCACCCTTTGCCCACTTGGTTCGCAATTTTGCTGTGCTGGCCCTGGCTTTTTCCAAATCTTCCTGGCATTCCGCAACCTGATCTTTTAACCCTGCTATCAATCTTTTATCTGCCCGGCTTCCTAGCTGGCTATTAGCCTCTTTTTTCATCCTCCGGATCTGAGTTTTGAGGATCTCGCCTTCTCTGATTAACTTGTTCTTTTCTCCCTTGTGGGCAGCAGACTGTAATTGGCACTCAAACTTCATATCCTGAACTTGTTGCTTCAGTTTGCCTGCTTTGACAAGATATTCCTGCTCTTTGGCCAACCAGCCCCACTGTTCTTGTGAAGATTTGGCAAATTCTTGCAGGTGAGGTCTTTTGGTCGGTCTTCCAGATGATGTCTCCCCTTTGTACCAGGCCTGATACCCGGGCGAAACTTCCCCTTTTGCCCGATTCAATACACAAGTATTTGCTTCTAAGTATTGACATTGGCTCCAAATTTGACGAACCCTTGCTTCAGGAAACTGGCCGTCGGGACTGATCTCGATTACCTGGATGCTCAGATCCTCGTCTTTCGGCACTATCTGATACCTCCCAAGTTGCCTTAAAACCCGATGCGGCGCGTATGGTTGAATACTTTTAAGTCCCATTAAGAGAAAATGGGGCCTGGCTGCTGGCATGTATATGACTTCGCCGATCGATAACCATCCTAGCGCCCACTGTATTTGACTGGCGTTGAGGGTATGGAAATATGAGGTCCATGCTACAACTCCTTCTGGTAGGTAGGTTTCATCAACTCTGGTATAGAACTCCTCTATGCAGGTCTTTCCAGCGGATCCATGGCTCAGAAACTGGGCTCGGTGACATAGGTGTTCGATCATCCACATTTGCAACAACAAATTGCAACCCTCGAAAAAGCTTCCTCCGGCTTTGCAAGAAGTGAGTGCCCGGAATATATCAGATACTATCATGGGCGCCAACGTACTATCACTCTGTGTGAGCAACGTACTGACGACCCCTGCTATCTTTATGTCAATATTCCCATCTTTTCTTGGGAATACTAGTAGTCCTAAGAAAGTTATCATGAAAGCAATTCGTCTATGTTCTTCCCACTTCTGGCGATTACCTTTGCTGCACAACTGGTTTTCTGGCTTGTCGAATCCTCCTATGTGACCATATCTTTGATATATGAAACTCATGCTGCAAAAACCTTTTGCCAAGTCAGGGTTATGAACTGTTCTGACTATCTTTAAGGAGTCCAGGAACCGGTGTACTGCTACAGCTCTTGGAGCAATCAGATATTTGTGCCTCAAAGGAGTCTCAGTGCTGCCGATATACCCTGCTATTTCTTCTAAAGTTGGGGTAAGTTCGAAATCTGAGAAGCGGAAGACATTGTGCGCAGGATCCCAGTGGGGGACTAGTGCCCTTATGATATCTCCTCGTGGCCTGATATCCAACAAACTCGTGAGGCCTTTCAGATACTTCTTGATTTCGTCATGCCCCTCTTTGCCCAAATCATTCCACCAGAGCCGCAATTGGAGGGGAATTTTATTCATGATTGAAAAGGGTTCATTCGGAATCGTGCTCATTCTGCACATTTATTAATAAGATTTTAACAAACGACACTTATCCTGCTAAAAACAAAAATGTATGCGATTTTTTGTGAATTTTGAATTTTCGTATATATATATTAAAAACTTTCTAAAGAAGTCAATAACGGAAAATATTTTGGATTTTTTTTTTTTTTTTTTTTCGAAAAACTGGGAGCCTGAAAGGACTTTTCTAGACCTTTAACAAGATAAATACTTTTGCCATAAATAAAGATATATACATTTTGAAATAAAGCAAAACTTTTGAATTTTTCATATATATATATATATATATATACATATATTTGTAACAAATAATAAAAGTAAAGACAACACAAGACTTTCTTTTTTATTATAAAAAAACAATTTTAAAAATAAGATTTTTTTTTTGATTTCAAGACAAACTCTATATTTCTATTGATATATTTTTTATTATTATTATTTTATTTTATTTTTATTTTTTTTTTTTGAAAGACAGAACAACGACTTTCCTAACCGTTATTTCCTTTTTTCACAATATTCCAAATATTCAAACATCGGTCAGCATGCGGGTATGAGACAAATAAATGCACGAAAAACAATAGGATGCGTCAGCATGGCCTTTTCATATCAGGTTGCTAGTCCTAGACGGACTCAACCCCTGTGTTGAGTCCCCTAAGTCAAATGCAACGTGATGCAAATAAGCGTTCCTACTAGGGATCCGGCATGAAGTCACGTTATTCTATGTTCAAAACCTGGGTCGGTGTTCTAGACAGTGTACCCGAGCGGACAACTCGAGTTGAGGAAGGAGCTCCTTTCCGGGAACCAAAAGGCCAGCCGGCTTAGAAACTTTCTGAGCCTCTTTTATTTAGGGTATGACACTAACAGAATAGGGAGTCTCAACCAGTGAGCACATCCCCGGAGGCAAGAAGAGAAAGGTTTCGGCACAGTTTATATACAGTTCAAATAATATCAAAGCGGTAAAGGCAACATTTAGCACATTAGGCTCAGGACATGTAATAATCAGATAATAAATAAAGCCAAATAATAACAATTATTCTAAGCTCGAATTCTTAACCCTGAACCAGTGGTTCTGGGCTTTATGATCCCAAGAAATGGCATTTGTCACACCTCCTTTTTCCGCGCCCGCGGGGCGCATGGGGAGTTTTTTCCAATTAAAGGACAATCGAAACGGGATTGGTTTGTTTATTTCAGAGTCGCCACTTGGGAGATTTAGGGTGTCCCAAGTCACCAATTTTAATCCTGAATCGAGGAAATAATGACTCTATATTATAGTCTGCGTACCAGAAATCCGGATAAGGAATTCTGTTAACCCGGGAGAAGGTGTTAGGCATTCCCGAGTTCCGTGGTTCTAGCACGGTCGCTCAACTGTTATATTTGGCTTATTTATCTGATTTTTAATACAATATGAACTTATGTGCAAATTTATCTTTTAACCGCTTTACTATTATTGTTTTAAAAGAAATGTGAACATCATTTAAAACACGTCTTTGGACTACGTCACATGAAATGCACCCATAATCCGGAACACATTTTATTTGATGTTTTGGGATCGGATTTGGGTCACATGAAATGCACACCCGAGCTTAAGAAAGTAAATTATTAAACACGCGCCTAAAGAGACTATCGCGTTATTATTTTGGGAAGGCCACGAAATTCGCTAAACGACCCTCCTGAATTCTAAGTAATTTTAAACAAGTATTTACTGAGGGCCCCGCAATTTGTATTTTTATTCGGCGAGGCTCATCTCATTCTTATTTTTTAAAGAATTTGCAACGTCATGGAAATGCATCTCGGGCCACGCCACAATCAATGCGCACGTGACTAGAGACATATTTCGACTCCGTTGAGATTTGGATTTGGGTCACATAAATGTGCACCCGAGTTTAGGGAGATAACATTATTAAAGGCGCGCCTAAAGCAACTAGCGCATTATTATTTTTGGGTAGGGCCATGAAACTTGCTAAACGGCCCGTCCCGGAATCTAAGTATTTAATATATACATTTAGAGGGCCCCGCGGCTTGTGCATTTTTATTTGGCGAGGCTCGTCTCATTTTTATTTTAAAAGGGTAAGCTTAAAGTAACTACATTTTACTTTATTTATTTAAAGAGTTAATTCAAGGTTATTAAAGTATAACGCAAGCCACGCTACATGAAATGCACACCCGAATTTGGGAGTTAGATATCATGACTATGCCACGGTAACCATACCCATAATCACGATAATGTACTATTTATTAATTGTTCCTAAAGCAAACTACAATGTCATGATTCTGTTATCCTAAAATTTGAGATTTGCATGACCATGAACAATTAAGCAAATAACTATGTAATAGCCTCAAAATCGAAGTCTGAGTATCCAGAATTAAAGGGCTAATTCATGCCATCATTGACCTTACAAAAAAAAATAAGAAAAAGACTTAATGACTGGCAGAAGTTGCTTCTTTAAAATTCAACATTAAGTAGTGTTTGTAGAAATTAGGAACAGCAAGGAAGTGCAAACCAAATACAAAAATGCAGTTCGATGAAGCTCGCAAAGAGAGCATACTAGAACGGCTCATCAATAGCATAACATCAGCCTTATATTACCATAGCTAAACTCAACTTGCTATGTCATTAATCTATTTTTTCATCATCCATTTAAAACTTAACAGGCTAACATTTCCCAAACCAAAGTTGCAGTAATTTAAAGTCATCAAGTACACAAGTAAACTAAACTCACACATACAGACACAAAGTGAACAACTTAAATAATATCATGATATTCAATTAATCATTTGTAACAATTACGTTGTCTAAACTGAACTACATACCTCAACAGCAAGAATCAAACTCAGCAAGTCCAAATAAAAGTTAAGAACAGCCGCAAATTCGGTTACGAATGAAGCGAAATAGCAACAAACGAACAACGATCCGATCGAGACCCGCGTCGGCACCGGAAACCTTGAACCCAACTCAAAAAAAATCGACTGAACTTGGGTGTTCTTACACAGTTAAAATGAACCTCTGTTCATCGGCAAACATGGTGCGACGACTACTATTTTTGGGGTGGTTTGGTGTTGCGTTTCGGCTGGTTTTTGGTTGACGTTTCAGCTGGTTTCGGAACTGTTTTTGCTGGTGGTTTGAGGTTGTATCAAGTGTGTTTGGAGGTGGGGAACACGATGGGGGAGCTAGGAGGAGGAGGAATGATGATGGTTATGGGTGACGGACTGGCGGAGCTGGACGAGGTGGAGGGAGCTGGTAGCGGCGACAATGGCGGTAATGGAGGTTGCTAGTGGCGGGCTGCTTGGACAGAAAAGATGGATCAATGGTGGTGGGTCGTTGATGCTGCAGCTGTTCCGACGAGGAAGCAACAGCAGCTGCTGCGTGATAGCAGCGGACGTGGGGGTCGTTTGACTTGAAGAAATCGGAAATGGTGGTTTCGGCGATGGTTATGGTCGTTTGAGCAGTTGACGGAGGTGGAGGGAGACGATGGTGGTACGTGGGGGTTGTGACTGGTTCAGTTGACGACGCAGTAGGGTTTTGGGTCGTTGGTTGGACAGGGACGACGAGGGAGTCGGGGTGCTGCTGGGGTTCGGACGTGGGGGGTGGTCCGGCAATGGAGTTTTCCGGTTAGGGAGTCGTGGTTTTTTTTTTCTCTTTTTTCTTTGAAGAAGAAAGAGGAACAGTAGTATATTTTCCTTTCAAACTTTTCCCCCTTTCAAACTTTTTCCCCCTCTCTCCTGTCCGTTCCTTTTTTTTCTTTTTGTAGGTTTTTTCTTCCTCCTTTTTGGAGAAGAAACCGGAACAGTGGTCCCCCCCCTTCAATTTTCAAAAGTCCGTGTTTTGTAATGCTTTGCCCATGAAAATGAGCCCCACGCGTGGTGGGGTTCGAGGCATATGTCCCCCACGCGTGGTGGGGTTCCCCATGTGTCCTGGACACTGTTTATTATGGGCTAGGTCCGAAAATTAGGCCTAAAACCGGGTAGTTTAAACCCGAATATTATTCTTTTGCCCGGACCCGAGAAATAGGAGCACGTTGCTTAACTAGTCCTATGTAAGCAAAATAACTACCAAAAATAAGACTGTTATTTAAACAAAACTATATCTTTTTAAATATTTTTCAAGGTTTAAAATAGCTACAAAATATTAATAAAACTATTTTGTTTTTTTTGTAATTTTCGTTTTAAAATATTAAGATAAAATATGAGGTAATATTTTTGTATTTTTTCAAAGTTAAAAATGCCTATAAAACTTTAATAGAATTATTATTTTTGTATTTTTTCGAAATTATATAAGGTACAAAAATAAAGTGCAATTTTTGTATTTTTCAAGTTTATGAGAAATACATAAACTAAAATTTATATATATATTTTTGAAACGAAATGAAGTAAAAATAGTTAAAATAGCTATTCTAGACCCAATTTCACATATTCCTGCTAGAAATGTGAAAAAATCTCGGGGAGGGTCAAAAATCACGTGCTTACAGCATTTATAACGGAAATGCATGCCACAAGAAAGATTGTCAAACTGGGGCAGAAAATTTTCTTTTCAGTTAGAAAATTTTCTGGAAATCAGGTACCCATTTGGGGAAGAATAAAGATAACACCAGTCTCAAAGGAAGTGGTCTTTGAACCAGTGTTGCCCCCGACATAATAAGTTTCCAATGAAGGAAGTTGATCCCCAACAGACAGAACAAAGGGATGACATTTGTGCTCAGAAAAGCAAAGAGCCATTATCCTCCCCAGCAGCTTCCAGAAGAATGAAGCATCGATTTGAAGGGATAAAATTCCCCAGCAGCGTTATCCTCAACAACGTTATCCCAAGAAGATAACATTTTTATCCCCCAAAAAAAAATTGAATTTGAAGGAGGGGAAGAAAGGAGACTCCCCCAGTGGTATTATCCCCAGCAATCAGGCGTCCACCTAGAGAACAAGGAAGAGCAATGAAAGAAACAGCAATCAGGCGTCCACCTGGAGAATAAGGAAGAGAAATGGAAGTATTAGCAGTCAGGCGTCCACCTGAAGAACAAGGAAGAACAGTTGAAGTATCAGCAATCAGGCATCCACCTGGAGAACAAGGAAGAACAGTTGAAATATCAGAAGTCAGGCGTCCACCTGGAGAACAAGGAAAAGCACCAAAACTGGGGTAGAAGATTTTCTGCCATTGTCGAAAATTTTCTCGGAGGAACGAGGAAATCAATTCAAGTTTTAAGAGATAGCAAGACAACACGATTCGAAGAAAAACAGTCGGAGGTAAGACAATTCCAAGATTTTGAAAATGGGATCATCCGGCCTCGAATAGGATATTTCGGGTTCATCCGCCCTCGAATAGGATATTTCGGGTTCATCCGCCCTCGAATAGGATATTTCGGGTTCATCCGCCCTCGAATAGGATATTTCGGGTTCATCCGCCCTCGAATAGGATATTTCGGGTTCATCCGCCCTCGAATAGGATATTTCGGGTTCATCCGCCCTCGAATAGGATATTTCGGGTTCATCCGCCCTCGAATAGGATATTTCGGGTTCATCCGCCCTCGAATAGGATATTTCGGGTTCATCCGCCCTCGAATAGGATATTTCGGGTTCATCCGCCCTCGAATAGGATATTTCGGGTTCATCCGCCCTCGAATAGGATATTTCGGGTTCATCCGCCCTCGAATAGGATATTTCGGGTTCATCCGCCCTCGAATAGGATATTTCGGGTTCATCCGCCCTCGAATAGGATATTTCGGGTTCATCCGCCCTCGAATAGGATATTTCGGGTTCATCCGCCCTCGAATAGGATATTTCGGGTTCATCCGCCCTCGAATAGGATATTTCGGGTTCATCCGCCCTCGAATAGGATATTTCGGGTTCATCCGCCCTCGAATAGGATATTTCGGGTTCATCCGCCCTCGAATAGGATATTTCGGGTTCATCCGCCCTCGAATAGGATATTTCGGGTTCATCCGCCCTCGAATAGGATATTTCGGGTTCATCCGCCCTCAAATAGGATATTTCGGGTTCATCCTCCCTCGAATAGGATATTTCGGGTTCATCAGCCCTCGAATAGGATTTTATTTTTCAAATTGTTGAAGTCAGGAGCCCCCCTGAAGAATAGAATGGCGATTTGTTGGTTGAGGTCAGGAGCCCCCCTGAAGAATAGAATGGCGATGTATTGGTTGAAGTCAGGAGTCCCCCTGAAGAATAGAATGGCGATTTAGTGGTTGAAGTCAGGAGCCCGCCTGAAGAGAGGAATGGCGAATTATTTTCAAAGTTGTTGTTGAAGTCAGGAGCCCGCCTGAAGAGAGGAAAGGCGTTTTTAAAAGTTGTTGAAATCTCGTCAACCTGAAGAATAGAATGGCGATATATTGGTTGAAGTCAGGAGCCCCCTGAAGAACAGAATGGCGATTCAGTGGTTGAAGTCAGGAGCCCGCCTGAAGAGAGGAATGGCGATTATTTTCAAAGTTTGTTGATGTTGGGAGCCCGCCCAGATAACAGAGGCATACATTTCAGTCTTTACATTTCAGTTGTTGAAGTTGGGAGCCCGCCCATAGAACAGAGGCATACATTCAGTCTTTACATTTCAAGCATTGAAGTTGGGAGCCCGCCCAGATAACAGAGGCATACATTTCAGTCTTTATATTTCAAGCGTCGAAGTTGGGAGCCCGCCCAGATAACAGAGGCATACATTTCAGTCTTTACATTTCAAGCATTGAAGTTGGGAGCCCGCCCAGATAACAGAGGCATACATTTCAGTCTTTATATTTCGAGCATTAAAGTTGGGAGCCCGCCTAGATAACAGAGGCATACATTTCAGTCTTTACATTTCAAGTATTGAAGTTGGGAGCCCGTCCATACAACAGAGGCATACATTTCAAGATCAAGTCAGAGGACAATAAAACAGAGGGTTACAATAGGAATCCCCAGCAGGAAACAATAAAATTCCCCGGCACCGGGAAACAGTAGGTTGCAACAAGAGGTCACAATACAAACTCAAGTACATGTGTCAAAAGAAGAAAAGCACCGGAAGAAATGTAAGCAGACAAGGAAGCAAGGCAACAAAAACAAATTGTACTCTAGCCTAGCTTCTTGTTTTCTTTTAGGCACAGTGTAACAAGGAGATCGGTAAGCAGTGGTAATAGCATGCAACAACAGTAACATTGCAGTCCAACGGTAGTCCCAGCTACCAAAACTCCCCGAACTACATTGACCTGATTCCTGTTTAGCCCAGGATATGTAGGAAACCTTTGAAGCAAAGGTTTGGTCAAATCTTTTTCTAAAAATGCTTCACACGGAGTACTCGGATGGGCAAAAATCGCTCGCTTTATCTTTGCACGAAAACCCTTCGTATCTTCGGGCAAAGAGGGGCAGCTGTAAGCACGTGATTTTTGCCATATATGACAATTACTCCCAAAAATTCAAAAATAAAATAATTTTTTCTTGGTGTGCAATTTTTGTGATATTTTGTGATATTTTGTGTAACTATTTGTATGTTTGTCTATGCATGTTTATTTGTTAAATTATTAAAAATACAAAAATATGTCGCATTTCGCATGTAGGATTTAATTATACAATTGTTAGTAACTAAGTTTGTTTTACAAAAAATAAAAATTACAAAAATAGACATCGTTTGCATTTTTAGCATTTAATATCCAAATATACAATTTTATGCTTAATTATTACTTAATTATGCGTCAATTGTTATTGGGAGTTAATTTGCGCTTTTATAACTTAATTTAGTTCTTAATAATAGTTTAAGTATTTTTATAATTTAGTTTTAGAGAAATAAAAGAAGAAAAGAGAGCGAAAATATAAAGAAAGTTGGAATTGGGCCTCTTCTTCGATTTCAAGCCACAGGCCCAAAAAATGGCCCAATCTTCCCAAACGACCCAGTCCATTTCGAACTGGGTCGACCCAGTCCATTTCGAACTGGGTCGACCCAGTCCATAACCCAACATCCTATTGTCTTACATTTTACAAAACAAAACAAAACAAAAAAGAGAAAAACCCTAAAAAACACAAAAATGGTCCGCCCCCCCCCCCCAACCTTTGCTCCTTCTTCTCCATCTCCATTTTACACAGCCATGGTTGCCCTCAAACCCCACCTCCCCTGGCTGCGCTTACCTTCTTCTTCGTCCACTCAGAACAACCAACGCCACCACCATCCACATCGACCTCCCCGTTACATCGCTGGAAAACCCTCAACCAAAGAACCTGGAAACCCACCGCTGCCCGCTTCATCCCTGTCGTCTCTGAGCTTCGCCATCAACATCCATGGCTGACATTCACCAGCATCACGTCCAAACACCACCACCAAACATACCCAAACAGACCTCGTCGCCATCGCTGCAGCTGTTGCTTCATCTACTGCCCCGACGTCGCCGTGGCTTCTCCTCCTTCCTCTAAGTCAGCTGTTGTTCGAAGCCCCCATCGCCGCTGCTTCATCACGGCCAAGCTCACGCAGCTACAACTGCTCCAGCTTCTGCCTCGTCGACTCACCATGGAGATAGCTGCCTCGTCCAGCTTCACTACGTCGACACAGCCATGAACGACTAGTGTCGTCATTTGTTCGAAGCTTTGGTTCGTAGAAACAGTCCATATACATTTCGTTTTGATCCGGTTAGTAGATTTTGAATTTCATTTATTGTCCGTAATTTTTGTTCGTTATTTTCGGATCCAGAATCGATAAATGATTAAGTTCTTGTTTGGTTTGTTCGTCGTTGAAATAATTTTCTAATTTGTTCATATGTGTTGTTGAATTAATTTTCAGATTTCAAATGGAATTTAATTAATTTGTTTCATGTTGTTATATATTTTCCAGAAAATTATTAATGTTGTTTGAGTCATTTAATCCGTCATGTTTGTTGTGATAAAATAGATTTAATTCATATTCATACTTTGTTTGATTGTTCTTGAATCCGAACTTTGTATAGCTTGATTTCTTGTTTACCATTTATGATTATTTCTTGAATTTGTCTCATAATCTTGTTTAAAGTTTAATATAGGAATTATTTGTTGTAATGTTGTTAGAGTTGATTTTAAGCTCAATATTATTGAATTTAGAAATCTAAATATACTTGTTTGTTATTGTTGTTGAATCCGAAAATAGGATTGCTTGTTGCTAAAATATTGTTCAATCAAATTTTAGTTGTTCTTTGTTGTTCAATTTGTGTTCATATGATTTGTGGTTGAAATCATGTTCATGTGATTTATTGTTGAAATGTTGAAGAAATCATGTTCATGAGATTTTGTTGTTTGAACATTGTTGGAAATTGGTCATATTGGCTATATTTTGGTTGAGTGTGATTATTTGCTTTGTTATAGCTGATGGGGTAAAATGGTAATTGCAATAAGGTCGGAGGGGTAGTTTGGTAATTGAACATTTTGTAATTCTTAATGTTAAGCATGGGGGACAAAATGTAATGGGGTGGGTTGTGATATAATTGTTTAATATAAAGGGGGGACAAGACAAACTTTAGTGGGGAGGAATCTTGTATTTGTTTAAGTGAAGCATGGGGAACAAAATATAATGGGGTGGTGATGATATATTTATTTAATGTAATAGGGATGAGTGGGAAGATAATGGGTTTGGTAGAGAAAATGGGTTGATTTTAATTGATTAAAAGATTTATGGGATGGGATATAAGTAGAAGTCTTGAAATCATAACAGACAGAACACACACAGATAAGAGAAACGAATCTGAAAGAACAGAACAGAAAAGAGAGAATACAGAAATAGAGAGAAAAAAGGGCTGAACATTTAAGAGAAAGAAAAATTCCGAAAAATATTTAAGCTTTCAAAATAAAAATAAAAACTAAAAAAAATCTTCTGCTTTCTTTGTTTGAAATCAGTATTAATTGTTGTTGTTTCATTCAAAGCTTGAAGTTTTTGTTTTTGGGATTACTGCTCTACTGGTTTGCAAACTCTTTTCCTGGGTTGTTACTGTTGCTGGGCTGTTGCTGCTGTGTTGTACTGTTATTACTGCTGCTGATTTTCATCTTCATTTTCTTTTGCTTCCAATATCAGGTATATATTTTAGACTCATGTTGTGGAAAGCTTCAACATTGCCAAATAAATGAAGTTCGGAATTATAATTATGTCTTTTACTCGTTTAAATCTATTAGTTTAAATTTCAGTTTTGTTTCAGTTGATTAATATAGTAGCTTACATTTGATGTGAGAACTGTTAGTTAATCATCCCTTTGAAATTCGCATAAGCTTTGTAATAATGTTATTTATTTCAGAATTTCATTAAGTATAGCTATATTCAAATTATAAGATAGGGAACATGGCAGAAAGCTAGCCATTAATTAAATCTTATGATATTGTTGGCTAAGTATGGAATAGTATGGAACTATCAAGAAACTACATTACTAACATATTTTGTCACAAAAGTCCGATTTTATTTAAAACTAGATTGATGTAAGTTGTATGTTGTTCGTACATGGCATGATAACAGTTACATGTATAACCATAAGTGAAAGGTGAGTTGATATAATTCGTTACGAGGTTAGAATATTAGGAATGGTTCATACGTACAACTATATTGCATGTGATGCAATTTTATTGAATCAATTTGTATAATAGTTCTCTTTCTTATCAACTTGATTCTTATCTACCATTGTAAACAAATTAACCAAACAATTATAACTTTGGACTAAAAACAAGTATATGAGAAAGATATGGGATTTATAAGCACGAATTGCAACATTTTATGTCAAGGATATGTAGAAATAGAGTTCGCATTAAATATAACAATGAAAATTCTTCAGAAACTATTAATTTGTTTATCAAATTAATTCTTTTCCAGTTTTATATGCGATTCGATTTTTGGATATATTAATGTTGTATCCACGATAAATTTTTTTAGTTATATGTTGTTTGTTTCTTTTTCATATCATTAATTCTTTAAAATTTGAATAGTTTTGAAGTATATAATTCATACGCGTAAAATAAGACTTGCAGTCAACACATAATAACTTTTGAATTCTTTTCAAGAAAATTTAGAGACGTCTAAATCTGTATTTCTCTATGGCTTTCATATAAAAATAATTGGATGCAATAAACAATTACTAGAGAATTTTATCAAGAATATTTTGTGAAATTAGGGATACGTTCGCGTGGCCTAAATTACATTTTTTTAAGGCAGTTCGGATTATGCGTTCGCACAACTTTGAGCCAAAATTTTAATAAAAAAAGATTCGTCGGAGGATATTAAATTAATTTCATAAAACCCGAGATGTGCGGTTCACTATTTAAGAAAGGCGAATGTTCTTAGTTTTATTTTAAGCACAATTTCGAATATCAAATAAATTTTTTTTATAATAAAAATATAAAAATATTATCAACCTTTTTGTGTACGCGTATGCATGGCACGATTCTCTACAATTATAAAAGGTATATAATACGAATATACGTACGCGTGATTCGTTTATATAATTGTAAACAATCTAAATAAAAGCGGTAATAAAATCGGGCAACAAGAAAAAAGGTATTTAGTAAATCAAGATAATTAAGCCAAATATAAAAATGGTTAAGCGACCGTGCTAGAACCACGGAATTCGTGAATGCCTATGCTAGAACCACGGAATTCGTGAATGCCTAACACCTTCTCCCGAATTAACAGAAATCCTTACTCAGGATTTCTGGTTCGCAGAATAACAAACAGAGTCATATTCTCCTCGATTCAGGGATTAAAACCGGTGACTTGGGACGCCTTAAAATTCCCAGGTGGCGACTCTGAAACAAATAAACAAATCCCTTTTCGACTGTCCTTTAATTGGAGAAAACTCCTTGCACCCCCCGCGGGGGCGGAAAAAGGAGGTGTGACAATTCTTTTCAAAAAATAGCACGAATAATGACAAGATATTAGCAATAGACTGCTTTCATATCAAGGAGGGAACAAATTTTGGACGCTATTTGGGTTTTCCAATGTTTCACACACGTCAAAAAAAGATGGACTTTCAATTTCTGTTAGATAATTTTAAAGTTAAATTAGCAGGATGGAAAACAAAGTTTCTTACAATGGCAGGACGATCTACTCTTATCAAATCAACTCTCAATAACTTGCCAAACCATATTATGCAATATATTCACATTCCAGCGTCAATTATAAAAAGGATGGAACAATACTAACGAAATTTTCTATGGGGATCTACAACAAGAAGGAAAAAGATTCACCTTATTAAATGGGAAAAAATAACTCAACCCACTGATATGGGAGGTTTAGGAATTCAAAGTCTTCAGCAAAAGAATAATGCTTTACTGGGTAGTTTAGCATAGAGGGCATTACATTCGCGTCAAAGTTTATGGGCTAAAGTTTCAATTAATAAATATGTTCCTTTAAGTTCCACCACAAATCACTCCACTATTTGGCATAACATAATAAAAGGATGGAAATCTTGCCAAATAGGATTACAGTGGCAAATTGGTACGGTGAACATATAAATTTCTGGGATGATACGTGGATAAAGCCTGGCCTAACGGTTCGTTATTTAATGAGTGGCCCATTACCAAGTTCACATCTTAATAATAATATTAGTTTAATTTACAAGTGCAATAGTTGGAACTGGAACAACCTCCCTTTCTAGTTCCCGGAGGAATTAAAAAATGTAATTGGGAGCACTTATATCTCCAAGTACAAGTGCGAAGCTGATCATATTTTCTGGGCATTAACTAGGGATGGGAAATTTACGGTAAATTCTATTTATAAAGCTCTACATAATCAAGTTAAAAATGAACATAGTACCACTGTCTATTTCAAATGGATTTGGGACCTGCCAATACATCCTAAAATCAAATATTTTATTTGGTTGCTTAACCATAATAGACTATCAACCTTGCAATACCTACATCATCTTAACATCACTGATAAAGCAGAATGCACATACTGTCACAAAGAAGAAGAATCCTTAAATCATTTGTTTCTTACATGTATGAATGCTAAAAATTTCTGGAATACGTTGGGCATGGGGAGTTATATAAATAGTTTGTTAACTTATAACACACCCCAGGAGTGGTTAATTCCTCTACTAAATTATAGTCAGAAAAAATTTTCTTATAACTTAAATAGGCGCACTTATCTTCCATTAAGTCTTTGGAATATTTGGATAACTAGAAATAAAAATATGTATGAGGGCAGACAAGATCTCATCAATAAGAATTTCACCACGCAACAAGCGACTGAATTCTGTTATCTAGTCGCCTTGTCACATAAAATACAAAAAAGGATTAGAGTACCACTAAAATGGATACCTCCGAAACCTAACATATATAAATTAAATACGGATGCCGCACATTCGCAACACACTAATAAAAATGGTATTGGAGGAATAATTAGGGATCATGAGGGAAATTGGATACTGGTCTTCTTAGGTACAGTACTCTCTCAAGCACCTATTACCACAGAAATACTTGCTCTATTATAGGGACTTACGTTGGCGGTTCAACACAATTTAATGCCAATTCAAGTGGAAATTGACGCTAAAGAGGTACTTAGCCTACTCCAGAATAATAATATACTATATGCTAATCTACTAAATGATTGCAGGCACCTACTGAGATAGCTACATGATCCGTCAGTAAGCCATGCGTACAGAGAGCAGAATAGATTAGCAGATCGACTAGCAAATGCATGAAGCTTTTTGAATGTAGACTCTACTATGCAGACTTTTGCTGAACCACCACTTTTTGTTAGTAAGATATCGGATGAGGACAAGCTTGGTGTATCTACTACACGCTTGCTACCACATTGTAGATATAAATTGCAAGTACAACCTGCAGTGTGTGAAACTAGAGGTTATGTCAGTAGTTACAATATTTTGGGATGTTGTACTAGTAACTTGCTTGCTGAAACTACAAACAATATAGCTAGTAGTAGTAATGGTTTACCTTATGTAGTGCAACCTGAGCACGAAAACCTTTGTACGCATATGTTTGTTTAATAGAATATCTATCTTTATTACCAAAAAAAGGTCTGGGGGGATAGTGTGTATGCATATTTACCCACTACCTACCTTTAAGAAGGTACAGAGGTTGTTTCTAGAATTATGTATTGATATGAATACAACGCATCAATTAGGATCTGGCATAGGTGATTTGCATGTGTAGGTTGTATAGAGTAAAATCAGTTCATTATATTAAACACTCGAATAATAGAGCAACACGTGGAACCGGGGACAGACAGCAAAAGAGACAAATGAAAACCAAGATCGGGGACAGCAGCTTCGGTTGGCACCAGGCAGACCTCGAAGGGAAGATTATTAACGAAGACAAATGAATGGTTGTCACCCGATGATATTAAATAAAGAATATTTTCCAGTATTAAATACACAATCCATTACAGAGAATTTTGGCATTCATAGTCTGCCATTACACGTTCATCAATAGCCCCCATAATTGTCACTTAAGAGAGGTTTGATCCTAGGACCTTATTTTTTAGGTGTAGGTATAAATAGTGACTTCAACAACCATTGTAAGGTCACGAAAATCTCTGACAATTTGATACTACACATTGTTCTAAGCTCAATAATACTTTATTTTCTGTCTTTTGATATTCTTATTGATGTCTTCGAAAGTCATGATCCTGGAACCAAGTTATTTGCTATCTTATCTCGATTTCAACACTAAGCTTTGTATTTTATTTAATTTATTTATCATTTTGGGATCAAATAGATTTGCTTGTGTGCAAACTACGTTACAAATTCAACTATATCGTTTTAAGGTTAAACAGTATGGTGCTGGCCCACCGTGGGGTTTACACAGCTACGTAATTGAGTTTATCCTTGCATCTATTATTAATCCGTTTGATTCTTTGTTCCTTAGAAAAAAATCGTAAAAGATGGCAGATAACGATGTCAAGATTACACACAACATTGAGGCACACAAAAATTCATCTCAACACGAAGATTCGATTAGTGATACATGCAACGAGGAGGACGTAGCCACACTGGTCCATGGCGGGCAGTATCTAGGACACATACGTGAGGCAACTCTTGATGACACTGAAGACGAACATGTTGTGAAAACGGTGAGAATCCTGAGAGAACAACAAAAGTCTATCATGGGTCATCTCTTAAGGCAAGATTAAGCCATGACAGAATTGAGGCAAGCATTGTCGGCTGCTTCCAATAATGCAAATGGAAGGGGTCCAGTTCCTTCCAGTGCTCCCGTAAATCAAACAGCGCAAAGGGTTGATAACAACACCCCGAGGGGCTAGGTCAGCTTCGACGGGGTAAGGGGAACGACAGCGGATCTGGTAACAATAACGGTAATGATCCCTTTAAAACCGAACTCATGCAGTTTATGAGGGAAATAAATGCCTAAATGGACCGAATCCCGGACACACCACCAGTGTTAAAAGAACCGGACTCAAAGAAATACACCCAATTGATGTTCAAACCAAGCGCGGTACTGGAGTTAATCCTGAAGCGGTTTAAAATGTTAGACGTACCAAAATATGATGGGACTTCGGATCCTTAGGAACACATCATTGCCTACACAACGGTGGCAAAAGGAAATGACTTAGCTCCGTACGAGATTGAGTCAGTCTTGCTAAAGAAGTTCGGGGAGAGCCTCACGAAGGGGGCCCTGACATGGTATTCACTTCTACTCAAGCACTCAATAGATTTCTTTGAGATACTCGCAGATTCTTTTACCAAGACCCATGCGGGGGCTAGGAAGATATAGGCCCAAAAGGCAGATATATTCAGAATTATGCAGGGAGAGTCTAAATTGTTGCAAGAGTTCATGACCAGATTCCAGAAGGAAAGGATGTTGCTACCAGCCATGTCGGATGAATGGGCAGATGAGGCATTTACTAAGGGGCTGAACCCGAGGAGTTCTGACGCTTCCCGTAAACTAAAAGAAAGTTTTCTCGAGTTTTGGGAGATGTCCACAACTGCTACGAATGAAAGATAAGAATAGAGGATGACTAGATTGGTTTTCCAGCATCAACAAAGGGTCGAGATCAAGAGAAGAACAAAGAAAAGATGAAAGATGATTTAGACACAGATCGACGGTTTTCTAAAGGCTGGTTTTTGCCCTACGAAAGGGCCGAAGAACGTGGCAGAGGTTTTCGGTTGGCGAACAGGTTCGCTACCAATAAGAGAGTTGATCGTGGCCGGAATAATAGATCGTGCCCGGGATTCCACCAACCCCAGACTGTCCGAGTATAATTTCAATGTCAGCGTGGTGGAGCTAGTTTCGGCGATGAGGGACACTAAGGAAGCACGGTTCTGAGGCCGATGAGATCTGATCCCAGTCAGAGGGATCCTAATCTACGGTGTGAGTATCATGGGACTAACGGCCACCGGATTGGGGACTACCGACATTTGCGCGAGGAGGTGGCGACGTAGCAGAAAAATGACCATCTTAGAGAGTTCTTAAGCGGTCGGGCTAAAAATAACTACGGTCGCAATCGAGATAATGCGGAACCCTCGAAAACAGGAGAAGATCTTCCTCGTCTAATGATCAACATGATTTTCGAAGGGAGCGAGATTGATGGTGTAACCTTTTCAATAGTAAAAAAGACAAAAGTATCGTGACCCATAGTAGAAGTTCGGGAAGTCGCGGAGGACAATATCACATTCACGAATGAGGACGCCCATGGACTCCTACTACTGCACAATGATGCCCTGTAATTTCTCTTAATCTTTTAGATTTTAAAATTAAATGTGTTTTGATGGACCTAGGAAGTTCAATCAATATTATTCAATAGAGAGTGGTGGAACAAGTCAAGCTAACCGGAAGCATCATTCCGGCCACTAAGCTCCTTGCCGAGTTCAACTTAGCAAGTGTGACAACCCGAGGAAAAAGTCTGCTGCTCACAAACGCCGACGACCTTGTTTGAAGCAGTAGACGGCGACATGGGGAACTCAAAAGAATTTCAAAACAATATTCAAGGATGTAACTGGATTTCAAAAGGAAATTTGCGCATGTAATATTTTGAAGTGACTTGTATTTTTATTCTGTAATTTCTGTGGAAAATAAAAGCAACTGAATAATTTGCAGGGTGTAGAGTAGATGCGTGGAAAACCGAGCTTGAACAATAGTAATAATCCAGTGATTTACATGGAAAAATCATGGGGCAACGTTGACCCAAAGGACAAAGTACAGCTAGTGACTATAAAACAAACAAACAACAGTGTTGAAACTCACTGCCTATATATTTTGCTTTTTACAGTCTTAAACAGTCTGCATATATATATATATATATATATATATATATATATATATATATATATATATATATATATATATTTACCTGGAAAGGCCATTACATTCTGTATCCTTTCAGATGCTCTCTCTTTTTATCCTTCTTTCGGAAAGAACCCTCCTGCCTTTGCCATGCCATTTTATTTTGTCCTTTTCGCTTTCCCATATTTAATTTCCGCCCTTTGACCTACCTATTAATAAACACTTGTCATTTGTACATTTTGTTGACTCATGCCAAATATACACTCCTTTATTTACAAGTCCTTTCATTATTACTACATTAATAAATACTTGTATATCATATGTGAGGAGTATCGTGGTTTAAGGTTTACTTAGAGATTGGTAATTGGTCAGGACTGGTGTTCTTGTAATCCCTTTCCTGAGTCCCATTCGGAGGCCAAACTTGTTTGCATAGCCTATATGTATAAATCAATGTGAACCCCTATAAGGGGCTAGATTACTTTCAGATAATAATCTGAACGTAGCATGATCACTATCTACGGTGATAGTCTCTTCAGTAATTTTAACTACTTGTTTTAAACCTATCCTTTCAAAGGTACCTAACTTGTATATTACATTAGGCTTGACTAATGGTGTAGTCCACTTACTAAGCAGATCTAATTGTTGAGGCAATTCATATTCTTCTTTTCTAGTGTTTTTAGCAGTAGATATTTATTAAGAAAATAATGTTAAACTTAGCTTCTAAAGTTTTTTTACTAATATGGCTCTGATACCAAGGGGGTACAGGATCGCTTCCGAATGGGACTCAGGGAAGGGATTACAAGAACACCAGTCCTGGCCAATTACTAACCTCTAGGTAAACCAAGGTTTTACACCTCAAACTCTGGAGCATCGTCCTAATGGTCTCACTATTATCAGACCATCTTCCAGAAAAGTGTTCGATGATATTCATGACTAAAGAATAAACTGAGTTTTGAACAGTCTTATCGTCTTCAGTCTTGGTTGCATTTATTATCTGAAAGCGCTGGTCATAAGTGAGATAATTATCCCACCAGCCTTTTAGCTGACCAGTAAATCCGGCAATAATCATTTCTGCAATTGTCCTATCTGTATTCTTATTAACCTTACAGATAGTACTGTACATAAGCATTCTATGTACTGTCGTATAGATCTGTCTTTCAGCAAGACCATCTATATTCCACTCATATATAGGCCCCTTATAGAAATTCACATAGATTTATACATATAGGCTTAATACAAGTCGCATTTAAGCCACTTACGTTAAGAGACTTACCTGAAAGTTTCATAGCAGCTCTCAGAGATGGCAGAAACCAGAACTGGAAAAGGTCTCTTATAAGGACTGTGCAAACCAGTTTGGCCTATGGCCCTGTTTATTTTAATGCTTATCCCAATTTGCAAATTTCTCTTAATGATGAGAATTCTTTAAATGCTTTAATACTTAGCATTAAATTATATGATTATGATTATTTACCTGGTACAGAAGTCATATGTATCTGTTATAGGATTTATTACAAACCTCTATATACTTTGAATCCTATGTGATGGGGAAAGAACACTAAAATTGATAGAGAAAATAGTATTACTTTAAAATTTAATTAGTCAATACATTCAGATATCAAATATGTTTAATTTTCTTTGATCGATGGTTTTTTATATGTCTTTTAAATTACTAATTATTATGACTTATAGTATTTTGGGAAAATTTCACATAAAAATAATTGAGCTCTCTACTTTTCAATTTTATAGCCCATATTTTAATTTACAATCAACTAACCCAAAAATAATGGGCTAAGATTCAACATCCAAGTTCAATAGGTTCTCACAATTACTATTTAATTTTTAAAAAAGATTACTCAAGCTTTTAAGTTAATTTTTGAATCAGTAACTGTGACTCAAATATTAGTTCAACACACCAAATTTATTTTGGTGGTGAAAATTAGATTTTTAACAAGCTTAAATATGTGGGTTTAAATTTCGAATTTGATTTTGTGAGAAATTTGAAGTGGGTGTTATCTAGATTTGTTAGAAATAGTATAAGGAGGTTGTATATAAAATTTGAAGTCATTTAATGGAGATTTGGACTGGTTTTGAACAAGAATTGCAACTGAAAATCGTAAAAGAAGTTCGTCTACAGACGCTTGTATAAACGTGTATAAAAGTGTATAATAATGTATAAGATATGTTTATACACTCATAAACACTATTATACAAGATTATACATAATTATATAAAAAACTAACTTCGTCTTCTTCCTTGCGTTTTTTCTGAAATTTAACTCAAATCTTGCTCAAATCTACTCCAAATCACTTCAAATTAAATTTTGAACTTCTTTTGATATTTTGAATCATTTGGAACAATACTCAATCCAAACAACTAACAAACTCAAAAAGTCCTATTTTCGAAACCAAAGTTTTGAATGGCCTTCAATAGTGGACTTCTACTCTTTAATTTTTTTACATTGCAACCAGGTGATATAGGGGGAGAAGCAGTAATAGCGAACGTCCCCTTAAAGCATATGTAAAAGAAGTGAGAAGAAGAGAGAGTGAAAGCAATGGTTGTGAGAACACAAATTTAACTCTATAGCTTTTAGAAGCAATGGTTGCCGGAACACAGATTTTGAATTTGCAAGAGCTACTGTTTTCAAATATGTACAATATGGGCTAGGTGGGGTAAAACTTAAAAACATGAGCTATTTTTTGTTATGGTGTGAACTCATGTGTATTTTCTTGTAATTCTTTCTAGTATTTTTTACATAGCCTCCAAATATATAAATTACACTTTAAAAGAATTTAAAAAATTCATGTCCGAATTTATGATTAAAATTAAAAAGTTTACTCTCGAAATTGAAAATATATCAAATCATCCGTTGGGACATAGAGAGTATTACTGAGTATAAGTTTTCCCTCGTATTCCCTCTCCCATCACCTCTCTCTCTCTCTCTCTTGGCTTGATGATGTCTTCTTCTTCTTCTTTTTTTGTCATTCTTTCAAAATTTCCAAAAAAAATGGAGCTACCCGGAAAAGAAGTTTTATTTAGAATAGCAAGTTTTGAATGAATTAATCATTTAATTACTATCATCACTTCACTAAACATATGTTTACAACTCCTAAACCACAATTTCCACTTCACTCCCCGTAAACTATAAGCAACGGATTATTTTACAACTCCTAAACTAGTATAAAGTTGTGCATAATTTGGTAAATATCGAATTACCGTATCGAAATCGAAAATTTTGATATTTGATATTCGATAATTCGGTAATCAGTATAGTATTTGGTTTAAGTTTTAAAAAAATATGGTATTAGATTATTTGGTATTTTTTAATGAAATACCGAAATATATAGTATATTACACAAAACACATATTATTAATTATAACATAAATATAAAAATCGAAAATTTACTTTTCTTTATTCTCTAAGTTCATCAATTAACTCTAAGCAAGTAAGAAGATATTTCTAATGATCGAATTTATTCCTTCATTTGCAGTTTTCTCTCTCTAGGTTGATATATTTGCTTGTTTTGGACAAAACTTTTGTCAACAAACGTTTTCTGTTTTGTACTTCTGAGTATTTTATTTAAGAATATTATAGTCTATAACTCTATGCACTTGTTAGATTCAAATTGTATAAACCGAAGTTACTGAACCGAATAAATCGAAACCGAAAAGAGAAAAACAGAACCATACCGAATTTAATTAGGTACGGTATGTTAGGTGTTTGCCATAATTTTCTTACCATATTTGGTTTTCCTATTTGTTGAAGGAAAGGGCAACATGAACACCTTAATTGGGTTTTCCTTTTTGTAGAAGGAAATTAAAAATCTTCCATATTTGGCTGGTCCTTTTTCTTGTAGGAAAATGTTTGGACTTCTATAAATTGAGGATTATTTCTTCTCATTCAGTAGCATCTACAATGTAGCCATAGGGGGGTTGAGAGTCTTGTTTAGTGGGAGAACTTTACGGGACAAGTGTTAGTGTGTCACTTGTGTTTGCCTCTTCGTGAGGTTGTTCTCTCGATATTTTGTATCTCTCTTTTATATAGTGGATTGCTCATCTCCGCGGTGGACGTAGGTCAGTTGACCGAATCACGTTAAATGTTGTGCCTCGTTTTGGTATATTTCTCTTTCTTGTATGATTTATCGTCGTTGAAGGTTTTCTTTGCTAGCTTCCGCATGACACCTGACTTTTTTCGGTCCTAACACGGTATGGTATAGCATTTTAAGAAACCGAATACCAAAAATACTGAACCGAAATATTTAAATACCGTACAGTATTAGCCGATGAGCACCCCTAAACCGGTATAGCTTTGGCATTTTTGGGGGAATAACACACTTGAAATGTTAATATTACCTTAAAAAGTGAAATGAAAAGGAACCACCTAAAAGGGAAAAGGGAAAAAACAAGAAAACAAGAAAACAAGAAAAGAGATAGAGGAGCCAGCTAACTAAGAGTTTTAAGAGAATTTTATCGACGCCCTTTTCCATTTTGTTGATAATTAAGCTCTATTCTTTTTTGCTCCATCCGCTTAGGAACAAAATTGTCCTTTCCAGTATATTACTATTCATGATCTCTTGCACTCTATGTGCTGACACTTTATTCACCAGAAAAATACAAGGTTCCTTCTTGTTTATTCTCTTCCTGTGAATATATGTGCGGATATATTATATTGTATGAATGAATTATCAGATCAGTTTACAATCAAAAGTCGCCAGAATCATTTGAACCAATATATATACGTTTTAATCCAATGTGTCGTGTCGTGACTTTTTATATTCATTTCTGTACTTCTTTTAGGATCTCTTGTAAAAGTGATCGATGCCACATAAACACTAATTCTGATTAGATTATCATGCCATATAAAATATTTAATGGACCAAATATATACACAAAATTTATGGCCAAACGGCTCCTTTAAGTTAAAGATGAGTAAGTTAGATGAGTAAGTTTAGTGAGTTGTTAGCAAAAATACATTTCTCTTTACCAAATCATGTTTTTAACATGTCCCTTATGTGTATGTGGTCAGCAGTCTAGTAGTTACTTAGCTTTCTCAAATTCTGATTGACTGATTCCCACTCTCAGCTTCATCAATTCTCTCAAGTTTCTTATTCAGTAATCGTTTTTTTTATCTTGGTGGCGACAAGATTTGAATCCAAATTAAAACTTATATACATGTTCTGATATCATATTGAATAGAGTAACCATCTTACCTAAAAGTTCAAGCTACTTGAAAAAAAAAAGCATATTTTTCTATACTTAATAATGTCTTCAACAAATTTTTCATTGCATCCTTAATATGGTAAATCAACAAATAAAATAACTGATAGTATAAAAATATATGCACATAATCCATTATTCTCGCGTCTAATGAGTGCAAAACGGACCATGAGCACTATCAAAATTGCTGTTAACAATTAATTAATTAGGTTAAAACAAGAGCAATGTCGCAAATACGCTCAAAAAACACCAACTTTTTCTTGAAAATCGAATTATTGTTTCCTTCCCAGTATTACCACTCTATAGGTTCCCAGCCTTTCTAACTCTCCCCTCTTCCAATTAATGCCAGATACATAAAGAGTCAGGTTTAATATTTCCGATAAGGTAATAATAACTATTATAAAAAACAGACCCCGAAAAATTGATTGACAAAGAAAAATAAACCATGCTCAATATCCTCGGAAAAGTAAATCCAAAAGAATTGGATTCTTGCTTTTAATGAAAAAGATCTAGTCCTTTGATTTTACTAGTTTTACAACGATAACAGACCAATGTTTCAAAGAGAGAACAAAAGAAATACAAAGGGATTATCCATTATGAGAGAATACATAAAAGAGTTTATGTTAGTGTGTATTAACAGTGTAAAATATTTGTCCAATCCAATTATTACTTGAAAAGAACTTAAGCTAATAGAAAGGTTTACAAAAACAGTGCATAAAACAGAAATTTAATTTAAAAAGCATTGATTATTAACTGGAAATGAATAATAAATAACTTATCATAACATATTAACTTGAACCATACTACACTCGGTCTCCATGGAGTAATTGATTAATAAAGGAAAACAAAACATGCACAACCCTGGGAAAAGTGAAAACGAAAAAGATGGAATTCTTGCTTTGAATGCAAAAGATTTTTACAACGAAAACAGACCAATGTTGCAAAGACAAAGAAATTATCCATCCAACAGAGAGAGAGAATAGTAAAATGCTAAACTTAAAACTACACTACACAAGTATGTGAGAGGAGTATGACTGAAAGGGTTGGGTTCTTTTCCCTTGATCGAGGTAGAGAGATCAGAAGAGTGCTTTTTTGAGTAGAAAAAGAGAGATTTACACGCAAACCCATTGGGTGGTAGCAAGCTGTTTCCTTTGTGCCAGTTTTCAGCCATGGGGAGTGGTCGATTTTTTAATTTTCCCCTTCCACATGAAACATGAAATGAAATCTTTTCTTTTTCTTCATAGGATTTTGTAAATGTCAACAAGACAAGTATAAAATCTTTACATGCAGATGGAAGCAGCAAATGATCTTGAATCATTGTTGTTGTCGTCATCGTAATCTTCTTCACCAACACCAACACCAACACCAACGCCGCCGTTTCTTGCTTCTTTGTCATCATTAGTTCTGTCCATATAGCCATTTTCATTATCATCTACTAGCCTACCAACTTCTTCCACTAGTAGTTGTTCTACCGAATCAGACTCCTCTTCTTCTTCTTGTTCCTTATAGGAAGTGACGGCAGAAAGGAGTAATGGAGGAGGGTTCATTCCTCGACCCACTATAGGAACAGCTTCTGTTAATAACTTGCCATCTCGAGGTGGTGAGAATATTACTGGCATGTATTCCTCTGCTTCACATGGGAACTTTGAGTTCTTGAAATGTTCTTTTAGTGCTTCTATTCCCTTCATTCATGCATTTTTTAATCACAAACTAATTACTCCATACTAAAACAACAAATTTTTAATACATGAATTAACTACTTATTTTAACACATTTTTTCTGTCTCTAAAATAATTTAATTTTATTGCTAATACACATAAAATAATACATACATAAATTCTCATGTAACTTATTCAATAAATTAATGCCAACCAAAATAAAAGTTTTTAAAGACAAACTAAACAATGAGCTCAATGCTGGAAAAACAAAAAATAATTTGCTACTAATATAGAGGGAGGTGGAACATACTTGTAATCTAGCATAAGTAACTTGGCAGATTTTTCTAGAGTTGAAGACCTCCCAACTTTGATGGTGAAAAGCTTTGTAGAGTCTCAAAGTTGCCTGTGGTGAAGTCATGTTCACGAATCCATATCCCACGTTGCACTTGTTACTAAAAAAAAGTTTATATGATTACATGTTAGAACTAATTAAATTAATGGATAAAAATTCAATCTTAATTGAATAACCCACATGAAATCAATGGGAAGATAAACGAAATCGTAGGAGGATTTTGGCTGCTGCTGATCATCGCCGTCGGCAATCTGCTCGTTATAGTGAATGCAGTGGTTGTCCAGCATGTTCAGCAGCAGCTTCTGACTGCACCACACCCCAAATATATGTCAGTCAAATATACCAAATACCAACATTATTACACTATTTTACAACATAAAATATTGTATAAAATTAAACTAAATTTGATTAGAGGGGTACTTAGAAATGCAATGCCATTTGATCAGCTGTATAAGAAAAAACAATTCCCACTTAATTTTATGCAACATTTAACTGGTGGCTATTATCCCAGTAATATGTTACCTGAAATCTAGTACTCCTATATATATTATACGAAATGACATAAAATTAAAAAAAAATAGCCTTTGACAATTTTTCCATGTATTATTATTCACTCCATAACAATTTGTACATTATTTAATCAACATATAACCTTCATTAGTTATTCACCGCGTAAAGGGGACTTCCTATAGCATTTAAACATAAAAGGGGAAATTAATTAGAATATGAATAGATATAAGGAAATAAAGAAATAAAATATTGAATTTAGGATGATTACCTGTACTTGTTGGGTATGTTTTTAATCATGACAGTAGTTCTGGTATCACTGCAATTTGATTCCATAATGGCATCTTCGTTAATTAGGAAACGAGGATCATAATCTCTGGCCTGTTTCCATGGTTTATTGCTCTTAACTTGTAGTAAAATCTGCTTCGACGAAGAAGTTGTAACACTGCTACTGCTTGGACTAATAGTTTTAGTACATGTTTTGGCATTCTTGATTTTCCCAGGCCTACCATTATTTGATATACACAAAGATGCCAATGAATCTTGAACAGACCCACTACCTGAACTCTCACTTCCACTAGGGTTTCCATAATTTGATTTCTGGGAATGTGAAGTGTACACCCTTTGAGATTTTTGTGGAGGAGAATAATTGTTGTTGATTGAATTACGACTGAATTTAGGTGATGAATAATTAGGTCTTGAAAATCTTCTGCTATTTCCACCTGGCCTACTGAATTCAATCAACAATTGCTTCCCATCTATCTCTTTTCCATTCATCTCCGTTAAAGCCCTTGCTGCATCTCTTACATCATAAAACTCCACAAACCTTTGATGCCTCTTCATTGGTGTCTCTCTCAATTCCTTCACATTCCCTAAATATATATATTCAACACAAACATAATCAGCAAGTAAAACATATATTCACCTAGGACCAAAGCGAGGAATATGAGAATTCATTATACTATTAAAAACCAATAAGGAAAAAGACTAAAAAATTAGCATATATACCAAAAGCTTGAAAAATATCTCTAAGATAAGTAGAAGAAGTATGAGAGTCCAAATTGAAAATCACAAGTGTCCCTTGGTTATTCCCATCAGGAAGACTAGAAGTCAGAGGGAAAGTAAACTGAGCCCAAACAGCTCTTCCAGCAATAAGCCCACGCGCCGGGGGAGGAAGTGGAAATGGAAGAGGGGGAAGAATTAAACCACCCATAGTAGTAGAATAAATAGACTCCTCATAATGCCTCCTTAAACGACACTGCTGTTGCATGTTCTGTTCTTGAATCTCTATCAA
The DNA here is from genome assembly GCF_000715075.1 of Nicotiana tabacum. Taxonomy (NCBI): domain Eukaryota; kingdom Viridiplantae; phylum Streptophyta; class Magnoliopsida; order Solanales; family Solanaceae; genus Nicotiana; species Nicotiana tabacum. Next base: position 75,110,383 of record NC_134084.1, on the reverse strand, counting down.
CGCTGCTCGCGCGTGCCTCAAATCATAAAAATGAACCGTTACAATCCCTTCTCTTAACCTTCCCATTTGCACTGCTCGAACATCTCCAAAAACTTCCAAATCCCTTCTCACTATAGACTCACTCACTTCAACTGGAACCATACTTAACAACAAAGTTCTTGTAGCCATTGAACTTGGAGGTGGCAAAAAAGGCGTAGGCATAGGTGGGTTTGAGCTAACGTACGCCGTGTGTGTAACTTGATGGTATCCAACATCATCACCGTATGGCGGTAACGACGGCGGCAACGGCGGCGGCAACTGAGGTGGACATGGATAAGCAGGATAATAAAATTGATTAGGGAGCAAAGGTAAAGAATTGTTAGGGGGTTGGTGAAAAGGATATCTTGGTATGAATTCTTGGGCTCTAGGATCAAGATTCCCATGAACCATACCATTGTCCTCCATTTTTTCTACCGGAGAAACAAACTTTATCAGCAGAGATGGGCTTTTTTCTTTGAATCTATGAGATTGAGATGGGGTTTCTTTTCCTAGGAAATTTGGCTAAGTTATGGTGGTGCTACAGTGCATATAACAGGTGATGATAATCTCTGTAGCTAGACTATATTTTTTGAGACATAAATTAAGACTAGTAGCTCTTTGGTTTTTGCTTACTCTATCTAGTTTTCTCTCTCTAGGGTCTATGTTTAGAAGCACACTCTATACACTGGAGTCTCTAGAGTCTTGTCCATGTAGCATGAGAGAGAGAGAAGAGAGAGAAACCAATTCAAGAACGTTAAAAGAACATATGAGACGACTAATGCACGACCATCTTTTTAACCAAATTTTGCTTCAAATGTTTTTGGGACTGTCAAATGATATATTGAAGTTACCGAAATACCCCCATTTAAATATTGAGATTATGTCTTTTATCAACGACATAGACCATCAAAATCTCGCAGGTGGAACCTGGGGAGGGAATAGAGGTCTTACCCCTATGAGATCTTACCCCTATCCCGAAGGGAACGGAGATGTTGTTTCAGATTATGTCTTTTATCACTTCAATATATTAAAACTAATGTGGTTTTGATGAAAATCCCAAACGTAAAAGATAATTTTTTCCATATAATAATTGTACACAGTGACGTACGAAAAAAATTTCATAAGGCGTGTCAATAGTGGAAGAAATGAACCAATGAATAAATTACTGTAATGGCAAGTGATATTGTATAATTGTACATAATACTTTAATTATATTTATTATTTATATATATAGATTAAAAAAAATTACGACTAAACGGTATCAGTGATAGTGGCAAGATATCTATGCCCCTAGGAACTAATTGATAGTGCCACGTTCCTAGTACTTGTTTTGGTAGAGGAGTAGTAAAACACACTTTTTTTTCTTTTTAGTTAGTCCAAAAAAATATTTTCCTATAATATTTTCCTATATTTGCTATCACTTAAATTTTAAATTTCTCTTTATACTATCGGAAAGTTTCTAACTTCGTAAACTTCTATGGTAAGGGTTAATATTCAATTTTTTTCTTTATTTCTTATATTTCGTGTTCAATAAAACACATTTACGCAAATTAGGACAAAGAGACTAATGTAGTAGTGTGTATGGTATTTTTTAACTTATAGCCCGTTTGGCAGTGTTGTAAAAATCAGCTTATTTTGAGAAGTAATTTTTTTCAAAAGTGTTTTTTTCAAAAGTACTTTTGGTGAGAAGCAGTTTGTGTTTGGCTAATTAGTTTGAAAAGCACTTCTGAGCAGCAATTAGTGTTTGGTCAGACTTTAAAAAACTACTTCTAAGTTATTTTCTCAAAAGTGTTTCTCAAAAAAGTACTTTTGGAGAGAAGCTATTTTTTTCTGCTTCTTCAAAACTGCTTCTGCTTCTCCTCAAAAACACTTTTTTTTTTCCGGAAGCTTGACCAAAAGTGCTTTTGGCCAAAAAAATACTTTTGGCCAAACAGGCTATTAGTTTTTAACTATATCAAGTTTATTTAAGAATTCTACTCTGCAATGTTGATATCAATGCAAGATTGTGATTTTTCATCCTTGCATAAATTTTACTAGGTGATACATGTATAATGATCTGAGGAGTATGTTCTTTTTGCGTCATTTCTTTGGGTGTGTTTGATATGAAGCAAAATATTTTCCAATTTTTTCATATTTGGTTGGCTAAAATGTTTTGAAAAATATTTTCTTTATTAATTCATTTTCCTCCAATTGGAGGAAAATGTTTTCCTTATCAAAAGAAGGGAAAACATTCTCCAAAGCTCCTTTTCAACCTTCTCCACTCTTACCAACCCACCCCACCCCCTAGGGGTGGACGTTCGGGCAGTTCGGATTGCATATGAAATTTCGGTTTGGATTTTTAGTTTTTGGATTGATGAAATGACAATCCAAATCCAATCCAAATAAGTTCGATTGGATCGGATTTTTTAAGTTCAGTTTCGGATTAATCGGTTAGGATATTTTGGATTTTTGGTTTTGACCTTATAAGTTGAGATGTCTCTTCTTTTTACAAAAATGAATATTCAAATGAAGTACTTATGTTAAATTGCCCTGAAAAGTCCTTCATTCTCACTGCAATCATCCAAATGAAATATTAAAGTAATGAAATTATTATATAAAAAATAAAAATAAAAAATACAATAGAGACATTAATACGACAGATAAAAAATAAAAATAGTAAAACCATGTCCAAATAGAAAGTATTATCATAATAACTTAGTAATTACTATTGAATATATATGGTAATATCTAATGGGTAGGGTATTGGACTTATTACTATTGACATATGGATGATGGATTAAATATAAAATATAAATTTTTGAATATTCGGATATCCAAAAATCCGAAGTACCAAATCCAATATCCAATCCGAAATCCAAAAATTTTAAAAATTAAATCCAAAATCCAATCCGTAATCCGAAAATCCAAACCAAAAATCCAAAAAATTTGGATTTCGGGTTTACCCAAACTATGCCCATTCCTAGCTGCAACCAAAAACATAAGACAGGGAAAACTAACATTCAGATTTGAACCACATGACTGCGCCCACCCCAACCACCACCACGCACAAAAAAAATTACTTTTTTTTTTGTAATTCAAATTCCTGTTTTTTCATTTTTCTGCACCACTCACCCCCTACAAATTGTTTACTTATTTTTTTATAATTTCAAATTTCTATTTTTTTTTATTTTTTTGCTCCCCTCCCCCCTCCCGGAAAAAATATTTTTTAAATATATTTTTCAGTTTTAATTTTATTATTTATCGGTTTAAAGACTCAAAATTTTACAAGTTCCAAAATTATGAGTTCGGAGGTTTATGTGTTTGGAAGTTTATGGGTTCAGAAATTATAAAGTTTACGGGTTCGAAATTCCGCGGTTTTTAAAGTTTAGCGGTTCGAAAGTTTATGAAATTTGTAGGTCCGGAAGGTTGTTGGTTTGAAAGTTTATGGCTTCATGTTTATTATATCTAAATTATTTATGAATACTCTTGAGAAGTCATTTTCGTTAATTTACGTACCAAACACCGGAAAATGAATAAGATTATTACTTGTTTTCCAAGAAATATTTTCCACGGAAAACACACCCTTTATCTCCAATTATTTACTCTTTTTAGTGCTTTGATGTAACAAAATGCTAATTTCATTCGATTTTGTTTGAGAGATTTTGTCAAACTTGATCTTGATGAATGAAAACAGTCAAATAAGTGGGAACGAAAGAATTATTACTTATCCCATTTTTTCCTGTCTTTTTCCTTTTGAACAAATTTTTAATGTACATTAATTTCAAATAAGGAAAATATTTAATAAGCAAAAAGTATGGAACTACTTAATGATATCTTCAATTATACACTGTAAAATTGGTTTGACTAACTGGATCATCTAAACTAATTATAGAATATCCATCAAGTTTGTTAATTTAAAGGGAAGTACACAAAAGGAAAAATGCAAAAACACGTAAATGCATTAAAAAGTTAAATTTGGCCAGCGAAAGTCCGAGCTGTTTTGAACTTGTAAGAATTGCAGTCAAAGCAAATACATAATATTAACAATCTTATTCTAAATTGAGTAACTGGTCTGTATATATCTAATATTTTTCTAATTTTAAAGGATATTTTTCAAAGGAGAAATTATTATTTCAAAATTACTCGATTAAAAAGATAAACATAACCCAGTTGCCAGATAATGCAAAACCATTATTATTCTCTTATGTCATAATCAGTTAGATTTGGAAAAAATGATTGTGGATCAGGTTGTTCTTTTAAACCAAGGAAAAATAAAACAAAAAGAGAAGAGTAGGACAGGTTGTTTACGTGAGGAAGATAATAATTGCTCTGAGTAAAGAGTACTTTTTCATGTGGCTATTTTGACTACTCACTCCATATTTGGCTTTATATTTGCTGTACACATATTATAGAAATGACTCTTTTTCGTGAGTCCGCAACCCAATTATGGTTCTTTTGGACTCAAAATACATAAATAGGTGGGGAAAAAAAGTTATTTTTTTATATATAGCGCCACAATACCTGGCGCTATACATTAACAGTAACGGCACCGTTAATGTATAGCGCCAGGTATTGTGGCGCTATACTGTAAAATCTGACACGCCCAGGTATAGCGCCACAATACCTGGCGTTATACATACATCATTAATGTATAGCGCCATGTATTGTGGCGCTATACTCCTTTTTCCTGGCTACCAACAATTCCTGACTTCAATAATTCAAAAGCATATAGTGCCAACTTTTTGGGCGCTATATATATATATAAATTCCGGCTAGCCATTTCTTATATAAAGAGGTTAGGATTGTATAGAAATTCATTCAAAAAAAACTTTAACTCTTGTTGAAACGTTTATTGTTGTTAAATTCTCCAACATTTTTTCATTATGTCTGAAGAGCGTAGAATAAGAGTTTCATTATATTGGGGGAGTGAGGTTGTGATGGAGAATAACTCTGTAGGCTACACTTTACCTGCTCAGTGTCATGTTAAATTGCCACTTACAATAGAGTACGATAAATTGATATCGTTGTTATGCAAAAAAATGAGTGTGAGGAAACGTTCAGTGATACTTAAAGTAACTTGAAGATATTCGTATTCCGTCACTCCGCAAGGGGTTGCTTTTTACTCGGAGTTTAACATCGACGATGATGAAACTTGGAGTGATTTTCTGAGGACTCCGGACGAATGCCGGGAATTTCTTGTAATCACAATGTTGGAGATGTACGTGAAGGTTGAAGTCGTTCCAAAAAACGAGGTTGTGCGTAGTAGAGATAACCCCCAGTCATCGGGTGGTTATTCTGGAGCAGTTTTTGCCGGACAGGTTCCGGATGAAAGAGTTTTCCTTGATTTAAACTTATCACCGCCGACGAATGAGCAGCGAGAAAATAATTTATACCATGCTTTCCATAATTCACAAAACGAGTGGTAAACTTTAATTTTCATTTGTGTTAATTATGTATATTTTTGGCGTATTGAATTTGTATTAACGCTCATATATTTAATAGGAGATACCGTCCGGATATGAATTTTACAAGTGGCTCATTCGGTAGTCATCACCTAATTGAAAACGTCCAACATGAAATTTCATCATATTACGACTTGTAAGTGAAGTGCTATAGCCATATGGAAAGCATTTATTAATTCAGTAGCTTATATTTTTGTTGGTTGTGCAGTGAAAACGAGCAAGTTTAACCACCCGTACTCACTCAATTGACCGAAAATGACATATTACATCGGAATCTAGCAGATGCACAGAGTGAGGAATAGAACAGTGATTACGATAACAATGCCGATGAATCCGGAGACGAGACACCCTTTTTCGTGAGGATGGTGATGAGCAGGATGAGGAGGAATGACCTGATTTGAAGAGAGACCCCCCTAGACGAAGAGTGTACGAGTCCGAAGTGTCGTTTCATTCAAGGGAGATTCCTTACATTGATAACTTGTCAACCGTACCGGATGTGGAAGCTCTCACATGGGATTTTGATGAAATCCGAACATCAATGTGGGATGAGTCTAGACCAACGGTGCTTGCAAAGGGGATGCTTTTTCCCGATAAAGTGCGCTTAAGCAGGGCTTGTAAAATGAACAACGTAAAAGAGTGTCGTGAAATGTAGGTATGGGAGTCAAGTCCGATGGTATACAAGGTTGTTTGCCGCAGGTGGTTTTGGCCATGTAATTGGATGTTGCGTGCGACCAAGAAAAAGACAGGTATGTGGAAAGTGGGTAAATATATTCTCACCCACACATGCGAAATGGACACATTCAACGGGAATCACTTAAACTTGGATATTGACTTGATTTCTCTTGTACTTATTCTGCACCTCGAAGCGTCCATAAGGTATACAATCAAAGAGTGCATTACATCAGTCCACCAGGAATATGAACATACCATTACGAAAAGAAAGGCATTTCTCGGGCCCAAACGGGCGTTTAAAATTGTGTACGGTAATTGGGATAAGTCATTTGCATCTCTGCCAAAGTACATGGCCGCACTGCAGCACTTTAACCCCGGGACAGTTGTTGAATGGAAGCTTAAGCAGAGTTTGGGAACACCAGAATACATATTCAATTACGTGTTCTGGGCCTTTAAGCCAGCAATTGATGGTTTTTCGCATTGTCAGCCCGTAATATCCATAGACGGAACTCATGTCTATGGAAAGTACGATATCAAGCTATTGATAGTCGTGGCAGTGGATGCTAATGGACAGATATTTCCTCTAGCTTTTGCTGTTTGTGCCAATGAAAGCATGGAGACGTGGACGCTGTTTTTGAACCACCTGAAAGAGCACGTTGTCAAACAGCGTTAAGGTATTTGTCTAATATCTGATCGGCACGGTGGTATATTAAGTTTTGTGGAGAACTTGCTTGCATGGCAAGAACCTTATACATACCACCGTTACTGTGTGAGGCACATTTAGGCCAATTTCCAGAAGGCACATCCCCACAAGGATCTACATGATTTGATGTAGATGGCAGCAAAAGACCACCAACAACATAAATTCCGGAGGCATATGGATTCTATCAGGCAAGAAGACGAGGCAGCCTATCGTTGGTTAATGCGACATGACCCTGAAAAGTGGACGTTGCATGCAGATGGTGGCAGACGATGGGGAATTCTTACTACAAACGTGTCAGAGTCCTTCAACGGGTTACTGAAGTTGGCAAGAGGATTGCCCGTCATAGCCATGGTGCGGATGTCGTTCAAGCAGATGGCGGAGAGGTTTGTTGAACGGTCTGCAGCTGCAACGAAATTGATGGAGAGGGGTGTTGAATTTATGCCAGTGCCGATGCAGAGATTTGAGAAATACAGACGGCGAGCACATTGGTATTCATTTTTGCAGTATGATAATGAAAGAGGTGTTTTTGAAGTTCGCACCGCTATCCATAATAATCGGGGTAATAATGTACATACCCTAAATGAATCAGCAAGGTTATGCTCATGTGGGAAAAGGCCCATCTACCACATGCCTTGCTCACATGCCATCAAGTGTTTTCAACGTGTTGGTTACGCGGAGACCAACTATGTTGATCAACAATATAGTATTTCCAAGTACCTAAACACATATAGTGGTCAGTTGCAGCCAGTGGGTGCTGAGCATTATTGGCTTCCGGAACCATTTAAAATGGTATGTAACAAGTCCTATTTTAGTAAAAGACAGGTGCAGAAGAGAACGCGAATACAGAACCAAATGGATGTTAGTGACACCGTTTATGCGCGCAAATATGGTATATGCTCGCAAACAAGACACGACCGTCGTAAATGTCCTTCGGCTGGTTTGGGTGGCAAAACTAATCAAGCTCATGGTGGGTATTCTTCTAGTGTACCTAACTACCCATGAGTTGATGTTGAAATAATTAGTTGTTATGTCTATGTTGCAAAATTTATGAAATAAAATTATGCTTGTTAACTATGATTTGTACTTTCCCATTTTATCTATTTAAATAATAATTTAATAAAATTATCTGTATATTTATTATGTGTGTGTTGTCTTGTCAAACTGAAAAAGCTGACTAGCTGACATAAAGTTATCTTGTCAACATCATGATATTTAACACGCAAAGTATAGCGCCATTAGATAGTACGTTATGTGTGTGTTATCTTGTCGAACTAAAAAAGCTGACCAACTGACATAAAGTTGTCTTGTCAACATCATGATATTTAACACGCAAAATATAGCGTCATTAGATAGTACGTTATGTGTGTGTTGTCTTGTCGAACTGAAAAAGCTGACCAGCTGACATAAAGTTGTCTTGTCAACATCATGATATTTAACACGCAAAATATAGCGCCATTAGATAATATGTTATGTGTGTGTTGTCTTGTCGAACTGAAAAAGCTGACCAGCTGACATAAAGTTGTCTTGTCAACATCATTATATTTAACACGTAAAGTATAGCGCCATTAGATAGTACGTTATGTGTGTGTTGTCTCGCCTATAAATAACGGGCTCATTGTAGTTATGTTGTGTACTCAAAATTTACTAAAAGCAAATATTTTATTAAAAGTAAGTTTTTTTTACTAAAAGCAAATATTACACAAATGACCCAACCTCTTCGTCCACCAAAGTGAAACTGTGGAAAAGCATGCTTGATGCAAAATTGTTGGGACGGTGGTGAAGTTGGACGCCGCTACTGGCACTTTATGAACCAGTTTTACAAGGTTCCCGGCGAACCTATTTGTGATTTTCAGGAATGGGTTGATGAACCATGTTATCAAGAATGTTACAGAGAACAACTGCAGTTTCTTCATAATATGTGTTTAAAACAATGGAAACATGAAAAAGAAAGCAATAAAATTATTGCAGACTTAAGGGCGAACCTGAAGGAGGTGGGAGAAGAAAAATGGAAAACACAATGGAATTGTGAAGCGCAAAAGGATCGTAAAAAAATATATAAACTGGAACTTGCGGAGGTAAAGGCGAAACTGAAAGAGGTAGAAGAAGAAAAAGAACAACTGGAAGAACGATTTAAGTGGTTAGAGCGGAGAATAAATAGCAACCGGGGCTAAACATTGGCATGTATGTGTTTAGTGTATTTTTCATATTTCATGTATTTTTATTATGTTGGTCTGCTATGTTTGTGTTTGTGATTGTGTTTGTGCTGTAGTAATGATTTCCTTGTTTGTTGTACTAAATTTTATTTTAATTGAAGTAGAAATTAAGTTTAAGTGCTTGTGTTGTACTACATTTTATTTTAATTGAAGTAAAAGTTAAGTTTAAGTGCTTGTGTTGTACTAAATTTTATTTTATGAAACTATCAAACGAATGGAGAACTAAAAGAAGTAATGCGCATATTCGATTAAATATTATTTTTAATGTATACAAAAATATTATTTACACCATGTCAATGTGTCCCACATCCGGTGTGTCTCAATGCAGCCGCTGGCCTGAGGCGCATCCCCTCCCGCTCGGGTACGCTATCACGATTATCATCATCAAGTCTTCTCCTTATAGCCGGATGCGGCGCATGATGACATGTATCGGTGGTGCTGTCAGCTCCAGTAAAAGGCTACATAATAATATGAAACTTAGTATAGAAAACTACATAACAATTCACAACAATTTATATTGTCTTACCATCATCGTCTCTAGATCCTGAATGTAGTCATCTGTCGCTGCATCGCATGAAGCCTTAAAAAGGAAATTAATAAAGTTAAAGAAAATAAATAAGTTACAGTTAAAACAAATTCAAATTCAATACTAATAAACTCATACCTGCGCATGTGATGTGGAGCCATAACTCAGTCGACGCCCACTGTAAAAATCTCGGGTCGGTCGATCCTCAATAGTGGTAGACGGGCTTGGGAAGTATCTACCCCAATCCACTCCTTGAATATCCGAGCCCGTGATCAATAATTGACCCGATGGGGTCACCTGCGATGGCACTGGAGTGTGATAAATTCCAAGGCTGTAAGACGGCATGTCCGTCTCATGCATGCCACCTGCCATATCAGTAGCAATATCATTAGCAGGAGCCTCAACGCCCCTTTGCTGGGGACCACCTCCTCTCCGCCCACGACCACGTCGTCTGACACCACCAGCTCGTCGGCCACCACCAGCTCATGGGATACCACGACCTCGATGGTACTGCGCTGGGTCCATATAATCAGCCTCGTATGCCAAACACTGATCCGATCAGGCTCGCTGCAGTGTCTGGGCAGCCACATCCATGAATCGATGACTATACTCCTGCATGGCCACAAGATCGTGGACATAACTCTGCATCTGCTGTCCCATATGATAGACGGTATGCAATCCAATCGCCTGCACAAAGTAAAAAATATAAACTACATATTTGGCACTAAATTGCAGGTATATACCTAATAATAACAGAAAACATACCAGGGCCTCGTGTCTCCCGGCATATGGGACGTACCGACCATGTGCCTGATGAACTGGGTTCCCGATAAAAAGTCATGAAACAGTGCGGTACCATGCCAATATAACGTTGAATAGGAAAGTGCTGCGGAGGTGGGGTCAAGTCCCCTCGCATGTCCCAAGTACCCAACTGCTCGTTAAGCCATGCCATAAATGTGTCGTCCGCCCTGGACCGATCATACCTCTCATAATGTAAAGCATGCCATGCAGGCGGAGTCGGTATAAGTTGCGGCATGCCAAACTGACGAAATACCCGCTCGGAGGCATGGTGCTCGACAATATCGAGGAATATGAGCGGGACAGAAGCCCTCCAAATATGTCGGCCGAACGTGCAATACGCTGGCAGGGTACCTATCACCTCATCGTTGTACGACGTCCAGATGAACTATCAAATAAGAACACAAACCGTTAGTATGCACAATACTAAGTTAATCCATAACAAGTAAGTTTAGTTAGATATTCATCTGTGCGTCCTCCAGCAGATCCAACATATCCCTGCAGAGGGGGAAATTATGATGGGCATCATACTCTCGTGCAAGAGTACGACGCATAACCCACCTACAGGCTAGAGGGAGTTGCGAAATTTCTACATTAGCCGGTAGCTGTGGTAAAGGTGGCTGAAACTGCAAAAATCGCTCCCAGGCCCAAACCTAACATACAAAGTTGACGTAAAGTATAAGATTAACTATAACTAGGTAGAATTGTAACTAATGGACATATTATTTGAATATGTTGTCATCTGTAGAAGCGACAGAAAGCCACCAATGTCTCTCTGTGTGCCGATGCAAGCCCGACACATCTGCCTGTATAGATATGAGATGGCAACACCACCCCACTGTAGATGGCTGTATCCGAACCGGGCAATATGATGCAGAAAACGGAGGCTCACTAGGTTCCCCGAAGTGTTCGGGAACAAGACCCCCCCCAAATAGAAGGAGCAACAACAACCTCGTATATCGCTGTACATCCACCTCCGCTGACTCGTCGGTGATAGTATGGTGGATCTGCACCAGGTGGTCTTTAATGGGGACCAACTGTATACGACTGGACCCAGACGCTACCGCCTCGTCCTCCGGCATGAAACCCGTGAGCATGTGCAACATATCCCAATATGCCTACCGCGAATAATATCTCATGGTCGCAGGCAGAAAAACTGGCAAGCCATCAACGGACAGGCCATATAAAATCTCAGCATCCTGGAGTGTGATGGTGGCCTCGCCGATGGGCAAATGGAAAGTGTGCGTCTCCGGTCTCCACCACTCAATCAAGGCCGTGATCAAAGCATAGTCGAGCTATATCCGGCCAATCCTAATAATCCTATATAATCCCATCTCCTCCAGGTAATGGACCACGCGGGGATGTAAAACGCGGGGAGGACTCAAAAACTCCCACAATAGATCCACTCTCCTAGCACGGAAAGTCTGCGTAAGCAACTGTCCGTCCCATATATACTCGGATCTATGCTGGAGCTGTAGGGCTAATAGATCCAACGTCCGAGGGCCGGGATGTATAGTCGCGTCCATGTCGTCAACTGTAAATTCATATTTTTAATAACTTAATTGTACAAATTATATATATATGGATTCGGGACTCGATATTTTGAGGACCAGTGACACCAAACTATCATTAATAATTACGTGTTTTTATTATAATTTAAATTCATATATTTTAATAAATTAATTGTACAAATTATATATATATATATATGGGTTCAGGGCTCGATATTTTGAGGACCAGTGACACCAAACTATCATTAATAATTATGTGTTTTTATTATAATTTAAATTCATATTTTTTAATAACTTAATTGTACAAATTATATATATATGGGTTCAGGGCTCGATATTTTGAGGACCAGTGACACCAAACTATCATTAATAATTATGTGTTTTTATTATAATTTAAATTCATATTTTTTAATAACTTAATTGTACAAATTATATATATATATATATATATATATATATATATATATATATATATATATATATATATATATATATATATATGGGTTCAGGGCTCGATATTTTGAGGACCAGTGACACCAAACTATCATTAATAATTATGTATTTTTATTATAATTTAAATTCATATTTTTAATAACTTAATTGTACAAATTTTATATATATATATATGTGTGTGTATTATATATATATATGTGTGTGTGTGTGTGTGTGTGTGTGTGTGTTTATATATATGAGTTTTTATACAATTATTAACTTAATTGTACAAAGTTTGCATTTTCAACAACCAGTATAAGATACTTAAACAAAAGGAATTCTAAGCTAAAATATTACACATTACTACGCTACAAGGTTCTAAATTTTACTACGCTAAAAGGATCTGCGTTTTACTACGCTAAAAAGGTCTAGATTTTACTACGCTAAAAAATAATCTGAACTAACCATAAACAATAAATAAATTTAATTGCAAATAAAACACAAAACGACATGAAAACACATATATATAAATCAGGATATTAACAGACAAATTTATTTTACAAATTTATATTTTTTTAGAAAACACTAATATTAAATCCGGATAAATTTAACATGCTAGTTTCGGAAAAAAACACACAAACCGAAATAGAACACATACAAATCTAATAATATGCATTATTATAAATGTTTCAACTTAAAATAAATCGAAATATCTCGATTTAGAATTTTCGGAAAGCAAAAAGATTGAAATTTTGATTCCGGAAGTGTGAATCAACAATAACACAAAGCTCTCCTCGAATGTGGGACCTAAGTTCTTCAAGTTTTATGTGTCGGGGGGACCCAAATTTTTTTTTTTTTAAAAAAAGAGGGCAGAAGCGGGTATGGGGTGGGGACCAAGAAGAGAGGGGAAGGTTAAAATAATGGAGGAGGAGTCGACGAAGAAGACGGAGGGTTTAAAAATGTATGTATAGCGCCACAATACCTGGAGCTATACATTAATGATGTATGTATAGCGCCAGGTATTGTGGCGCTATACCTGGGCGTGCCAGATTTTACAGTATAGCGCCACAATACCTGGCGCTATACATTAACGGTGTCGTTACATGCCCTAAACTAAAGTTTAGTATTTATACATGCCTAATAATTTTGGATTTCAGATCGGATCGGATCGGATCGTATTAAAATTATACCAATCCGAATCTGATCCGAAATCCGAAATTTTACTAAACACAATCCAAAATTCAAAATCCGAAATTGAATGGATCGGTTCGGATTTCGAATATCCGATCCAAATGAACAAGCCTGGTCGAAAGGTCTTGTTGGTTTTGTCTGTTTGGTTCACGGAGACTCGTTTTGCTGTTGCTGTTTTAATGTTAAGACTGGTCCTGGATTTTGTTTCATTACAGAATACAGAATCCACCTACAATGTGAAAAAAATGTATTTGCTCCAGGTCTTCCAGCTAAGCAAAAAACTGTGTAATAGCACAAAAATAAGACGAGCTAATAGTAAAATTCTGAAATATTGATGTGCCCTAATGGAGTAAAAAAGATCATAAGGACACTGCCAAAACTCACACATTACCAGTCACTTCTCCATCATGAGGGGCCCTCATCACTTGTTTTTCTTTATTATTTTTTTTCACCCGATATTTTAGAGTACGAATTTCTGCTGAAAAATCCCATATATGTTATACTACTAAGATAAAAGAATACTTAATTATCATTCAACCACAACATTTATTATTATCGTTATTTATTGCTCCTGCTTTATCTTATGCTTGAAAATAAATGAATATAACATTGATTCTTTCCTTTTTTTTTGTCACATATGCGGACTAAGTTAACGAGAGTGTATAGCATATATGAGTATGAATTATATGAAACTTTGCAATGTCAATAATAGTGTTAAAGGTTTGACGTCTAGCGTCACGAATTTTTCTAGTTTCAACTTTCAGGATGGATAATAATAGTCGGAGGCGGATCCAGGATTTTAAGTTTATGGGTTCCTGTCGCAATTTCAAATTAATATACAATAATAACTGGGTTCACAAATAGATATTTATAGATATTTAATAAATTTTTTAACAAAAATACAGAGTCTACGCAAAAACTACTGGGTTCCCGGGAACCCGTATACTACACGCTAGATCCGCCCTCATAATAGTATATATGTAATATGAAGAATAAAAAGAACTTACATGTAATAATGAAAATAGATTAATAAATCTACTTAAATCTTGTATTTGCAATTGCTGACGTAGGGGTCATTTGGTTGGAAAGAAGTTATCCCAGAATTAATTATTCTGGGATTAGTTATTTCACCTTTTCATGGGATAAAAAAATACTACAATCTCGACCGGAATAATTAATCCTGAAATTAATTATATCGCAAATTTATCCCAACCAAACATGAGATAAACTCTTCTTAAATTTAATACTGAAATTAATTATTCATTATCCTTCCTACCAAACGAGCCCCGCAGTCAATTAGACCGATAGGATTTAAGTCTGACTCATTGCAATTTTCGTTCCCTTGTATGAATATTTTTTCGTTATTCTTGAAGAATCTTTAAAGAATTTTCATTCATGATAATAAAAGAGTCAAATTCATTCATCACTCTATTGTGTTTTTTGTACTTAGCTCTCCTTTTGGCAGGAACTCAAATTGACTAAGGTATATATGATATCAGTCTTTGTTGCTTGAGAATGAATTTAATTGTCAATATCTTCTCAATTTTAATTTGTTAACTGTAATGCTAATATAGGTTTAATTCTTGTCGAATGTTCATAATATAATATTGTGTATATGTATGATTATTTTACTGGAAAGACAAAAAAAAAGAACACACATAACCAGATGAGAAAGAAAGCACACGTGCACAAGAGATTATAAATTGAGACTTGTGAATTTCAAGAAATGGACCAGTGACCACAACCTCAAATGAAAGGCAATTAAGATTGAAATTATGGGTCAATTGTTGCTTTGCACGCTTTTGTCTTCCATTATCTACAAACACATCTTAATTATTACTATTATAGACAGATTTAAAATTTAAATTTTATGAAATTAACTTTTAAAATTCTTATCATTAATAAACTTGTTATATTTTTAAAAGTATGAATTTATGTATACTATTTATTGTAATTTTAATAAATATTTACTCATAAAATTTATAGTTCATATTGGAAGTATTGAGTTCGATACCGCAATGCTACATCTGCTACTGATTACTAAGATGTTTTTTGGTTAGGGTTGTATCATATTTAAAACTACTATGTCCATATTATTATGTTCTTCCTATATATGCAATTTATAAAAGTACGTAGTGCTCCATTACTTGAGGTTCCTCTCTTGTCTATATCATGTTTTGGAGCTTCCAACATCTTGGTTGTGATAATTTAAGAGACCATACTCTTTCATGCGTGATGAGTGTAATAAGTATCCAAAGAATACGGAATACAAGAATTTACACCTTAAAATAATTTAGTCGTACTAATTGAAAACTTAAAATGGAGAAAACTTATCATAACTTACTTTTCCTTCTCAACCATACCGTCCACATAGTATTGTCCATGGCAACTAATAATTTACATTCTATTTTTGCTTTGTTTTCACTGTTTTTTCCTCGACCAAGAATCAGAAATTATATTATGTTAAGACACGTACTTTATATGTTTGATATACACTTAAGATAAATTCCATATCAACAAAATGGGGGAGGATGTATAAGGTATAATTTTAGATTTTAGTAACGCATTTTAAAGTCGTGAGTCTAAATCTAAAGCGAAAAATATTATTACTAATAAAGTGGACTGTAACATTAGATGTAGGAATGACCAAGAGAGAATTTCAAAGTCTTAGGCATGTTTCCTTGAAGAAGATTTGATGAATAAAGTTTTGTAAATTTGGAAACCAAAATTTTAAGTTTAAAAGGATTTTGGAGTACAAATTTACGACGGCCAGACGTGTTTTTCACATTCTAGTACTATAATTCAGAGACTTTGGAGGGTAAACAAAATATTATTAACTTAAAATCACATTAGATTTTAGCTATCAAATGTTTTTTCAACAGTGAGAATATGATAAGTTCGTGGCAAACAAACAATTATTGGTGGTATAATTTGTCTTTATTAAGGATGATTTTCATAAATTATGGAATAGATTACTAGGTTTTGTTCTTGTGTTCCCTATTTCAAGCACATAGGTGATGGGCCACAAAATACTCCTATTTTTTCATCTTTACAATTGTTTTTTTTTTAAAAAAAAAGCCTAAGAGGGTCCCCTCCCTTTTAACTAGACTTGACAAAAAGTAAGTGAAAAGGATATGTCTCCTCCATTCCCTTCTCCCTCTTTTAAGAAGGTTACCAATGTTTGGTTCCATGCCCACAGCAGACATTCCTCCTTGTGCTCTTTTGCTGCCTAATCACCCAAACTAGCCCAAATTTTCTTTTTTTTATTCTTTTACTTTTTAAGATGGCCGACGAAGATGTAAAAATAGTCAGTTTTCGGACTGGTTATTTAAAAATAGTCAGTGTTTGCAAAATTATTGAAAAATAATCACTATTTTGCTGCAATACGAAAAGTTCCAGCATAATATACTGGAGATCGGTGCACCTGTGTATGAACTTCCAACATATTATGCTGGAACTCCAACACGCGGAAAGTCTAGCATAATATACTGGAGATTGGAGCACTTGTGTATGAACTTCCAACATATTATGCTGGACCGGTATATTATACTGGAACTCCAGTATATCATGCTGGAAGTCCAGTATATTATACTGGAGTTCCAGTATACTTACGTTGATATACTGGAACTCCAGTATATTATACTGGAATTTCAGTATATTATGCTTGAGTATTTTCCGGATTTTAAATAGTGCTTTCGTTTAGCTTTATCTTTACATGAAAAGTGGCTAAATTTCGATTACTTTTAAAACTGTGGCTATTTTTAAATGATCACTTGTAAGTCTGGCTATTTTTTAATTTCTCCCGGCGAAGATCGATTTTTTGACCTATTACAATATACTCTTTTAGTTATAATGATGATCATTCGCGCACCTATGCTATACAGAGAGGGGTCACTGATACCTGTAAAGTTTAATAAATTTTTTATGTATACATATATGTCTTTAGAAAATAGTGTTATATTAGTAGTGAACACTCTAAACAGATTTTGATTTAATCTAAAAGTGCACATGCGACCTTTAAATCCTGGGTATGCATTTAATTCTTATATAAGATCCATAAAATATTAACATACATATATGTCTTTAGAAAATAGTGTAATATTAGTAGTGAACACTCTAAACAGATTTTGATTTAATCTAAAAGTACACCTGCGACCTTTAAATCCTGGGTATGCATTTAATTCTTATATAAGATCCATAAAATATTAACAAGAGATCGATAAATAAAACAAAAAATATTCTTATAGGATTATTAATTTCTTCTATTCAAACTATAATTGGTTATAAGAAATTATCTACTCGATATAATGAAAGAGAGGAGCTTGAGCTTTCTGAAATACCATGTTCAACTTTGAGATAAGTCCCGGCTTAGGTCTCTTTTCCGACTTGGTCGTTATCTGGTTTTGATTCTACGGAGACGGTTGAATCCTTCAAATAGGGATAAAAGAGTATAGCAAAAAACTTTTAGTGAGATTTAAATTGTAAATATTAGTTTTCAACTCAATTTAATATTGAATACCAACTACTTCCCTGGATATTCATATTGATATTTTATACTTCAATGTCACACAAGAGCAGGTGATTTGTGTGGTGTTCGATCAATTTCACGTGCACAAATTATAGAAGGACCTGGTTCTTCTATGTGTTCCTTAAACTACTATTGCGGAAATAACAAATGCAGAAAGTATAGAACACAAATATTTTTATGTGGAAAATACCCGGCTCAAAAGGTGAAAAAACCATGACCTACTACTCAGTAGGAATTTTTCCAACACTTCACTAAATCACCGAGCCAAAACAATATTTACAAAAACTCTTTATAAACATAAGAATTACCTCTAATTCCGTTGTGGCAACCAACCTCTAACTGTTGCGACAACTTCAAGTTAACTCTAACTTGAATACTCAGAGTACCTAATACAATTGCTTCTAGATAAAGCTGAAAGGTACAATTTAAAAACCACCTGCTACAACGAAACTAAAATAAAAGGCAGACACTTAGAACTGGTTCATGCAGCTTCAGGTTCACACATTTAAATCACACAATAATAGCTTGCAAAATGCCTTGCTATTTTGCTCTGAACTCACGTATAACTTCATCGTTTGTGCGTGCATATAAAGTGAGAACATCCTGTAATATATAGAGTTAGTAGAATAGGAAATAACTAGAGTTCCAATGATATACTCTTCCTTGGTTGAAAAGTTCTAGTTAACCTCAACTTCTAAATCTTCCTTATCTTGGATAGTGTTCTCTTTGAGTAAGGAGTCCTTCTCCTTATCAATTATGCAACCTTTTCGATCAGGAGATATCAGATATAACAAGTTAAGCTTATCTCCCTCAGGTGCATCTCTTATGCTTGAATCTACCCATGTCTGTGTATACTGTGGATGGACCTTGTTCATGCTTGAGTTCCTTTGTCAATCTTCAAAACCAACTTCATTTGGGCCAACAAATTTCTCCTTTTGATGATGACAAACTCTATGCTTTTCATAAGCATAGGCCTTGTTTCAACTCAGCTCAACCTCAACACAAAGTTAGAATATTTTTACATTTTTAAAGTCACTAATCATCAAGGACCATGTTCATTAGGTTATAAACATCACATTCCAAAGTAAAACCACAACCTAATTCCCCCTTTTGGAATCATCGAAAAGTTGCATAATTATGTGAGATAACCAGATTTTAATAAAACTTACTCATGGCCACTGAGGCTACTGCAAATTCAATAATGGATTTAAACATCATCTATCAATCTAAGGATATTAGCCATCTAAGAAACATCAACAAACAGTTAGAGCAAAAGGCAGTGAATTTTATTGATTGATAAGATCATACCACAAAGCATAAAAAGAAATAAAAATACTGGATCATGAGCAAAAGAAACAAAAAAAATCCCGAACTGGATCACTAGTTGATCTACACTAAGCTAGGAGGCTTAAGCCTGGGAAGGACCAGGTTCTTGGTTTTTGGCTTGGAGCAGTTTCATTGTAGAGCACAAAGGCCTACACTGAAAACAATGCCAGGTTTGCTAGCAGTGAGATATAACAAAGAGCCAATCATTCCCCTATACAACTTCTGATCAACAAATGAACCAGGTTCATCTACATCAAATTTTGTGGTTGTTGCTATAAGAGTGTCAATTTCTTTGAAATCTTCTATTTTAAACCTTTTAAGAAACTATTTCACATACTTTTGCTGATGGATCATAGTTCCATTTGAGTTTTACTTAATTTGTAAGCTTAAAAAGAAATTAAGCTCACCCATCACACTCATTTAAAATTTACTCTCCATTAGTTTAGTAAATTCTTTACTTAATTTATCAGTAGTTGCTCCAAAAATTATGTCATCAATGTATATCTGAACTACCAAGAGATCTTTACCTTTTTCTTTTAAGAATGAAGTATTGTCAATTTTACCTCTCTTGTAGTCATGCTCAAGCAAAAATTTTGATAGTTTTTCATAACATGCTCTTGAAGCCTGCTTGAGCCTATAAAGTGCCTTGTCAATCTTGTACACTTGATTAGGACATTCCTTGTTTTCAAAGTCCGGAGTTTGCTTGACAAACACTTCTTCCTTTAGATTTCCATTGAGGAAGACACTCTTGACATCCATTTGATGGACAATGAATTCCATGTAAGCAGCAAAGACTATAAGGAGTCTAATTGCTTCCAATCTTGCAACTGGAGCAAAAGTCTCATCATAGTTTATGCCCTCCTCTTGACTATATCCTTGAACCATTAATCTTGCCTTGTTTCTTGTAACTATTCCATCTTTATCAAGTTTATTTCTAAAGACCCATTTAGTGCCAATTATTGATATGTCATTGGGTCTTGGTACCAGATGCCAAACTTGACTTCTCTCAAATTAGTTGAGTTCATCCTGCATTGTATTCACCTAGTCTGTATCCTGCAAAGCCTCAGCAACATTTTTAGGTTCAATAAGATATAGAAAAGCATCAAAAGCACAAAGATTCTTCAAAGAAGATCTGGTTTTGATTCCAGAGGTTGGATTAGTAATTATGTTCGCAGTGGGATGAGTACTTTGCTTATAAGTTTTCACAACTAGCTGGTTTCCCCTAGATATTCCTTCAGTGTTTTGTTGTTGAGGAACATATTCATAGATAGATTCCCTCAAGGTTTGAGGATCAGTTCTTCTTTGTTCAGTTCCCCCTGTCAGGTTGCCCTGGGTAGAAGGATCTGTTCCATCACTTGTTCCTTCCTCTGGTGCAACTTCAATCTGGGCTTTGATTTCATTTGAGTTTCTTACCAGCCCAATTGCTTCATCTTCATGTTTCTGTCTCTCAGAAAGAATGTTAGTTTCATCAAAAACCATATGTACACTTTCTTATACACACATAGTTCTTTTGTTATAAATTTTGTAAACTTTACTATGTGAAGAAATCCCAGGAATACTCCCTCATCACTTCTGAGATCAAACTTACCAAGGGAGTCTTTACCATTGTTTTGCACAAAACACTTGCATCCAAATGCCCTAATATGGGATATATTTGGCTTTCTCCCTTTAAGTAACTCATAGGGAGTCTTCTCAATAAGAGGTCTAGCCATGCACCTATTTATGATGTAACATATAGTGTTTACAGCTTCTGTCCAGAAACTATGGGGCAGTTTACTAGAAAGAAACATAGTCCTAGCCATTTCTTCTAATATCCTATTCTTTCTTTCAACTACTCCATTTTGTTGTGGAGTCCTAGGAGCAGAAAAATTATGATCTATGCCATGCTCATCAAAAAATTCAGCAAATTTAGCATTTTCAAATCTATTACTATGATCAGACCTAATTGATGCAAGTTGATTACCTAGTTGTTTTTGAGTTTTTCTAACAAAAAAGGTGAACATGTCAAATGTTTCATTGGATGTTAGAAATAGTGTCCAAGTAAACCTAGAGTAATCATCAACAAGAACCATAACATATCTCTTACCACCTCGTCTCAAGGTTCTCATTGGTCCACAGAGATCCATATGGACCAGTTCCATCGTTCTGGTGGTACTCACCATTTTCTTGCATTTGAAAGAGGATCTTACCTGCTTCTCCCTTGCACAAGCCTCACAAGCTTTATCTTCCTTGAACTTAATATTAGACAGTCATATCACCAAGTCCTTGGAGACTAGTTTGTTGAGTTGACTTAGACTGACATGTCCAAGTCTTTTGTGCCAAAGGAAGGGATTATTATCCAACACACTTAAGCAAGTGAGTTGATTATCTGAGAGTGTGGACAGATCCACAATATATATTTTGTTCACTCTTTTTCCCTGCAAAACTATCTTATCAGTGATAAGA
This sequence comes from Nicotiana tabacum, assembly GCF_000715075.1. Lineage (NCBI taxonomy): Eukaryota > Viridiplantae > Streptophyta > Magnoliopsida > Solanales > Solanaceae > Nicotiana > Nicotiana tabacum. The sequence goes on along the minus strand of NC_134084.1, from coordinate 75,088,579 downwards.
TTAATCACAAAGTCTTTTGTAGAGGTGAATGCAACCATATTACCTCTATCACACAAGTGTGAGGTACTTACTTTTAGGATCCCACTTAGGTGCAGGGGTCCCGAAGCCAAGTCCTCTCTTGTTGCTACTATGGTGTTCATGTAGCCATGAAAGTGCATCGGAGGACCTGTTCCATTTACATGTTCTGTCTAGATCATGCTTGACCTTGCTTAGATCCTCCTTTAGGATTCTTATATGCTCATCTCTTTTGTACAACTCATCTTTTATTTTTCCTATATTTTCTTCTAAAGTGAGTTGCGTGTGATCAACTGTTTTTTTACCTGTTCCTAATTTCAGTTTTAGATTTTCAGATCTAAGTTCTAGGACAGATGTATCAAGTTCATGAACTTGGTTCTTCAACACAACATTTTCACTTTTAGTGTCACTAGCCCTATGTTCCAAGTTTTTGCACTTAGCCTTTAAAACTACACACTCTTTTGACAGCTTTTCCTTTTCATTATTTACATCCTCAGGCTCATCAATTAGCTCTAAGAGCAACTCAGATAACCTTTCTTTAGACAAAAATTTAATCTTATTTTTGAGATGAGAAACACTTACCTCAGATTCTTCATCAGATTCTCCAATAGCCATAATTGCTCGTTCATCATCATCATCATCTGAGCTTTCTCCCCAAGCAGTGACCATAGCCTTTTTTGATCCTTTGCTGTTGCTTTTCTTGGGTTGAACCCGTTCCTTCTTCATGTTCCCTCGTTCAGCTCTTTCCTTCTTCCACTCAATTTTCCATAGAGGACGGTCCTTGATGTGGCGATCAATCTTTCCACACTTGTAGAAGCCATCATTGGTTTGTTTCTCAGGAGCTTTTGATTTGCTGTAGCTACCACTTCTTGACAAACTCTTTTCTCTCCTTAGGTACTTCTTGAAATTTCTTTTGGTGATAATGGCCATTTTATCATGTTCTAGATCAGAACCTTCAGTTATTTTGATAGCCAAACTCCTTTCCTTCTTAGGTACATCCATCTTCATGGTCTGTCTCCTAAGTTTATAAGCAGTAAGATTTCCAATCAATTCATCCAGTGGGAGAGTGGCAATATTCTTTGATTCCTGGATGACAGTGATTTTGCTCTCGTATGTAATATGCAAAACTCTAGTCAATATCTTTTCAACTCTTTCTTCTTCAGGATTAATCCTTCCAAGAGATTTCAGTTCATTTGTCAGTGTAGTGAACCTTGTGTACATCTCTTGAATGGTTTCTCATTCCTTCGTAGCAAAACTCTCATATTGAGAGTACAATAGAGTTCCTCTTGATCTCTTTACCTGAGGTGTTCCTTCATGAGCCACTTGCAGTGTGTCCCATATTTGTTTAGCAGTGGTACAACTTTGGATTCTGCTGTACTCATCTGGACCAAGTCCACAAACAAGCCATTTCTTGGCTTTATCATTCTTTTCCCACTTTCTCAAGTCTTCAGCAGTGCAATCTGCTCTTGTCTTTGGCACATCTACTTCTTCAGTATTTTTCTTCAAGGTAGTCAATGGACCATCGGTGACAATGTCTCATAACTCGTAGTCATCTCCTATCATGTGATGTCTCATCCTGTTTTTCCACCAAAAATAGTACTGGCCATTAAAGAATGGCGGCCTAGCAGTGGATTGCCCTTACCAATTTCTAGGTGGTGCACTCATGTTGATCTTCTCTTAAGGTGTAAGCCTCTTCAAGGATAACCTACTCTAATACCACTTGATGCTTTATACTTCAAAGCCACACAAGAGAGGGGATGGGGTGACTTGTGTAGAGTCCAATTTTCACGTGCACAGATTATAGAAGGACCTGGTTCTTCTATGTGTTCCTTAAACTACTATTGCGGAAATAATAAATGCGAAAAGTAAAGAACACAAGTATTTTTACGTGGAAAACACCCAGCTCAAAAGGTGAAAATATCACGACCTATTACTCAATAGGATTTTCCCCAACACTTCACTAAATCACTGAGCCAAAACAGTATTTACAAAAACTCTTTGTAAAGCTAAGGATTACCTCTAATTCCGTTGTGGCAACCAACCTTTAATTGTTGCGATAACTTCAAGTTAACTCTAACTTGCTCAAAATACCTAATACAATTGCTTCTAGATAAAGCTAAAAGGTACAATTTGAAAACCACCTACTACAATGAAACTAGAATAAAAGACAAACACTTGGAATAACGCTGAAAGGTACAATTTGAAAACCACCTACTACAATGAAACTAGAATAAAAGACAAACACTTGGAACTCGTTTTTCTATCTGATTCATGTAGCTTTAGGTTCGCACACTTGAATCACACAAGAATTGCTTGCAAAATGCTTTGCTATTTTGCTCTCAACTCACGTTTAACTTCAGTGTTTGTGCGTGCCTATAAAGTGAGAACATCCTGTAATATATAGAGTTAGTAGAATAAGAAATAACTAGAGTTCCAATGCTATACTCTTCCTTGGTGGAAGAGTTCTAGTTAACCTCAATTTCTAAATCGTTCCTTATCTTGGATAATGTTCTCTTTGAGTAAGGAGTCATTTTCCTTATCAATTATGCAACCTTTTCTATCAAGAGATATCAAATATAACAAGTTAAGCTTATCTCCCTCACATGCATTCCTTACGATTGAATCTGTCCGTATCTGCGTATACTGTCGATGGACCTGGTTCACGCTTGAGTTCCTTTGTCAATCTTCAAACTAACTTCACTTGGGCCAACACATATACTATCACTTTTAGTGACTTATATGTTATCAGATTAACAGTTTTTCTTTTCGCTATTCTATGGTAATTCATGTTGAGCCAAGTGTTTTGAAGGAAGCTCAATATAAATGTGCAAAAATAAGTATAAATAAAGTTAAATTTACATTTTATTATACACTTTCCTTTAATTCAGAACTCACTACGTTAAAATTCAGTATCATCAATTAAATAAAAGAGACAGACAGTTAAAGCACCACTACCAATTATCTGCTTAAAATTATAGGTAAAGCACTTAAGGCTCTATGTCAAAATAGCTGGAGACAGTGATTCCAAGAGACCATACTTGTTTGCTTCCACCTTGTAACCTGGAGAAATGCTCCCACCACCCAACTCCTCGCAATGGTTAAGGTGGTGCGTATATAACGCCATAACCATATATACATACATATATATACATATATACATACATATATATATATATATATATATATATATATATATATATATATATATATATATATATATATATATATATATATATATATATATATATATATATGCCCTCTCCTCCTAGTAAAATGTACTATTCTCTTCGTTCCAATTTATGTGAATCTGTTTGACTGGGTACGAAGTTTAAGAAAAAATAAAGACTTTTGGAATTTATGTTCCTAAACAACTCAAAAGGGGCCAGATTATTTGTGTGGTTATAAAAACTTTTTATTAAGGGTACAATTGTAAGTTTAAGCTTAATTGTCACCAAATTTAGAAAGGAGTTATTCTTTTTGAAACGGACCAAAAAGGAAATAGGTTCACATAAACTGAAACAGACGGAATATGTTTTACTTCTTGAGGTGTTAATCTTATAATGTTTCTTTTATAACTCGATAATATGTTCAGCCTCCATTTCCTACCATCTCCTACCGGTACAAGTATCAAATAGCGTTGTCCTTCCAAAATTTAGGCAGATAGAAAGAACATTATACAAAAAGTTTAACCCTATATGGTCGTTGCAGAACATCCAAACGACTTCCTCGCTAAAGCAAATCCCCTAGGACACCAACTTTACGATGTAATAAAACATATATAATTTTAATTGCCGTTAACCACGACCAACAGAATCTGGAGAATCGAGGTTTCCGACGTGGGACTCTTGTCGTGTCCGGTTACCGTGGCGAATTGTGTTGTCAAAGGGACATGTGGGGTGGAGAAGAGTTTCCTAGACAAATGTTTTTATTAGTAGTAGCTTGGAATGCTGACATTTTTAATTCCCTCCAACACTATGACCAAGAATGTTCAATGGAGTAAATTAATCAACAAGTATATGGAAAGCTATAAACCCAATGTGGTCAGACAATTACTTTCCTACTTCCTAGATATATGTTAAGTATTTCTCAATCTGTCTTTTTGTGAAAAGAGACACAATAAAAATAGGTGCTTCTTCCAAAGTGTCTTGTGGATGACTCTTTTACCTTAGACTATGTATTGATATTAATGAATGCTTCAGGTAATAGAGAGCGAAATGTTAATTATAGTGCTGTAACAATGTAATTTTTCTGGCACTGTCAATGGGAACTCAAAAGTGCTGATGTTTCACTTCCATAAATACAAACAGTAACAAGCAAACACAAAATAAAGAATTATCTTCAGCTGAACAAAAATCCATTAGGATACAGTATTCCTGGAAAAGAATAAAGAGGGTTCCCCAAAAGTGAGAATAAAATGTACAAGTGTAGCTATATATAACATTCAAAATTTCAATTTAAACAAAAAGGATATAAATGATCATACAATTCTCTAATAAAATCCCAACAAGCTAAAAGGACGACAACAAATCGTATGAGAGCTTATTATCTTGCCTTCTAAACTTAGTATACTTGTGAACCTCAGACTGAACCAAACACTCAGAAAACGACATTCAGCTCAGGTAATGTTCAATTGGTCTGTGAAACTTATCTGCTATTGAAGTGCCAATGACTCTCACAATCATATCGTCCAGGCCCAGGACAGATGTGCTCCCCCATCGTTCAGTGATTGAAATCTACAATACACTGTCTCTGATGACCTGTTAACTTAACATACACAGCCGCTCACCGATGTAGGATTTCAAACCGAAGCTGAGCAGTAGGGCAAGGATCAGGCAGTTGGGAAGCCAACATGACGATGAGAAACACCTTCACTGAAATTGGAATTTGAATCATTTCAGTATCAATACATTCCCTTAAATACAGGGTTTGTGCGACATATGCTAGCCCCATATTCCTCATATTCAGCCTTTGTATGGCAAGCCTGATATAACGAAACAACTAAATAGGTCACATTCGCACACCAGCAACTTACAAAGAGCAACTTCAGTTGCAGTTATAAAACCTCAAGTAAACAGAAACAAAATGATTTACTGCAAAAAATTCAGGAGTTGAAGCAAGTACAGATCCTCCAAACCAAACTGCATATCTCTGAATAGGATGGCTGACCACATTCACTTCAACTGGTTGTGCCTAAGTGAAAATTTTTCAGCAGGTGAGCATTTTTAAGTACCAAAAACCAAAGATTCATTTACCAGTTAATTCAGATATAATAAAGCACAGATGCTTACTTTTACATTTCCACCTAACCGAGCATCTGATGTCAGAACGCGAGCATCCACAATCTTCTTGAGATCTCGTTGCAATCTTCTATGGAAGTCTTTGAACATTGTGGATCCTCCAGATAAAACAATATTCTGGAATTTTCCAAGGACATAATATCACATCCACATTCAAAGGGAAAATTTCAAAGAGCATGATATCGAGATCTTTAAAGACTTTTAGCTCAGCCATATAAGGGAAACTTTTGTACTGGTCACAAAATGCTGGATCACTTGATAAACAGAAATCTTATCAAGTTAATCGACGAAATAACTTTACCTTATATAAAGCTCTTCTTGTGTCTATAGGCGCAGACTGAATACATTTGTCTATCACATCAGGTAAAGGAGTTGTAAAATCACTGTTATACATCTCGGGATTGAAGAAAACCTGCAACGACCCGAAAAGCATTAAAGCAGAAAGACGTTCACCCAACCTAGTGATAATGCATCAGAAAGCAATCACCCTACAATCCCTGTTTTCTTATTTAGCTACTACTATGTAGATTATTAGAGCTTTTAGAATTCACTCTGCCATGCAGCAAATCAGCAGTATATGAGGTGTACATCTGTAAATAAGTGGCACAATGTCTACTCATTAACCAACTTATAACTACATGATTAGTCTGCTTGAAACAAGCTGCAAGAAAACCTTGGAGTTTGAAATTATCAGAGACCAGAGAGTTGGAGCACAAAGCAAACCTCGGGACCAAGAAATCGTTCATAGCCAACGTCACATGAATAAGGTGCTCCTGTCTTTGGTTTAGTACCTCTCCAATGCTTTATGTACTTCCCTGGCTCTTTGTCATGCTTATTAAACTCCTGAAATCAGTTGGGAGAACAAAATAAATCACAAGTGACCCTCGGTTGCAAGTTTCACCTCGGATATAAGATGAGGATGATCAACAGCTTAAATCTTTACAAAATCAGTTTGCTGTCACTCTCAGAAACGTAGAACAGATTCTTCAACTCAAGAGCAGGATGTAAGAACAACAAGCAGAGTAGGGATTATAAGGAACTTCAAACTTCTAGTTTTCCTCCTATTACTAGGCATTGTTATGAATGAATCATACCTTGACAATGTCTGAGCAAGTGTAACAATACATTTCCTTGACTTTCCGGGCTACTTCAAAGGAATCCTCAAGTGGAACATGCTCCCCCCTTTCCTACAATGAACCCAAAAAAAATTAGATTGAACATTTAAGAGCTGAATTGCTAATAAGCACCTTTTGAAAATTCAAACTGAGACCTCAAAACACGTCTATGTGCTGGTACTCGGATAAAGTCAATTGTGCAAGCTTTAGAACGATTGGCCACGAGTGAAGGACATGTGGAAACACTAGACAACCCCGATTTTGGAATCAAAACTCTAAAGGAGTAAAAAGAGGTTCATAGCATGAATCAGCTAATGTAGCGGTACTTTTTTAAGTGAAAATAAATTGTAAGTTTAGCAATAGAGGATCAGTCGGAGATTGATGATAAAAGATGTCTTTCTACAAATCTTCCAAGATAACACTTGCTACAGCAACTAACAAGGCACTCTTCCAAACATAAATGTTGCACTTGCATAAAAGAACAATGCTGTAAGACCTCAGTGTTATCTTTCGGGCAAAGAATCCTTTGATCATTATTGAGGATGAGCATACAAAGAGGAGATAAACAGCGCACAGCCATCCTGTCTTCACATTAACGAACAAATCTTGAAACTACGTATTGCCAGTCTCACCTTAATCACTCCAAGTAGAGGAGCTTGCACACTATGGAAGATATTTCTAGTCATTTAGTCAATTAAAGAGATGGTCATTTCTAGTGGTGCAATTACTATATAGTTTCCACATCTTTTTTCTAATAAGTAATCTTTTGTTTTCATTCTTTGGATCCTTTTTGAACTCCAATTAAATTTATTATAGCAACAACGACAAAATGCCAAATGGCAGGATATAAGAATTCTATATTATTCGTCTGACTAGATTCTTTTTCTTAATAGTTTTATTCGTCTGACTCGATAGAAAAGAAAATTAGGGGAGTTGAATGACGAGAATAACACATTTTTTCTTTGAACCACTTCTGAGAGATGGGGTACAGACCCTCATGAGCTGTTGAATGAAGAGTGTAACATCTTTCCCAGCAATGGGGATTGACTTAATGCTACTTCCAATAACATAACCTTCAGCAACAGGTACGACATGAGTAGCACCATCTCCAATATCCACTATGACTCCAGTCATTTCACACTAAAAAGGGACAAGTAATATCTGATTAGTATATCAAGAAATATTATGGATCTCATAAAAGACCAGTCAGGAAGCAGATGTAAAATAAATATACAAAACAAGCAAGTAATAGATGTACCAACAACAGAATGTCACCAAACATCTTGCAATTCTCTTCATAGCCCAAGAAAAAGGTAAAAAAGAATATCTACGTCTAACTGAAGATGCGACGTGAGCTTGTTAGGGCCTTTATACGATGGTTCTTCAATGATAGCCTCAAAGTTTGATGATGATTACAACTAGACTCCTTTCAGGTTCCTAGTATGACATTATCTTAGGATTCTTCTCCATCCCTATGTGAAAAGAGTAACTTACTACGCAAGACAAGCTTGCTAGCGTGTTATAATGTTAATTTTGATGGTGGTCCTTAACGTTTGGATAATGATTATTGCCAAATTTGTTTCCAGTTATGATATTATGGGAATTCTTTCCCATCCTAATATATTTAGCATTGTTGGAAAAAAAATACTATCACTAGTGTTTTTAAAAGCACAAAACGCAAAAAATCAACAAGGTCCACAAGACTTGAAGGCTGAAGCGGAATGCGCCTTATTTGAAATGAACCGCACGCTTCTTTGAATGGAGCACAAAATTTAAGAAAAATAAAAATATCAAACATATAAGAATTGACCGAACCGAATCTTACCAAACCGGTTTTTTTATTATTTTGTTTTACAAAACCGTAGGTTTCAACATAAAAATCCATAATTGTATTAGGGTAGGTTTTTTATTTTATAAAGAAAATCGAAAAAACCTAACTGAACAAATTTATATGAAAAAATATATTTTATATATCAAGTTAAAAAATAACGGAACATTAGAAATTTTTTTCCATGGGCCTTGGGGTGGATTTGGATGGAAACTGCTACAAATAACACCTCAGACATACTAAGCTACTATTGAAATTAAAGTAGTTTCGGCAATTTTTAGCTGCAAGCCACCAAGGTATGTTTTCTCCTTTTTTTTCTTTCCCCTTTGATTTTTGTGAATTTTGAGTCAAATATTAGGTCTATATTTATTTTTCAAAAATTCAAGCAATGCCACATGTTATTTAATAAGATTTTATGTCTTATGAACTGCAATTCTTTTATTAGCAACCCAGTAATAAGTATAAGATAGACCAATAGTTTTTGGTAATTTCTGTTAGAAGTGCACATCTTGTGTTGCAATATTTGCCATGTAAATCAAAACCTTTCTGAGCATTGCATGTATACAAGCTCTTGTAGTAAAAATTATACTCAACGAATATATAGTACTTATATACTTTATGTGTTATATTAAAACATGTTGTTATTAACATAGCAAATCAGACATCCTAATAACACTACAGCCTCATTTGTTTGCACTTAATGGAGGTCTGAATCTTAATCATTCTGATCGCAGACATTAAATGCGTTTATTTTTTAATTATAAATCTTAATCATTAAGTGTGTTAATTTTTTTTACTTTACATTCACTTAATGGGTCTGAATAGGTTTGTATTGATTAAGATCTATCACATAGACTTAATTTCATTAAGATGCTAGCATCCACATTCATTACTAACTACCGTCACCGCCTACCATTATCAACTACCACCCCCACCATAATCAACCATAGCCGCCACCAGTACCCCCACCCCCCACCCCCACCACCATCATCCTCAACCACAATCAAACACTCACCCACCTCAATTATCACAACCAACCATCCCATCACCATAAACAATCATAGCCGGCACCGCCCACCATTATAAACTACCACCACCCACCATCACCTTCCTCAATCACAACCCACCATTATTAACTATCACCACCCACCATCCTCAACCATAATCGTCATTGCTACCAATCACCATTAGCTACTACTGAGAACTACCACCATCAACCAAAACCACCACCAACCACAACCTCTAGTTGGCATCCACAAGCTCCTCTATTAGCCATCGCCATCACCAACTACCATATTTTAATATATATTTTTTATTGATAGGATATTAGATTAATTAGTATTTTCTATGAATTTTATGTTTATTAATTTTTAAATAAAGATAAATTTTATATATTCAAATGGTAAAAAAATAAACAGTCTTAATCATTTAGTATTCAGATCTCAAAACACATCTTAATATTCAGATATGTATTCAGATCCAAATATCTTAATCTTAATACACATCTTGATATTCGGATATGTATTCAGATTCAGACGCCTTTATCTTTTAAAAAAATAAATGAGGCCTACAACTCCTACATGACGTTTTAATAATAAAATACCGAACGACATTGAATTGTACCAATACCAAAGAAAAACCAATATGATTGGATGGTTTCGAAAAGTCTAATATTAGTTATACACAATAGAGTAACCAAAAATTGGTATGATATAAATTTCTTAAACTAACGGGCCGAACCGAACCACTGACACCCCTAATAAATGATAATTAAACTCGTTCACTACCATTACATTTTCCTATTCTATTAATTAACAACACCAAGATTGTGTTTGGACATATATTTCACTCGAAAAAATGTTGCAATTTTGTGAGGGAAAATGAAATTTTACATGAAAAAGTGATAAAACCCACTTTTTCAAACTTAGAAACTCATCTTCAAGAAAATTTTGAAAAATTCAGTCTAATGTAGAACCAAACAAGTTTTGAAAAAAAAAATCGATATAAAGAAAAAAAATTCGTATGGACAAATGGGCCCTAAGCTATTTGTTAAAATATAAGTTTCATCTACAGTTGAGAGCATTGACACAACCCTCCGAAGTGAGTAGGACCTAGGCATGAATCTTTCCAAATACACCAAAAGCAAATCTATTCACTATGATATTTGTACATATACTTCACAGTTGCATGGTTGACGAGCTCTATTTTACCCACTCTAACTGTACTCGCAATCCACATGCATTATTCACTATGATATTTGTACATATACTTCACAGTTGCATGGTTGACGAGCTCTATTTTACCCACTCTAATTGTACTCGCAATAAATGAGCTTAACAACATGCAAACACTCGTATTGAAAGCAAGAGATAGCCATCCTTTTTTTGATAAGCTAAAGTAAGAGATAGCCATCTATCTTGGCCCTTACACTTCATCCAACAAATATTCGGTAAAAGTAGACTTAAGTAGAATTTATAACATTATGCATCACAATTCACAACCAATCAATAATGTCGTATGTAAGTGTAGATCAGCTCATCAGCCAATGGACTACTAATTGTATCATTTTCTGGATATGTGCAAATAAAAGCTGCCATACCATATTACAGTTATACCATCTCGTGCTCTAATTTATTTAACTGAACAAAGCAAATCAACAACTACAATTTTTATGACCAGTAAAGGAGGCAATGATTCCATATGACCAATTATTTACCGATCTCTTGTGATATATTTATACTGATCTCCTGTCAAAAGGGCAATATAGCTAAAAGAATATCTGTAATGGACCATAAAACTGATCTCCCCTAAGAAGGAAAGAGAGTTTCCTGCATTGGTGCACTTACTCTTTTATCAAGATACTAGTTAGCTAAGCAAAAATAAATCCAAAATTTTAAAAACATACTAACAAACTTAAGACTATAAAGCACGCATATTGCTGCACATATTTTATTCCCTTCCAAACGAAGCAAGGTCAATCATGAATAATTTGTAAATTTAGTGCTCCTAATGGTACATGTAATGATCCAATTTATTAGCTTCAACACAAACAGCTCATTCCTCTAATCCCCTAGAAATTAAAAGATCCAAAATTACTTGAAAAGGCTATAAGTTTACTGAACAGTGTTTTTCTTTTTGTTGGATAAGGTCCTTTTGCTACCGAAGTATTATCCGGAAATATATACTAATAAACCTATCAATAGCAGAAACTTTCAAGCACATAGGCTACCAACCTTAGATGTAGTGTAACCAGCAGCCAAAGCAAGCACCGGTTGCACAGCAATATAAAGCCCCGGTACATTGAAAGTCTCAAACATGATCTCACCAGTATATTCTCGACTTTCAGGTGCAGTCATGGGGCTCTCAGTTAATAGAAAATAGTGATCCTCCGGATCACAACGAAGGTAATCAAATATACACTGTTGCCAGAAACGCTCCATCGCATCCCAGTTATTAACCTGACCTTGTTTAATAGGATAGGTAAGATTATAAGTGTTACTACTAGATTTAGATCTAGCCAATGCCTCTTCCCCAATAAAGAAATCCAGATCCGCCATAACACCTGCACTGTGCTGGGCTAGCCAATTGCTACTCTTAGTAGTGGCTCGAGTCTGGTTCACAAATGTCTCGTTAACCGCAACCACTGTTGGTACAATGAAACTTGGCTCCACATTTCCAGCAAAACCCAATTTAGTGTACCTGAAAACATGTAGTGGTGACCATAGGTAAAAACACACCAAAAGTTTCCAGCAAAACCCAATTTAATATAGCTGAAACATTAGGGGCAAATGTAGAGTGTAACTACTGAGTTCATTTGAACCCAGTAGCTGTGGCTTTGACCCTATATATGAGTAAATAATTGATTTTGGACCCTGTAAATCAAATGAGTAGTCATAGAATCCCGAAATTGAACCTATAAAGTTCAAATCCTGTATCGCCTCTGTCAAACATTAGAGGAATAACAAATTTACAACCCCAATATCGTTTAATCAAATACTTAATGGGCAGTAATTTAGAGAGCATACCCGGTTCCATTGTCGATGACTACAGCAGGGCGAGAGGTAGCAGGGTCCATGAAGAAGAGAAACTGAAAGAGAAAAAGCTGAATGGATAGTGACAGAGGATCTGCGGTTGAGATCCAATGAGAGGTTTAAGGGGGAAGATCATGGTCGTTGAAACAGAGAAGGGGGTTGATGAAAAGAGGACGTCAAATGGAATACTAAAAGAACGGAATAGCAACAGCAGAAGATTCTGGCGAGGATAATGGAGGTGGGTGAAAGATACAATCCATCCATTTTCTCAATGACAAATAAGGAGACAAGAATTGAAGTAGAAGTAAAGAAGGAGCTTAGGAGGAACATTCATCAAACAGTTGATCAGCATTATAGTCTCCTCAATTGTACTACTCCTAGTAGCTTTTTCACTGTGTTTTTCTTTAAGATTTGGATTCTTTTATTAGCAATCAAACAATTCAGCCACTCATTCAGACCCCAACGCAACGTTGGATCCTAAATGTGTCTTTTGGTCGGTTGTGGTATTGCGGGCCACCTCCCCAAATAGGCTCGACATACCCTGTCACCACCCAAACTCCCTCGTAATTACTTACAACAACTAAACAAAGCAGAGTTTAATATAAATATTAAATAAAGGTGATATAAGGCTACACAACAAAAATTACAATAATCCTCCCGAGACTAGGTAATATAGAGTCACGAACTCTGGATAAATACATAGAAATATCTCAAAAAAAAGTACAATAAACGAGTTAACAGTACAATCAAAAGGAAAAGGACTCAAAGGACTGCGACGACCTAGTAGCTCTATGTCACAACCCTAAACCCGGATCCAGTCGTGATGGCGCCTCTCGTAAAGACAAGGCTAGCCGACACACTCCCAAATCATTTTAAGTAGTTAAAATACTACAAATAAGTCTTTAACATAATAATAAAATCCCAAAATAAGGTGAATAATACAGTTTGCGGAATAGACATAGCCCGACATCGGAGTATCACCAGTCATGAACATCTATTATAAAAACTACAAGTCTTAAAGAGTCTACTCAACCATTACATAACTAAAACAAGAGAAAATAATATATAGGGAGAAACACTGGGCTGCGAACGACAAACAACTACCTAGTGAATCTTTGAAGTCTGTTGGAAGCTCTCAACCCTCGCAAGCAGGACCTGAAGTGCCTGAATCTGCACACGGGGTGCAGGGAGTAAAGTGAGTACTCCAATTCAGTGAGTAATAATAATAAATGTAGATTGAGCAATAAGAAATCACGTAAATGCACAACACAGGCTATAAAGAAGCAGTAAAAGCCAGTAAAACAATGAAAAATATGTAAAGTCACTTTAGTTCAGTTTAGTTTCTTTAGAATGCCTTTTTAACAGTTAAGCAAGTAAATGACAGGCAACTAGAAAAGATAAACACATAAAGAACCGCCCCTCGGGCACAATACCAACAACATCAGTCCATCGGGCAACACATGGAACAACACCAGCCCCTCGGGCTATATCTCAAATCACAATGGGTACTGACGCTTACTGGGGGTGTGCAGACTCCGGGAGGGGCCCCTTACGGCCCAAGCGCAATATCAAGTCATCTCGTGGCGTACATCAGTAGGTGTATCCTCACAACACAGACCCTCGACCTTACTCAGTCAGAATCTCATAAGCCACTCGGGCAACAGTAAAACATGATGCTCAGCCAAATTATCATTTAGAATATCATTTAATGTGTTAAAACAGAGTAAACATGATTGAGTTATGAAAACAGTAGAATATAGCATGACTTAGTACAAGTGTAAAGTCAAAACAGTGAGAAAATATCAGGAAAAATCCCCTAAGGGTCCAAATAGTTGGCACGAGGCCCAAATATGGCATTCAACCCAAAACATGATGATAGCAAATAGTTTTCAATCAAATACGCGGTAAAACAGTCATTTGGGATGGACTAAGTCATAATCCCTAACTATGCACGACCCCACGCTCGTCATCTAGCATGTGCGTCACCTCAATATAGCACAACGATGTGTAATCCGGGGTTTCATACCCTCATGACAACATTTACAATCATTACTCACCTCTACCTAGTCCAAATCTCTAGCGCGCGATGCCTTTGCCCCTCGAATCGGCCTCCGGATGCTCCAAATCTAACCAAAATCAGTGCAAAACCATCAAAATATGCTAAGGGAAGAAAGCTCACTCGAAAGAAATCAAATGAAACACAACTACCGAAATTGGCCAAACCCGCCCCCCGGGCCCACGTCTCGGAATTCGATAAATTTTACATTAATATATTCCTTATCTCCCCACGAGTTCATACATATCAAAAGTACTAAAATCCGATCACATATGACCCCTCAAATCCTTGCTCAAGGTCTCCAATCTCAAGCCCTAGTTTTCTTTTAAAAAAAATTCACCCTTAATTTCCATAAATTACAAGCCTAATCCGTGAGATAATACCATAGAAACGAGTTTTAAGTCCAAAAGTTTTACCTCAATGAAATCCCCTTGAAATTGGCCAAACCCGACCCCCGGCCCCACGTCTCGAAATTCAATAAATTTTACATCAATAGATTCTTTATCTCCCCATGAGTTCATACATATCAAAAGTACTAAAATCCGATCACAAATGACCCCTCAAATCTTTGCTCAAGGTCACTAATCTCAAGCCCTAGTTTTTTTTTAAAAAATTCACCCTTAATTTCCATAAATTACAAGCCTAATCCATGAGATAATACCATAGAAACGAGTTTTAAATCCAAAATCCTTACCTCAATGAAATTCTTCTTCAAATCGCCCAAAAAGTTCCAAAAACCGACTTAGAAATGGTGGAATAGCCCAAAATTCGCAAAGGAAATAATTTATATGTTCTGCCCCAGCTAAACCGCTTCAGCGGTCCCAAACTCGCACCTGCGATCTCAGGGCGCCTCTGCACAAATCACTTAAGTCGCCAAACTCCGCATCTGGAGATGCATAATCTGCACCTGCACCATCGCAGGTGCGACTCCTTGACCGCTTCTGCGGTTCCAGCTCTCCTTGGTCCTTTTCGCTTCTGCGACTCCTTTCCGCATCTGCGGGGGTCGCACCCGCGGCCTCCCAAACGCAGATGCGGTTATGACAGCAGCTCCAACACTTCAGCTGCCAATTCCTATTTCCATTCTTTCAGTCAACCACCCAAAATCACCCCGAGGCCCCCGGGACCTCAACCAAAAGTACAAACATATCATATACCACCATCCAAACGCATACCAATATTCAAAACACCTCAAACAACATCGAATCAACATAAATACATCGGATTCAAGCCTAAGTTCCTAAAATCTTCCGAATTACACTTTTGATCAAAAAGTATACCAAACTACGTCTGAATGACCTTAAATTTTGCACACTCATCCCAAATGACCCAACGGAACTACTGCAACTCCCATAATTCCATTCCGACCACTATATCGAAATCTCACTTATCAACCGGAAAAAGCCAAAACTCTAATTTCGCCAATTCAAGCCTAAATCTACTCCGGACCTCCAAAACACATTTCGTTCATGCTTCTAAGTCCCAAATCACCTCCCGAAGCTATCCAAACCATCAGAACTCACATCCGAGCCCTCTAACACATAAGTCAACATCCGGTTGACTTTTCCAACTTAAGCTTCCTCAAAAGAGACTAAGTGCCTCAAAGCTTTTCAAAAACTTTCCAAACCCGAGCCAACCAAACCGATCACATATAGAACCGATAAATAAAGCAATAAGAAGCAGAAATGGGGAAAACAAAGCGGTAACTCATGAGACAACTGGCCGGGTCATCACACTCTACCTTGAATCCTCGCGCTTAAGAAGCCAACCCAGCCTGAGTTTGTTATCTCCAATACCTTAATCTGCACAAAAATGTGTAGTATAAGTATACCATGGTCGATACCCAGTAAGTATCAAGACTAACCATGGTAGTGGTGACGAGGTACAAGTCAAGACACCTACTAGGCATAATAACTTGTGCAGTATATCAATATGAAGCTAATGATGGAAGCAATGATCAGTAAATGGAAACAAGAAATAACATGTGATAAACTAGTAAAGTAATCAGAACATTGTTAAAGTACCAGTGAGACCAAATAAGAAAATCAATGACAACCAAATAATCAAACCGTTCTAACACAAGTTTCACCACGAAATTACTTAGAGATACCTCATCTCATAATCATAAGTCACGAGTACCAAATCACAAATCATATGCTCGTGGCACCTCGTGCCTACATTATTAATCATAACACGGACATATCACGTGCCAATATTTCAATCCTCTCAGCATTATCACATGCTCAATATCACAATCTGCTAGGCACGGTCACAGGCTCAATATCACAATGGAAGCAGATATTACAAGAATATATGTGCATGATCAATAAATGTCAAGTTTTATACTCTTGAACTGGTATAAGTGGCATACTACGGTGTATGCCTGCGCAAGTATGCTATTACAATCCAATTCAACAAGTAATATCAAAGATATCGGGTAGCTTATTGGAAACAACACTACAAGTCATGTAAGGTGCACGACACACAAAAGGAAAATCACACCATCATATGAATCTCATCAACATTATGCCCTTATGCCGACACATATCATCCCTGACATTGCCACTCTTATCCCTATATATTGACAATATCATAATAGCCACATGTATCGCTCTACCTAATCATTTAATACAATAGCCACTCGTATCACTCCGCCTAGACATTAACACAATAGCCACCTGTTCACTCCACCTAGATAATATATCAATAGTCTCCCGTATCACTTTGCCCTGACAATATATCATTAGCCATTTGTATCACTCAGCACAATCAATAACAGTGAGATACACAACAAATCTACATCCTACTAATATCACAACGACACGACATATTAACTCGTACCACAAGTGCCCCATATGCCACAACCTTTCAAAACAACAATATCAATATCACCATAACACATAGTCCACAACTCAACCACAATGTATACAAGAATCTCAATAGCAACAAGATGAAACATGGAAAAATAACTCAACAATGAGCAATACTCCATTATACGACAACTTCAACTAAAACAGGTTAATGACATTCAATAACTTCAACTTCAATTAATTACATAAGAATAAACTCAATAATGAAGGTATTTTCATGAAATGACAACTTCGAATTCTAGTGTATGACATAAGCCAACAATGAAGAGATGGAATGAACTAGCAACTACGTCTAAATGCATGAGAATAACTTGACAGCGAAGGGATATCATGTAATAGAACTTCAATAAGAATATCCAACAATGAAAGAGGTAACGTGAAATTAGAAAGGTAACAACTTCATATAAAGCATATAAGAGTAAACTTAAAAAAAAAAAGATAGAACATGTGCTAACAACTTCAAATAATGCATGTAAGAATAAACTTGACAGTGGAATATGGAACATGAAATGACAAACTCAATTAAAGCATATAAGGATAAACTTAACAAAGGAAAGTAGAACATGTAATGAAAATTTCGATTAAATGCATATAAGAAGCCTAAGAGTCTAATCCAGTCAATTTTCACATATATGGCTGTGTATACACTCGTCACCTCATGTACATGTCTTCCACATAATCCAAATAGTGCAATTAAACAAAATCCTACAAGGTAGTTTCCCCACACAAAGTTATGCAAGATACTTACCTCAAAGAAGCTAAATTAATACTTTAAAAATACCTTCCCGTGTGAAACAACCTCAGGATGACTCGAATCTAGCCAAAAATAACTTAATATCATGAATAAAAGCCATAGAAAATAATTCCGGATAATAAAATTTCGATCTTTCATGAAAACCCAAAACTCAACCTTGAGACCACACCTCAAAACCCAACAAAAATTCGAACACCCATTCCGATATGAGTCCAACCATACCAAAATCATCCAATTCTAATCTCAATTTGACTTTTAAATCATTATTATATGTTTTAGAAAGTTTTCACTAAAATCCCCAATATCTCCAATTCAAATCACTAATTAAATAATAAAAACAATGATGAAATCATGAATATAACCAAATCTGAGTCTAGAATACTTACCCCAATCCAAAACGCGAAAATCCCCTCCAAAATCGCCCAAATTCGAGATCTCTAACTCTAAAAGTGATAAAATAACATAACCCTCGAAATAGAGTATTTTTATATTCTGCCCAGGTATTCCTTTTCGCGCACAAAACATAAGTTGCCAAAATCACCTCTATGCGAACACAATCTGCAACTCACGATCGCTACCCATCAGCTCAACTGACCTACGCGAATGCGACCCTATTCATGCGAATGCGATGGCCAATCCACTGCGCCCCTCCAGCTCTATCTCTACGTGATCACGATATAAGAGATGTGAACACGATGACCATCTTCCCATAGGCTACGCCAACATGATGACCAAATCGCGAATGAGATGAGTAAATATTCAGCCACACCAGATACACTTCGTGATCACATTCTTTCTCATGCAAACGCGATGAACTACAGAATACCAGAGAAACTAGAAACTCCAAAACATGAAGAAATGACCCATAGCTTATCCGAAACACACCCGAGGTCCCCGAGACCCCGTCCAAACATACTAACCAATCCCAAATCACAATACAAACTCGCTTGAAGCCTCAAATCACATCAAACAACACCAAAAGCACGAATTACACATCGATTCAAGCCTAATGAACTAATGAACTTCCAACTTCTAAAACTAATGCCAAAACATATCAAATCAATTCCAAATGAACTAAAATTTTGCATGCAAGTCCGAAATGACATGATGGAACTATACTAACTCTCGAAATCACGATCCGAAACCAATATCAACAAAGTCATCTCACGGTCAAACCTCTCAACTTTCCAACTTTCGCCAAAATGCATAAATCAACCTACGAACCTCTAGATCCAAATTCGGACATACACCTAAGTCCAAAATCACCATACGAAGCTATTGAAATCATCAAAACACCATTCCAGAGTCATCTACACAAATGTCAAACTTCGGTCAATTCTTACCACTTAAGCTTCTAAAATATGGATCTTTCTTCCAAATAAATTCCGAATCACCCGAAAACCGAAATCGATTGTACACGCAAATCATAATACATAGTGTGAAGCTTCTAAATATCTTTAACCATCGAACGGAATGCTAAATCCCAAAATGATCGATTAGGTCGTTACATACCCTCTTAAACAAATGTTCTTCTTCGAACGTGCCAAGAACTGTTCCGAAGTCATCAAATCACTTAATGAACTCACCATAAATGTACTCATGGGTGATCCCATGTCACCCCAATTCACATAGGCCCGACAATACCATCTCAACTAAAAATTATTCCTTCCACTTATACGGATAGGCTTTAGAACCAAATTTTCAACATCCAATCACCCCCCAAAGACTCAATTCTCATATAAACACTCTTGATCAACCTTAACCAGCTGCAACAACTCAACATACACCCATAAGGTATAATCACATGACGTAATATATCACCCATATGCCCATAGTAACAACTCTGACCACAATAGCTGTCCATAATCCATTCCAACACCAGTAAATATCCTCATATTTTCTAAAACTATGTCCCAAACTTTACCAACACTTCTAATGACGTAAGAAACAAGAAGATCTCATAACCACTCACCCAATCAACAAGTTACCCCCAATGCCACCTGGGCACATACCTCATAATCTAAACCCAACAAGCACGACTCAAATATAACTGAATATGGAAAGAGAAACACATGAGAGAACTACCGAACAAGTCCAGCAAGCACAACCCCCATCTATATCATGCTATGAATCCATTCTACAAGGGAAAACAAAACATATGTACTAATCACAAAGATCTCATCCTAATATAACTCCACGGCAGCACGTAGCCCAGTCTAAATATATCAATCGACATGAAGACACGAGGATCCTATCCTCAGCTCTAAATCACAAGTAGAATCGACATCACACCAACCAAAAACCCTTCACTAACTCAATTTCGCGAAACAAAATCACAACACATAACTGACTTCCCATACCGGTAGAGCACCCAAATCACAGTCGTGCTAAACTATCCAGAAATCATATCAAAACATACAATATTAAGTAACAAAAAGTTCATCCTAGTCGCATAACTCTCAATAGTGAACAAACCAAAATGATAGACACAGGATACCACTATAGAATCTCTCAAAAGGGGTAAACACATAAGCAGTGTATCAGAATCACGAAACAAATCCATATATAAAGCAAGATAGGAGGACTCATACTGATAAAATAGGACCGGATCAAAATAAGACTGATACTCCTCCATTAAAACTAAAACCATACATGTAGTGACACCATCTGGTGCAACAGCCTTTGCCCTATCAGGGAAAGAATATCAACGGGCCAGGTCTCCCCCTCTAGGACGCCTTCTACTCGTATGTCCTCCATCTCTAGCTAGTTGCCGCGGTGGAGTATCAACTGGAGTGGAGCCCATAGCCTGAGGGCCCTAATGAAATCCATCTCTCCCGAGTTTGGGACAATCCCTCATGATGTGCCTAGTATCGCAACACTCATAACAACCCCTCTACGGGTATGGCTGCTAGTACTGATTCTGTGCTGGATGACCAGAATAATCAATGTAGGAACCCCGTGCAGGTGGTGCACTAAAAGATGACTGCCCTATATGAGTACCCTGAGGCCCTTGACTAGCTGAAACACCATGAGTAGTCTGAAGTGCGGACTGGACTAGCCGACTGACTGAGCCTCCGCCATCATGGGTCAGAGCTGAAGAGTAGAATCTATTGAATCCTCCAGAACCTTGAGACCTCTTAGACCCTTTATCCTCCCTCTTCTCACCTCGAATATGCTCTAACCTCCTGGTAATCTCCAGAACCTGCTGAAATGGAGTATCAGTCTCCAACACCCGATCCATACTGAATCTAAGACCATAACTAAGCCCCTCAATAAATCTACGAACCTGCTCTCAAATGGTAGAAACCAAAATAGGTGCATGATGGGATAACTCACTAAACCTGATAGTATACTCCGACACTATCATAGTGCCCTGATGCAGTTGCTCGAACTTTGTGCGCCACATATCTTGGAGAGTCTAAGGAAAAAATTCCCTAAAGAATATATCTGAAAATAGAGCCCAAGTGATTGGGGTCGCATCCCTTCCTCATAAGTATACCACCACCTATATGCTGCTCCTAATAGCTGAAATGTAGTAAAGGCTACTCCGCTTACCTCTACAATTCCCATGGTTCGAAGAATATGGTGACACTTGTCTAGAAAATCTTGCACATCCTGAGTCACTGCGCCACTGAAAGCAGGAGGGTGGTACTTCTTGAACCTCTCAAGTTTTAGTTCCTCCTCCTAAGATACCTCTGGCTTGACCTCAGGCTGAACCATGATTATGGGCTATACTAGCACCATACCCGAAGTATGAACAACATGAGCCTGTTGCTCAAGAGTACGGGTGGCTGGAGTCTAAGCTCCTCCCCAATCTGTGAAGTAGCTGGTGCAACTGGGATTAATCCCGCCTGAGCCAATGTACCAAACATGCTTAGGAACTGTGCTAAAGTCTCTTGAAGTCCAAGGGTAACAACAGGAACCTCCGGTGTCTGTCCCCCAACTGGAGCTACTGGTGGCTCCTTAGTTGTTGCTCTGGTAGGTGCTCTAGCTGCGGCACATGCCCCTCCTTTGCCTCTACCTCAAGCCCGACCTCTCATGGCTCTAGTAGGGGGTGTAGTGTCTGCTCAGCTGATCCAGTAGTATGTGTCCTCACCATCTGTTAGAGAATAGAAATACAAAGGCTCAAACTCCAAAATCAATAAATTCGTACGATAGGAATGAAAGAAGTGGAATTTTTCTAATAGTTTCGTAGCCTTTCGAAGATAAGTACAAACGTCTCCATACCGATTTGCAAGATTCTATTAAACTTACTCGTGACTCATAGAACTTATGAACCTAGAGCTTTGATACCAACCTGTCACGACCCAAAATCCCGCCTTAGGCGTCGTGATGACAACTAGTCTCTAAGACTAGATAAGCAGATTACTTGCAACAGTTAAACCAGTTAAACCAGTTGCAATATCATAATAGCCATCATTATCGCTCTACCCAATCATTTAATACAATAGCTATTTGTATCACTCTGTCGAGACATTAACACAATAGCCACTTGCATCACTCTGCCCAGACAATATTTCAATAGCCACCCATATCACTCCGCCCTGACAATAGATCACAATCAATAACAGTGAGATGGCACCTAGTCTCTAAGACTAGGTAAGCATAACATTCACAAATACTTAACTAAATTTAATAACTAAGATAATAAGATAATTCGATAAACTCATAATAAACCTGAAATGAAACATCTGTAACAAACTCCCAAAATCGGTGGAACTAAGTCATAAACTCTACGGAATATTCTAAGAAAAATGTCTACTACAACATAGTCTGATAAAGGAAACAACAATAATGAGGAAATAACGGAAGGTGACTCCGAGGCCTGCAGACGCCGAGTAGGTATACCTTGAAGTCTCCAAAAAGCAGCTAACAAGTCAATCATTAACGTCTTGCACGGGCAGACTTACCCGGATCTACATAAAAATGTGTAGAAGAGTAGTATGAATACACCACAATGGTACCCAGTAAGTATCAAGCCTAACCTCAGTAAAGTAGTGACGAGGCCAAGTTAAGACACCTACTAGGATAAGAAAAATTGAACAGTATAGTATAGTCTAATAATGAAAATGAGAAAATAGTGGCAATAAAGCAATACAACAAGGTAAGCTACAACTGAATTTAATACAATAAAGGCAACAAGGAAAGAGCACATAATAATAACATCAAGAAAATAATGTGGACAAATACAAGTGAGGTAAATGAGAGATAACAACAAGAATCACAACCAAGGTACCACCTCGTAACCTCATTTCACAATCACAATCACAATCTTTCCTTATATCACCGCGGGAGCCTTACATTAGATAATTTTGAAAATATATTTTCCGAAATAGCTACACGTACTTTAGCCCACCTTATGTCGTTATGGCTTCAAGTAATTCCCTTACTAGCAACACACACATAATCCCACCTTATGCCACCGCATGTACATTAACCCCGATCCTTATACTGCTGGATGCGTATCAATATCACAATACAACAATAACTCGCACCATAAGTGCCCATATGCCACAACTTGCCAAAAATCAACAATATCAATGTTTTCACAACAAATAGCCCATGCTCAACCACAACGTGCACAAGAATCTCAACAATAACAAAACGAATATGAATTGTCTCAACAAGAAAGACATCTGAACAATTAACAACTTCACCTCATGTGATAACGACTTTCACAACTTCAACACCAATAACTTAACAAGAAGATATTTCACGAAATAACATTTTCAAGTAAATGTAATTCAAAAATTTAAGGATGTAACAAGGCAATAAGGAAAGCAATAACTTCAACTAAGTATATAAGAGCAAAATAACAAGTAAGAGGTAGAACACGTGTTAACAATGTCAAATAAATCAGGTAAGGGTAGATTAATACATGTAAAAGTTGATTAATAATGAGGGGTATAACATGTTATGATAATTAAATTAAAGGCATGGAAAGAGTCTAAATAACCTAAACCAGTCAAATACCACACGTAACTGTGTACCCACTCATCACCTTGCGTATACGGCTTTCACATAACACAGATAACACAATCAGTCCCAAATCTTAAGGGTTAGTTTTCCCACACAAAGTTAGGCAAGATACTTACCTCAACTAGGTCAACTCAACACTTGAAAATAGCTTTTCCCCTAAAATTTGCCTCCACACGGCTCAAATCTAACCAAAATTGACTTAATAATAACAAACAATGCAAGAGAAATCAATTACAATAGATAAAGCTATAATCTTTACACTTTTCTCAAAAAGTCAACCCCAGTCCTTCCTGGCCAAAACCCGGGTCCAAGGGTAGATTTCGACTATCCATAACCCCACGAGTCCATATATGTGATTAGTTTCAAAATCCGAGTCTAAATTGACTCTCAAAACTCGAAACTTAGGCAAATTTTCTCAAATTTTCACTTTAATTCACATAAATTTAATGTCAAATCTAAGAGATATTCATGAAATATAGTTGAAAATTGATTAGAATCACTTACCCAATATTTATAGATGAAAATCCCCTCTCTAGATCGCCTCCAACCGAGTCTAGGGTTTTAAGATGTGAGAAATCAGACCTAAATCCCGACTTTCTAACCTTTTATTTAATTGCAGGTATCGCAATTGCGACACTAAGTTCGCAATTTCGAACCCTCGCAAATGCGAAGAAAAGCTCGTAATTGCGGCACTGACAGTCTTAAGGGAAACCTCGCAAATGTGAAAATGGGTTCGCAAATGCGTACCCTGTTCCCTTCACGAAAGAAGCACAATTGTCACACATACGAACCTAGCCTAGCCCAGGTCAACTTCGCAATTGCGACCCATGCATCGCAATTGCGATACTTGTGACCCCCCTACTAAGGTCACAATTGCAACCCTGGTGGTTGCAAATGCGACACTAGAGGCATCAACGCACTATCAGATAAATTTCTGTCCAAAACTCATTCGAGCCCTCGGGGCTCCAAATCAAACATCCACACAAGTCTAAAAACATCATACAAGATCTTCCGTGCGATCAAAACACAAAAATAACATATAGAACTACGAATTAGATACCAAAACACATGAATTTCTAAGTAAAGTTCCAAGAGCTTCTAGAATTGCAACTAAGCGCCCGAATCCTATCAAATCAACTCCAAATGATACCAAATTTTGCAGACAAGTTCTAAATAACATAATAGACCTATTCCAAGTCCCAAAAATCCAATTCCAAAATGTATAGACAAAGTCAACATATGGTCAAAGTTCTAAACCTCAAATTGCCAAAATCACAATACGAAGCTATCTGAGACATCAAAATACCGTTCTGGAGTTGTTTTCACAAAAGTCAAAGTTTAGTCAATATTTCTAACTTAAGCTTCTAAGACAAGAACCAAAGGGTCTACATCAACACGAAATCTTCTCGGAACGAAAATAATAAAAACCCTAAGTCATAAAACCAAAATTACACATGTGCAAAACATCAAACGGGTAAACGAGGCGCAATTACACAAAATGACCAGTCAGGTCATTACAACCAACATCACAATGACAAGACATATCGACTCGTACCACAAGTGCCCATAGGCCACAACCTATTCAAAACAACAATACCAATATCACCACAACACATAACCCACAGCTGAACCACAATATGTACAAGAATCTCAATAGCAACAAGATGAAATGGGAAAAAATAACTCAACAATGACCAATACTCCATTTAACGACTACTTCAACTAAAACGGGTTAATGAATTTCAATAACTTCAACTTCAATTAATTGCTTAAGAATAAACTCAATAATGAAGGTATTTTCATGAAATGGAAACTTTGAATTCTAGTGTATGACATAAGCTAACAATGAAGAGATGGAATGAACTAGCAACTACGTCTAAATGCATGAGAATAACTTGACAACAAAGGGATATCATGTAATAGCCCTTCAATAAAAATAATCGAACAATGAAAGAGGTAAAGTGAAAATAGAAAGGTAACAACTTCAAATAAAGCATATAAGAGTATACTTGACAAATAAAAGATAGAACATGTGCTAACAACTTCAAATAAAGTATGTAAGAATAAACTTGATAGTGGAATATGGAACATGAAATGATAAACTCAATTAAAACATATAAGGATAAACTTAACAAAGGAATGTAGAACATGTAATGGCAATTTCAATTAAATGCATATAAGAAGCCTAAAAGTCTTATCCGGTCAATTTTCACATATAAGGTCGTGTACGCACTCGTCACCTCATGTACACGTCTTCCACATAATCCAAATAGTGCAATTAAACCAAATCTTATAGGTAGTTTCTCCACACAAAGTTATGCAAGATACTTTTCTCAAAGAAGCTAAATCAATACTCTAAAAAGACCTTACCGTGTGAAACAACCTTCGTACGGCTCAAATCTAACTAAAATAACTTAATATCATGAACAAAAGCCATAGGAAACAAGTTCGGATAATAAAGCTTTGATTTTTAATAAAAACCCAAAAGTCAGCCCAAAACGTCAACCCCATGCCCACATCTCGAAACCCGACAAAACTCATAAAATCCGAACATCCATTCCGATAAAAGTCCAATCATACCAAAATCATCCAATTTTGACCTCAAATCGGCTTTCAAATCATCATTTTATATTTTAGAAAAATTTACAAATCCCCAATTTCTCCAATTCAAACCACTAATTAAATAATAAAAATAAAGATGGAATCATGAAATATAACCAAATCCGAGTTAAGAATATTTGCCCCAATCCTAAACGTGAAAATCCCATATTCGAGCTTCTAACTCAAAAAGTGATACAATAACATAACCCTCGAAATAGATTACTTTTACATTCTGCCCAAGTATTCCTCTTCGCGATCGCGGAAAATGCATCACGATCGCGTAGCACAAAACATAAGCTGCCAAAATCACATCTACAAGAACGCAATCTGCAACCTGTGAACGCGACCCATCAGTTCAACTGACCTACGCGAATGCAACCCTATTCACTAGATGGCCAATCCACTACTCCCCTCCAGCTCTATCTCTACGCGATCGCGACATAAGGGATGCGAATGCGATGACTAACTAACGAACGTGATGAGTAAATCCTCAGCCACACACTATGCACTTTGCGATCGCGTTCTTTTGCACGCAAATGCGATGAACTAAAGAATACCAGAGAAACCAGAAACTCCAAAACTTGATGAAATGGCCCGTAACCCATCTGAAACATACCTGAGGTCCTTGGGACTCCGTCAAACATACTAACCAATCCAAAAACATAATACGAACTCGCTCGAAGCCTCAAATTACATGTCACGACCCAAATCCCGATCGTGATGGCGCCCAACACACTACTAGGCAAGCCCGACCATTATTCAACACTTAACCCAATTTATCAAAAATAGCGGATGGAAATATCAATTAATTCAAGATCATAGTACTGAAGAGTTTAACAAAATACACAACATAATCTCACTAGGACCCGGCGTCACGAATCTGAGCCTCTAGAGTACAGAATATAATCCTAATACATAGTGTATCCAAAGTCTAATAATGCGGAAATAAAAAAAAAGATAGGATAGGAGGGAAGAAATCAATGCTGCGAACGCCGTACAGCTACCTTGATACTCCACAAAATGTTGGATCCGTTGATCAACTGGATCTACTATGCCTGAGACTGTCCTGGATCTGCACACAAGGTGCAGGGAGTAAAGTGAGTACTCCGATCTAGTGAGTAATAAAAGTAACTACAGTCCGAAGATAAGAAAACCTAGTAAATACACAAAGTAAGCTAAAATCCAAATATACAGTAACATATGGAACCGAGCAGCTAAACAACAGTATAGATACAAATACATGAATATAATGCAATGCATATGATGGTACATTCCAGTACCCATTGCGGCGTGCAGCCCGAGCCATCCATATTTATTTATCGTCGACGGCGCTCACTGGGGGTGTGTACAGACTCCGGAGGGGCTCCTACAGCCCAAGCGCAATATCTTGGTCAGTCATTGTTACCTGACCAGTCAGCCATTATTACCTGACAAATTTATATCATACAATGCCATTGTTACTACTGTTCAAGTATATCATCCAGTGTCATTATTACCACTGTTTCAAGTATATCACACAGTGTCATTGTTACCACTGTTTCAAGTCACTTTATAATCTGTCCAAAAAAAATAATATAATAAGCCCCTTGGGCATTTACAAAACACAAGTTCCCAGCCCGGAATACATTTAAAAATATCATTTAAGTTTTCAACACTTAGAATTATGGCTGAGTTTGCAAAACATCATTTAAAACCTTGGACTGAAATTAAATGATATGCAAATCATGCTAAGCAGTAATATCAATCCTCGAAGGATTTTACAAATCGGCACAAGGCCCCAAACATGGCATCAAGCCCAGTAATATCAATGAAGTATGTGTATCAATCACCAGTATAGTATAAACATCACACGGGATGGACCAAGTCACAATCCCCAATAGTATCCGACCCCGCACTCACCATGGAGTGCGTGTCACGCCTCAATATAGCGTTACGATGTGAAAGTCCGGGGTTTCAAACCCTCAGAACAACATTTACATCTATTACTCACCTCTAACCGGCCGTAGACTAGTCTGCAATGCCCTTTCCTCTTGCATCGACCTCTTTGCGCGTCGAATCTAGTCAAAACCACAATGAATACGTTACAATAGTCTAAGGGAATATAACCCAATTGAAAAGACTCGAAAAATGTCGAAAATCCCGAAATTAGCAAAACCCGAGCCCCAGGCCCACGTCTCAAAATTCAGAAATTTTTACATCAATACGACCCTTATCTCGCCACGAGTCTATACATACCAAATTCACAAAAATCGGTGTTTATTTGACCCCTCAAATCACCATTTAATTCTCTTAAGTTTCAAGCCCTAAACTACCATTTTTGTCCATAATTTACTTGAGTTTTCAGCTCTAATCCATGTATTTAACTTGGAAATAAGTAGAAACAACTCACCTTTGATGCTTGATGAAATCCTCCTTGAAATTCTCTCCAAAATAATCCAAGCCAAATGAAAGAAATGAAAGAAATAAGCCAAATCCGTGTTTAAAAGAATCTGCTCGTGCTTCGTCGAGTTGTACCTTGTAATTGTGCTATACAAGTTGTACATCCTATTAAAAATTTTCCTTGTCGGACACCTTCTGTTTAAACACCCATAACGTCTTGTATAAGTATCCAAATAACAAACGGATTGAATATTTAGAAACTAGACTCGAAGATCTTCAATTTGATAGGTTGTACACCATATAACTCTTTATATATCCCGAGATATGAGCTTCTAAAGTAGGCTCCCCGAATCAGAAAATTCTGGAGAACGAGCTCCACCAGTCATATTCAATCGACTGTAACATTCTCTACAGATGTCCAAATTACGATTTCTTTAGCTTTCTGGAAACTAGACAAAAAGGGTTACAACTTCTGTTTTTCAACTATCTCAAAATTCCTTGTATATCAAAAGATATAGGCCTCCGAAGTACGCTCCATGATTGTAGTCCAAAGACCTTCTGCAGAAAATTGCAGCAGAAATTTCTGCAGCTTTTTCTTTTCTTTTTGGTCCGAATTTCATTCCGTTAACCTTCCGAAATCCACCCAAGGTCCTCGGGACCTTAACCAATTATATCAACATATCCCACAATATCATTCAAACTTGTCCCAACCTTCGAAACACCCAAAATAACATCAAAACATCAAATCCTCATAGGATTCAAGCCTATGAATCTCACGAACTTCCAAATTCCATTTTTGATCAAAAACCCAACCAAACCATGTCCGAATGACCTCAAATTCTGCAGACAAGTCCAAAATGACATAACGAAGCTACAATTATTCTCGGAATTCCATTCCGACCCTCGGATCAAAATCTCACCTATCAACCGGAATTCGCCAAAATACTAACTTTGTCAATTCAAGCTTAATTCTACACCGGTCATCACAAAAATATTCCGGACACACTCCTAAGTCCCAAATCACCTAACGAAGCTATCCGAACCATAAAATTCGCATTTCGATCTCTCTAACACATAAGTCAATATTCGATTAACTTTTCCAACTTAAGCTTCCTTAAAAGAGATTAAATGTCTCAAACCTTACCAAAATTATTCCGGAATGACTTCAAATTTTGCACACAAGTCACATTCGACATTACGGACTTGCCCCAACTTTCGGATTCACATTCCGACTCCGATATCAAAATTTCCCCTTCCGGTCGAATTTTTCTAAAAAACCTTCAAATTTCTATACTTAGCCAAATGACTTCAAAATGACCTCCGGACATCCGAATTCACTTCCGATCGCGCTACCAATCCTTAAATCATCCCCCGAAACTAACCGAGTCATCGAAAATAAATTCTGAGACCTCTAACTCACAAGTCAACTTTCAGTTGACTTTTCCAAACTAATTCTTCATTAAAAAGACTATTTGTCCCAATTTCTACCAAACTCGATCCGAATTGACTCA
Source organism: Nicotiana tabacum (assembly GCF_000715075.1). NCBI lineage: Eukaryota > Viridiplantae > Streptophyta > Magnoliopsida > Solanales > Solanaceae > Nicotiana > Nicotiana tabacum. The sequence continues at coordinate 75,058,146 of NC_134084.1, read as the reverse complement.
AATTCACCAAGTACACATATTGAAGCATGAATAAGCATATAACGGGGAATACGGGACGGAATTACAGGAGACGACGGGTCGGGTCGTCACATTCTCCCCAACTAAAACAAACGCTCGTCCTCGAGCGAGTTAAGAAACATACCTGGAGTTTCAAATAGGTGTGGGTATCTGCTCCGCATCTCTTGCTCGGTCTCCCAAGTAGCCTCCTCCACGGGCCGATCTCTCCACTGTACTTTCACTGATGCTATATCTTTCGACCTCAATTTTTGAACTTGTCGACCCAAAATAGCCATTGGCTCCACATCATAAGTTAAATCTTCCCCTAGTTGTACTGTACTGAAATCCAATATATGAGATAGGTCCCCAACATACTTTCAGAGTATAGAAACATGGAATACCGGGTGAACACACGACAAACTAGGTGGCAAGGCAAGCATATAGGCCACCTCTCCAACCTTCCTAAGTATTTCAAAAGGTCCAATAAATCGCGGACTTAGCTTTCCTTTCTTTCCAAATCTCATAACACCCTTGATGGGTGAAACCTTCAGCAAAACCTTCTCACCCGCCATGAATGACACATCCTGGACCTTCCGGTCCGTATAACTCTTCTGACGCGACTGAGCTGTGCGAAGTCTTTCCTGAATCACCTTCACCTTTTCTAAGGCATCCTGGACCAAATCCGTCCCCAACAACCTAGCCTCGCTGGGCTTGAACCAACCAACTGGAGATCTACACCGCCTCCCATATAAAGCCTCATACGGTGCCATCTGAATACTGGACTGATAGCTGTTGTTGTAGGCAAACTCTGCAAGTGGTAAAAATTCAACCTAAGAACCTCCAAAATCAATCACACAAGCACACAACATATCCTCCAATATCTGAATAGTACGCTCGGACTGTCCGTCCGTCTGAGGATGAAATGCTAAACTCAGCTCCACCTGAGTACCCAACTCGTGATGAAAAGTCCTCCAAAACTGAGAAGTGAACTGAGTACCTCTATCCAAAACGATGGAAACTGGAACACCATGCAACCGCACAATCTCCTGAATAAAGATTCTCGCCAGCCACTCCGAGGAGTATGTAGTACATACTGGAATGAAATGTGCTGACTTAGTCAGTCGATCCACAACGACCCAAATCGAATCGAACTTCTTCAAAGTCTGAGGAAGACCAGTCACGAAGTCTATAGTAACTCTCTCCCATTTCCACTCAGGAATAACCATCTGCTGTAGCAAATCGCCCGGTCTCTGATGCTCATATTTCACCTGCTGACAGTTGAGACACCGAGCCACATATTCCACAATGTCTTTCTTCATTCTCCTCCACCAGTAATGCTGTTTCAAGTCCTGATACATCTTTGCGGCACCCGGATGGATGGAATACCGCGAACTGTGGGCCTCATCAAGAATCAAATCTCTAAGCCCATCAATATCAGGCACACAAATATGGCCCTGCATCCTCAATACACCATCATCACCTATAGCCACATCTCTGGCATCACCTCGCTGAACCCGATATCTAAGGTCAAGCAAATGTGGATCATCATACTGGTGCTCTCTGATGAGATCATATAAGGAAGATCAAGAAATCACACTCGCCAATACTCGGCTAGGCTTAGAAATATCTAGCCACACCATCTGATTGGCCAAAGCCTGAACATCAACTGCAAGAGGTCTCTCCCCAACTGGAATGTAAGCCAAACTCCCCATACTGATTGCCGTTCGGCTCAAAGCATCGGCCACTACATTGGCCTTACCCGGATGATACAGAATAGTAATATCATAGTCTTTAAGCAACTCAAGCCATCTCCACTGCCTCAAATTAAGATCTTTTTGCTTAAATAAATGCTGAAGACTGCGATGATCAGTGAATACCTCACAAGATACGCCGTACAAATAGTGCCTCCAAATCTTCAAGGCATGAACTATAGCAGCCAACTCTAAATCATGAACAAGATAATTCTTCTCATGGGGCTTCAACTGACGAGAAGCATAAGCGATAACTCTACCCTCCTGCATTAACACACAACCAATCCCAACTCTGGAAGCATCGCAATATACCATGTATGAACCTGCAGCTGATGGTAACACCAACACTGGAGCTGTGGTCAAAAGTGACTTGAGCTTCTGAAAGCTCTCCTCGCACTCGTCTGACCATACAAATGGAGCACCTTTCTGAGTCAACTTGGTCAAGGGCGATGCGATGGATGAAAATCCCTGAACAAACCGGCGATAATAGCCTGCCAGCCCAAGAAAACTCCGGATCTCTGTGGCTGTGGACGGTCTAGACCAACTCTGCACTGCTTCTATCTTCCTTGGATCAACCTGAATACCCTCGCTGGACACTATGTGTCCCAAGAATGCCACAGAACTTAGCCAAAACTCACACTTGGAGAATTTAGCATAAAGTTTCTCCTCCCTCAATCTCTGCAACACTACACGCAAATGTCGCGCGTGCTCCTCCTGGCTACGCGAGTATACCAAAATATCATCAATGAATACAATGACAAAAGAATCCAGATACGGCCGAAATACACTGTTCATTAGATGCATGAATGCTGCTGGGGCATTGGTCAGCCCAAAAGACATGACTAGAAACTCATAGTGGCCATATCTAGTCCTGAAGGCAGTCTTAGGAATATCTGAATCCCTGATCTTCAACTGGTGATAACCCGAACGAAGGTCGATCTTAGAAAACACCCTCGCTCCCTGAAGCTGATCAAATAAGTCATCAATGCGAGGCAAATGATACTTGTTTTTCACTGTTACCTTGTTCAACTGCCTTAATCAATGCACATTCTCATTGTGCCATCTTTCTTTTTCACAAATAACACAGGTGCACCCCACGGGGACACACTAGGCCGAATAAACCCCTTTTCTAGGAGTTCCTGAAGCTGCTCTTTCAATTCTTTTAGCTCCGCTGGTGCCATGCGGTATGGCGGAATAGAAATGGGCTTAGTGACCGGCACCAGGTCAATACCAAAATCAATATCCCGGTCCGACGGCATGCCCGACAGGTCTGCAGGAAATACATCAGGAAAGTCCCTCGCAACTAGGACAGAATCAATACTGGAAGTCTTAGCTCCCACATCACGCACGAAGGCCAAATATGATAAACAGCCTTTCCCAACCATACGTTGGGCTTTCAAGAAAGAAATTACTCTACTAGGAACATAATCAGTCATACCACACCACTCGATCCTCGGAACACCCGGAATAGCCAAAGTAACTGTCTTAGCATGACAGTCTAGAATAGCATGACACGGAGATAGCCAGTCCATGCCCAGAATAATATCAAAATCTACCATTCTCAACAACAATAGATCAACTCGGGTCTCCAGACCCCTAATAGTCACAATACACGACCGATACACACGATCCACAATAACAGTATCGCCCACCGAGGTAGACACATGAACAGGTAAAGCAAGATACTCCCGCGGTATACTCAAATGACGAGCAAAATATGAAGACACATAAGAATAGGTGGATACGAGATCAAATAAGACAGAGGCATCTGTGTGGTAGACTGAGATAATACCTATGATAACAACATCTGACGCAAGAGCATCTGTCCTGTCTGGGATAGCATAAAACCGAGCCTGACCACCGCCCGATCGACCTCCCCCTCTGGGGCGACCTCTAGCTGCCTGACCCTCACCCCTAGCTGACTGAGTGGGTGCTAAAGTAAATGGTGCAGAAGATGATGACTGGCCCCTCTGCTGAGACTGACTGCCACGAAGCCGAGGATAATGCCTCTTCATGTGACCAAACTCTCCACACTCGTAACAACTACCCGACGCTGGATAAGGGAACTGATGGGAACCCCTCGCACCAAAGTGACTAGCTGATGCACTCGGCGCCGAAGAACCCTGGACTGAAGGAGCATGTGATGAACTCTGTGCTGGAAGGGCACCCAAAGAAGACTGACCCTGCTGAAATCCCTGATGACCACGGCCTGAAGATGCCCCTCGATACTCAGAACGAGCTGACTGATGAGGCCTATAAGAACGACCCCTGCTCTGCTGAAACTGGCTCCTAGACGGAGCACCACTAAAACTACCTGATCCACGAGGCCTCTTGTCCTCCCGCTCCTCTCTCTCCTGATGACGATCTGCCTCAATATCTCGGACAATATCGACTGCATCCTCAAAAGTATGGCTCAGAATCCTCTCTCGAGCCATCAGGATATGAATGGGATAAATGAGCCCATCCACGAACCTCCTAATCCTTTACCGATCAGTCGGGACCATCCATGGAGCATAACAAGATAACTCTGAAAACCTCACCTCGTACTGAGATACGGTCATATCTCCCTGACGAAGATACTCAAACTGCCTGCGCCGCTCCTCTCTCTGAGATCGCGGTACCCACTTCTCCAGAAAGAGAGTGAAGAACTCCTGCCATGACAAGGGCGCTGAACCTACCGGCCTACGCCACTCATATGCCTCCCACCAAGTGAAGGCTGCACCTGAGAACTGAAAAGTAGTAAAGGATACACCGCTAGTCTCCAAGATCCCTACTGTCCGCAGCACGCGTCTACACTTGTCAAGGAAACCTTGGGCAACCTCGCCCTGAACACCACTGAAAGGAGGAGGTGCAAGTCTGCTGAATCTCTCAAGACGACGCTGCTCATCGTCTGGCATAGCTGGGACCACAATGTTCTGAACTGGTGCAACTGGCTGAGCTGGAACAGCTTCCGGTGTCTGCAATCCCTGCACAACCTGCTCAGCTGTACAATTAACAAGAGTCTGGGTGCCTTCCCTGGCCTGTGAAGTAGCTGCAGCTGTAGTGGCTGAGACCGCCTGAGCTAGGCCAGTGCAAACTGTCAAAATCTGAGCCAAGGTCTCCTGAAGACCCGGAATCACAATAGGCATAGCTGGTGCCTGAACTGGTACAGCTGCTGGAGCTTGATCTGGAACTGGGGCAGCTGGTGGATTAACAGGTGCTGCCTGCGCTACTCTACCTCTGCCACACCCACGACCACGTCCACGACCTCTAGTGGAATCAGTGGGTGGCAATGGTGGTCGTCCACCTCGTCCAGTAGCACGAGTCCTCGCCATCTGCGAGGAATAGAATGATAGAAATTTTTAGTGTTCGGATCAACAAAGTTGCACGACAAGAATTTCAAGAATATGAAGTTTTCCTAAAGGTTCTGCAGCCTCTCGAGGATAAATACAGACGTCTCCGTACCGATCCACGAGACTTTACTAAACCGGCTCATGACTCGTGAGACCAAGTAACCTAGGCTCTGATACCAACTTGTCAAGACCCAAATCCCGATCGTGATGGCGCCCAACACACTACTAGGCAAGCCCGCAATTATTCAACACTTAACCCAATTTATCAAAAATAGCGGATGGAAATATCAATTAATTCAAGATCAAAGTACTGAAGAGTTTAACAAAATACACAACATAATCTCACTAGGACCCGGCGTCACGAATCTGAGCCTCTAGAGTACAGAATATCATCCTAATACATAGTGTATCCAAAGTCTAATAATGCAGAAATAAAAAAAAAAGATAGGATAGGAGGGAAGAAATCAATGCTGCGAACGCCGTACAGCTACCTTGATACTCCACAAAATGCTGGATCCGTTGATCAACTGGATCTACTATGCTTGAGACTGTCCTGGATCTGCACACAAGGTGCAGAGAGTAAAGTGAGTACTCCGACCCAGTGAGTAATAAAAATAACTACAGTCCAAAGATAAGAAAACCCAGTAAATACACAAAGTAAGCTAAAATCCAAATATACAGTAACATATGGAATCGAGCAGCTAAACAACAGTATAGATACAAATACATGAATACAATGCATTGCATATGATGGTACATTCCAGTACCCACTGCGGCGTGCAGCCCGAGCCATCCATATTTATTTATCGTCGACGACGCTCACTAGGGGTGTGTACAGACTCCGGAGGGGCTCCTACAGCCCAAGCATAATATCTTGGTCAGTCATTGTTACCTGATCGGTCAGCCATTGTTACCACTGTTCAAGTATATCATCCAGTGTCATTATTACCATTATTTCAAGTATATCACACAATGTCATTGTTACCACTGTTTCAAGTATATCACACAGTGTCATTGTTACCACTGTTTCAAGTCACTTTATAATCAGTCCAAAAAAAATAATATAATAAGCCCCTTGGGCATTTACAAAAAAAGAAGTTCCCATCCCGGAATACATTTAAAAATATCATTTAAGTTTTCAACACTTAGAATTATGGCTGAGTTTGCAAAACAATATTTAAAACCTTGGACTGAAATTAAATGATATGTAAATCATGCTAAGTAGTAATATCAATCCTCGAAGAATTTACAAATCGGCACAAGGCCCCAAACGTGGCATCAAGCCCAGTAATATCAATGAAGTATGTGTGCCAATCACCAGTATAGTATAAACATCACACGGGATGGACCAAGTCACAATCCCCAATAGTATCCGACCCCGCACTCGCCATGGAGTGCGTGTCACGCCTCAATATAGCGTTACGATGTGAAAGTCCAGGGTTTCAAACCCTCAGAACAGCATTTACATCTATTACTCACGTCTAACCGGCCGTAGACTAGTCTGCAATGCCCTTTCCTCTTGAATCGACCTCTTCGCGCGTCGAATCTAGTCAAAACCACAATGAATACGTTACAATAGTCTAAGGGAATATAACCCAATCGAAAAGACTCGAAAAATGTCGAAAATCCCGAAATTAGCAAAACCCGAGCCCCGGGCCCACGTCTTAAACTTCAGAAATTTTTACATCAATACGACCCTTATCTCGCCACGAGTCTATACATACCAAATTCACAAAAATCGGAGTTTATTTGACCCCTCAAATCACCATTTAATTCTCTTAAGTTTCAAGCCCTAAACCACCATTTTTGTCCATAATTTACTTGAGTTTTCAGCTCTAATCCATGTATTTAACTTGGAAATAAGTAGAAACAACTCACCTTTGATGCTTGATGAAATCCCCCTTGAAATTCTCTCCAAAATAATCCAAGCCAAATGAAAGAAATGAAAGAAATAAGCCAAATCCGTGTTTAAAAGAATCTGCTCGTGCTTCGTCGAGTTGTACCTTGCAATTGTGCTATATACAAGTTGTACATCCTATTAAAAATTTTCCTTGTCGGACACCTTCTGTTTAAATACCCATAACGTCTTGTATAAGTATCCAAATGACAAACGGATTGAATATTTAGAAACTAGACTCGAAGATCTTCAATTTGATAGGTTGTACACCATATAACTCTTTATATATCCCGAGATATGAGCTTCTAAAGTAGGCTCCCCGAATCAGAAAATTCTGGAGAATGAGCTCCACCAGTCATATTCAATCGACTTTATCATTCTCTACAGATGTCCAAATTACGATTTCTTTACTTTTCTGGAAACTAGACATAAAGGTCTACAACTTTCGTTTTTAAACAATCTCAACATTCCTTGTAGATCAAAAGATATAGGCCTCCGAAGTACGCTCCACGATTGCAGTCCAAAGACCTTCTGCAGAAAATTGCAGCAGAAATTTCTTCAGCTTTTTCTTTTCTTTTTGGTCCGAATTTCATTCCGTTAACCTTCCGAAATCCACCCGAGGCCCTCGGGACCTTAACCAGTCATGTCCCACAATATCATTCAAACTTGTCCCAACCTTCGAAACACCCAAAATAACATCAAAACATCAAATCCTCATAGGATTCAAGCCTATGAATCTCACGAACTTCCAAATTCCATTTTTGATAAAAAACCCAACCAAACCACGTCCGAATGACCTCAAATTCTGCAGACAAGTCCAAAATGACATAACGAAGCTACAACAACTCTTGGAATTCCATTCCGACCCTCGGATCAAAATCTCACCTATCAACTGGAATTCGCCAAAATACTAACTTTGTCAATTCAAGCTTAATTCTACACCGGTCATCACAAAAATATTCCAGACACATTCCTAAGTCCCAAATCACCTAACGAAGCTATCCGAACCATAAAATTCGCATTTCGAGCTCTCTAACATATAAGTCAATATTCGGTTGACTTTTTCAACTTAAGCTTCCTTAAAAGAGACTAAGTGTCTCAAACCTTACCAAAATCATTCCGGAATGACTTTAAATTTTGCACACAAGTCACATTCGACATTACGGACTTGCACCAACTTTCGGATTCGTATTCCGACTCCAATATCAAAATTTCTCCTTCCGGTCGAATTTTTCTCAAAAACCTTCAAATTTCTATACTTAGCCAAATGACTTCAAAATGACCTCCGGATATCCGAATTCACTTCCGATCGCGCTACCAATCCTTAAATCATCCCACGAAACTAACCGAGTCATCGAAAATAAATTCCGAGACCTCTAACTCACAAGTCAACTTCCGGTTGACTTTTCCAAACTAATTCTTCATTAAAAAGACTATTTGTCCCAATTTCTACCAAACTCGATCCGAATTGACTCAAATTCACCAAGTACACATATTGAAGCATGAATAAGCATATAACGGGGAATACGGGATGGAATTACAGGAGACGACGGGTCGGGTCATCACATTACATTAAACAACACCAAACCAGGAATCGCACATCGATTCAAGCCTATTGAACTAATGAACTTCCAGCTTCTAAAACTAATGCCGAAACATATCAAACCAATTCCGAGTGAGCTCAAATTTTACATGCAAGTATGAAATAACACAACGGAACTATACTAATTATCGAAATCACGATCTAAACCCAATATCAACAAAGTCAACTCCTGGTCAAATCTCTCAACCTTCCAAATCTTCAACTTTCCAACTTTCGCCAAAATATATCAAATCAACCTACGGACCTCCAAATTCAAATCTAGATATACGCTTAAGTCCAAAATCACCATAAGAAGCTGTTTGGATCATCAAAAAACCATTTTGGAGTCGTCTACATAAAAGTCAAGCTCCAATCAACTTTTACCACTTAAGCTTCTAAAACAAGGATCATTCTTCCAAATCAATCTCTAATTACCCGAAAACTAAAACCGACCTTACATGCGAGTCATAATACATAATGTGAAGTTCTCAATACCTTTAACCACCAAACGGAATGCTAAAGCTCAAAATGACTATCGGGTCATTACATAGCCATTCTTCCTACATTTTGAAACACAAAAAGATAATAGCATTACTTTTTATTCAAATTCTTTTTAAGAAAATATTACTGATTTATAAACTATTTTTTTCCACCAAACAACTTTACTATATTAGATAATAATAACTTTTAAAGAGTCAAAGTATGCGGCAATATTATTTACAATCCAACTAGGAAAAGTAGAAACTCAAGTAATTCTATGTAATAGCGAGATAGAAAACTTGACTATATTATGTGCTAAGACGTTCCATGATCTAGGAGTATATGCAATATTTATATCTTCAAAGCAATTCATTATTTTCCAAATATCTTCACAAGTAATCTATATCTCCCATGAGACCACCATCATTTTTCTTATCATATCCACCATATTTTTTGCATATGATAAAATATGCACCTTTGACCATCCATTTTCTATAGCTTTTTCCAAAGCTTCACGAATTGCTAGTGCTTCAGCAGCAGTGACATTTCCAACAAATTGAATTAGGGTGCCAAAGACTTGAAGCAAATGACCACAACTATCCATAGCCGTCACTCCAATGCTTGCTGTCTCCTTTTCCAATTGTAACCTAGCATCTGCAAACATAACAATACCATCTTATGTGTCACAACCCGAAATCCCACCACAGGCGTCGTGATGGACTATAGTCTCTAAGACTAGGTAAGCCGATTATAATAACAATTTAAGCCATTTTTTGAAACAGAATTTAATATAAGTAATGAAATAAAACGAAAATAAGCCTACGTGGCAATAGTCATAACAACCTCCCAAGACTGGTAATACTGAGTCACGAACTCTAGCTGAATACATGGAATAATCTCAAGGATCAAAATAAAATACTTTTCAAATAATAGCTTACAGTATAATATAAGGAAAGACTCCAAGAGACTGCGATGACCAAGAAGCTCTACCTTGAATCCTTGCGACCGGCATGCTAGCTCTGCCCGAGTTTGATATCTCTAATACTTGGCTCTACACAAAAATATGTAAAAGTATAGTATGAGTATGCCACGGACGGTACCTAGTAAGTATCAAGACTAACCTCGGTGGAGTAGTGATGAGGTACAGTCTAGAAACTCACTAGTCAAATAACCTATGTAGTATAATGGTATACAACTAATAATAGAAGGCAGGAATCAGTAAGTAGCAACAATTTCAACATGTGCATATAGATAGTAAAACAATAAGAATACCGGGAAAACATCATTAAGACCAGATAAAGAACACAAAGGACAACCAATTAATCAAGTTGTCTATCACAAGTTTTTCGCAACAAAGTCTCTCCATGGTACCTCATCTCATAATCACAAATCACGGGTCTCAATCCACCATCATATACTCATGGCACCTCATTCCCACATCTCAAATTACAATCTCAAGGACAACTCACCTGCTGCACCGACAACACACATGCCAATAACATCAAGATTCATCTTTCTAAACTGATATGGGTGATTAATTACGTGTATGTTTGTGTAAATGTTCTATCGCAACTCAAGTCAACAAGTAAGAGTAGAGACTATGAATGACACATAAGAAACGATTACCACAAAATGTACAAGGAACAACTCACACAAGATAGGCACACCACTACACAAACATCAACAAGATAGGCACACTACTACACAAATATCAACAATGACAATGCTCCCAAGCCATCACACGTCATCACAAATCATTCCCCGACATAGCCCACCTTGTCTCGCCACGTGCACAGTAATAAAGTAAATGCCCGTCTTGCCTTGTTGCACGCGCAAAATAATCTTCACACCTTGTCTCACCACATGCGCAACCCACATATATAGCCCGCCTCATCACGCCCCATATGCAGATATCAATAATAACAATAGCACGGACAACTCACATGTGAACACCCCGACAATACTCTCAACAACGTGTGCCAAAAACATAACAATACAATATAATGACTTGCACCATACACATGCCAAAAAATTTCTTAAAAATAATTTCAATACCAGAACCACACATAGCCCTCGGCTTAACAACAATGAGTACAACAACAACAATAATGACAACAATAGGAATGAGACGATTAAAGAAATACACCGAGAATAGCTACACCGAACTAAGGCAATTAATGCATCACAGAAGAAAACAAGGGATATTATGACACGGAACAAAACAACCAAAACACAAGTGAAGAATTAAAAAGAGTCAACAAGAGTCACCACCAAGATATCGCCCCATAGGCTCAATCATAAATAAATTCACAATCTTTCCTTATATCACCGCGGGATCCTTGAATTTAATTTTTATTAAATTATTTTCCCGAAATAACATCACGTATTTTAGCTCACCTTATCACACTACATGACTTCTAGTAGCTCCTCTACTAGCCACGCATATCAAGCCCACCTTATCTCACCGCATGCGTTTCAGCCCCAAACCTTATACCACTGCATGTGTACCAATATCACAACGTATCATAAATCATACCTCAAGTGCCCAAATATCACAAGTTTCCAAGGAAATCAACAATAACAGTATTTTCTTTTACAATAAGGAGCCCACAACTCAATCACAATGTACACAAAGTCTCAACAAAACAAACGGAAGTGAATAACCCAACATAATAGTATTTCACAATTTAACACTTTGCCTCAATGCAAATCACGACCTTTATAGCTCACGTGCTCAACACAGCTAGCCAACGTTTGGCACGCTCTAAGATACCTGGATCTGCAAAACATGTGCAGAAGCATAGTATAAATACACCACAAATAGTAAGTATCAAGACAAACCTCGGTAGAGTAGTGACGAGTTTCAAGTCAAGACACTCACTAGACATAAAAGTAAAACCTGTGCAGAATATAAATATAAAACTAACAATGTGTAGAAAAATAAATAAATAACAACAAGGAGTAACCATGTAATAAAACAACAAATATAATCAAAAACATAGTTAAATACAAGTAAATAAATTAAAGAGCAATAACAGTTCAAATAATCAAGCTGTTCCAACATAGAATTTACAACAAGAACCATTCCAAGATAGCACACCTCACAATCACGATTCACAAGCCACAAATCACGAATCTTCCTTATAATGTCGCGTTATCCTTAAATTTTAAAATACTTTTTCCCGAAATAGCTTCACGTGCATAAGCCCCCTTATCTCAATGCTTGTGCTTCAAAATGATGTAATTCCCCTTACTAGCAACACGTGCATAGAACCCACTTATCTCATCACATGCACATCAATAACACCACCTTTATGCTGCTGCATGTGCATCATATCACAATACAATAATCAACTCACACCATATGTGCCCATATGCAACAACATTGCGAAAACAACGATACCAGTATCACAACAATACGTAGCCCACGACTCAACAATAATGTGTACAAGAATTTCAACAATAACAAAAGTATAATGGTAAATAACTCAACAATGAAAAATATTCCATATAACAACAAATTCAATTAAAAGCATATTAGTAGCCTAAGAGTCTAAGCCGGTCAATTTCCACATATAAGCTCGTGTACACACTCGTCACATCATGTACATGTCATCCATATAATTCAAATAGTGCAATTAAATCAAATCCTACGGGGTAGTTCTGCCATACAAAGTTAGGCTAGATAGTTGTCTCAATTAGGCCAAATCAACACTCAAAAAGAGTTTTTTCCTTTAAAATTCACCTCCTCACGGCTCAAATCTAACTAAAAACAACTTAATATCATCAAAAAATACAAAATAAACCAATTTCGATAATTAAATTTAAGATATTTACACGATTCCTCAAAAGTCAACCCCGAATCCGCTCGATCAAAACTCGAGTCCAAGGATAGATCTCGACTACCTATAACCCCACGAGTCCATATATACATTTTGTGTTGTATGATATTCTCATGAATTAGATGTTAAATCTCATAAAAAATCATGTAATATAATTGAAATTGGATCAAATTACTTACCCAATAGCCGTGTATGAAAATCTCGCCTCAAAATTGCTTCTTACTGAGTCTAGGGTTCTAAAATATCATAAATGAAGCTAAGTACCAAAATTTCACTATTTTGTTCAGCTGCAAAAATCGCAAATGTGACCCAGGGGTCGCAATTGCGAAGATTTGCAAATGCAAAAAGTCCATCGCAAATGCAGCACCTGACAAACCCAGGGAATATCGCAAATGTGACACTGACTTCACAGATGCGAAGTCAGTCCCTTTTGCAATGCGACTAATTAGTTGCAAATGCGAGCTTCCTAATCAGAGGCCAACCTTCACAATTGCGATCAAGGTGTTGCAATTATGATACTTGAGATCCCCTGCCAACTTCGCAATTGCGATGTTGGTGCTTGCAATTGCGATAACTATAACACCAACACACCAGCAACCTAAAACAAGTTCAACCCAATCCAAAAAACATCTGAAACTCACCTGAGCCCTCAGGGCTCCATACCAAATATCCATACAAGTCTAAAAACATCATACAAACTTGTGGAACTATGAATCAAATACTAAAATAATGCTGTATTCTGGCCCGGGCCTAAATGGGCCAAACGGGTCGGGCTTAACGGGCCTGGGCTTAGCGGGCCTGGGCTCTGGCGGTCCCGGGCCTCACGGTCCCGGGCTTCGTAGGCTCAACGGGTGGAACCAGCCCATGATGGGCCTAAGCCCATATGGTCATGGGCTAAACGGGTCGGGCTCGTGGGCTTAGCGGGCCTAACGGGCTTTTTTATTTCCGTTTTTTTGTTTTAATTTTTTTTTGTTTAAGGCAATTTCTTGTAAACCATATCATGGCTATATAAATAATATATATGTAATATATATGTAGAAATCTAATTATTAAAGTGCTTGACGAAAAAGTAAAATTACAAAACAATAGTAAAACTAAATTGCCATGCATAATAAATTAATAAGAAAGTACAACATGAAGCATAAATACGTCTAATAATTTTAAAATAACATAAATTGTTGAAATATCTTAAAGACGAATTTGCGGATAAATACCATCAACACAATACGTTATATGCCTCCTTAAAATGCTTGTGGTACACCCTGAACGAAAATTTAAGACTCTTCCACAGTTCTTGCATTTTAATATTTGGCCTTCTTCATTTTCTTCAAGCAGTTTATAGTAGTGAGAAAAAAATAGCGCACTCTTTCCGAACGAGGCATGATGTAACTTGAAAATTAAGATTGAGACTTGAAGTCTTGAAAATTGGAGATTGAGAGATTGAGAGAAATTTAGATTGAGAAATGAGTATTGAGTATTGAAATGAAGAAGAGGGAGGGGGGGGGGTATTTATAGTGTTAGAGAAGGTTAGTTTTGTAAATTGAAAAAAAACGGCTATTTGTGCAATATGGCCGTTGGTGGTCATTGGGGGTGGGGCCCTCATTTTGAATTTTGAAAAATCTTGTTTTGTAGTATATATAGTATACTAGTATAGTATATAATATATATATTTTGTAGTATATATAGTATACTAGTATAGTATACTATATATAGTATGTTATGTATATATATTTCCAAATATAATTTCTTATAATGTTTTGTAGTATATATATATATATATATATATATTTTCTTGTAGTATATATTGTATGGTATGTTATGTATATATATATATAGATTTTCTTGTAGTATATATTGTATGTTATGTATATATATTACCTTATATATTTTCTTGTAGTATATATTGTATGTTATGTATATATATTACCTTATATATTTTCTAATAGTATATATTGTATGTATATATATATATATATTATCTTATAAATTTTCTTGTAGTATATATTGTATGTTATGCATCTCCACCAGGATCAGGGTAGGCGGGCGGTAGTCCGCACGGCCATCCAGATCTAGCTGTTTCAGTACCTTTAAAGGTTGGCGGTAGTTCGCGCTACCAGTAAAGATTCGAAATATACGGGAATTTTATTATAGTTTTAATGACTGTATGAAATGATCTATCCTTTTACCCAAGCAAGGGGCCTATCTAGGTCCGATACATACTCTTATTGAGCCCATGTGTCTAGCAGTTCTAACTGTAAAAGGGATAGCCCTTTTGACAACTTCAACAGGCTTTAGTGTCACAGCTGGCTAGACGTAGCCACTAAGGCAAAGCCAATAAGAGTAGTACCAGAGTCGACTGTACCACAATCTTGGAACCAAGCCAAGAAACTATATTAAAATTCCTTTATATTTTGAAAGAGTCTGGATTCTTCATGGTTAATATGCAAGAGAAATTAGTTTTTCAACATAGATATGAATCCGTTTAGCCGGACATAGTCACGTCTGGGGAAAGAAACTAAGTATATAAAATACTATATAATAAAATAAAATAAATACCTTTAAGGCCGAGAAGCAAGGCCCTGAAGATGAACTGAACTTCAAAACTTTTATTAATCTTCAACTGATTTACAAAACTAATAAGCTAAAAGCTTTACAAGAAGGAGAGAGTTTAGAGAGAGAGATTAGAGAGAGGGGGAGGGGGGGTTCTCCCGACCTGCCTCTTCAAATGAAGAGGTCCTCTATTTAAATAAGGAAAAAAAACATAAAGAATCTTTAAATAGTAGATTGGGTCCCACATCTGGGTCCCTATACAGTTTTTCTACTGTTGGGAATAGCGTATCTGGGTCCCTTATATAGCGTTTATACTGTTGGGAACAGTGTATCTACTGTTGTATGGGGTCTTCGACGGCTTTAGTCAAAGTCTTCTTTTGTCTAAATCGTTCATTTGTTGGAGGAAATTTTCCACCTTTTCTCTCTCTTTGTGAGATAATATTATTTCTGGCTGCATCAGCTGTGAATCTTCTTCTGCGATATCATCGCCACTTGTTTCACTGTGCATTGATGTGTCTGATCTTTCACATTGATTCAAAGTTTGAAGTAAATTTCTTTTTACTTCTTCCAGATATTTATTTACTAATTCGGTTTTATCTCCGTCTTGAACAGAGATTCTTCGAGCAATATGTTTGACGGAGCTGTCATCAAATATTTTCTTCTGTGGAGTGGACGAGTATACTTGGATTTGTGTTTTAATAGAATCCAATAATTCTTGTCCATATAACATTTTTGTTTTGGGATCATTCTTCATCAATTTGTCCCAAATATTATTGTAAAATACCCTGTATAAGCAAGGGATTTGTTCCTCCGTAAAACCTAATTCAGGAGTCCATTTATGAATCCATGGGATAGAGAATTCAATAAAGAAACAAATTTGATCAATTTTTTCTAGCAACATATATGATCTGCGTGATATAACTCGGTTAGGAATGGTGAAATTTTTGCCCATTCTTTGTATAACTTAAGGAATGGCTCAGGCAGGATTTTCGTTGTGGGACCGTGGTATGACCACCAATTTAAGAACCAGTTGGGGATAGGTCCTGTAAATATTTTTGCACATACTTTAATAAACCAAGTATGTTTATGCCTCTCATTGTTATAATAAAGCACTCTATCAAATGCTTGGATATAATCCCAATAAGTAAAATTCATGGGTGATTTATTAAGGCTTATCTTCCTTTCTTTCATTATTGAAATCCCCCATTCTTTAACAGATATAATCTGTTTGATAATGATTTTTGAGAAGTTATAAACGTTCTCATTTGTGTTATAACCCGAAAAGTGCTAGAATTCTGCACATTAGAATAGTCTCATAATAAGTGCGGGTTTTATATGATTCACCCGGGGTAGTATAATCCATTAATCAGATATCTCTAGAATATCTTCCACGGTTCATCTTTTCGCGGAATCTCAGAGTTTTCTAGGAGAAATATTATTTCTTTCTTTGGTAATTTTTCGTAAGAGTTAATATCATCGTTGTCTTCTTCTCTAGCGATTGAAGCAAATGTATTACTTTGCTTTTTGGAAGCCAAATATGCCTGTAGATGACCATATAATGGATCATCTTCTGGAATATCATCCAGATGTATAGACGGACCTGATGAAGAATCTCCTTTATGAAAAATCTTTGAGTTTATTAAACTCCTTTTTCCTGCTTGTATCACTGGAGAATTTGATGAGGATCCGTAAGACGATCCTTGAGAATATGATCTACTAGGGGAAGATCTTCCCCTACCTCTGCCTCTGGTGGCCCATAAAGGGTCCATTCTGCACAAATAACAAGTCAATTTAGAAGTAATAATCCAGCATATCATGCCTAATAATTTCAGTATAGGTATGAATTCCTAACAATTTCATCATGATTATGATTTTCAATCAGGTTATCAACGATATCTTCAATTATCAAATCAATTATGAGACTTTGTAGATCTCGATTTAATTTAACCACTTTCAAGATAGTAATTAACAATTCTTCCTCTAAAAAAGTTGTATAGAAATTCATGATTAACCAAGGTATTCTCGGGATAAGAAATCCGGAAGGGAATTATCAATTACTTTTTTGTATTGAATTTCAAAATCAAAAGGCGCCAGTTGAGTTTGCCATCTAGCAAATATTAATTTAAATGCTTCATGTTTGAAATCTTTGTCAAACATATATTTAACAGATTGAGCATCAGTTTTTATTAAAAACTTTTGATTATATAAATTGTCTTGAAATTTTAAAACACATTTAACAATAGTCAACATTTCATGAGCCACAGTAGCATATTTCTTCTGGGCTTCGGTCCATTTACCAGAGTGAAATCTTATCAGGTATTCACTCTTATTATTGGGATTCACTTGTTTTAAAATCCCACCGTAGCCAATGTTGGACGCATCAGTCTCAATAATTTTTTGCCATGTAGGATTAGCAAGAGTTAAGCAAGGTAAAGACTTAACACGCTATTTAATATTTTTGACTAACGTAGTATGCTGGTCAGTCCAAGGCTTTTTATGATCCTTTTTCAGCCTGTCGTATAGAGGGGCTAGATCACGAGATAAACTTTTGTAGAAAGGAGATATATAATTCAAACTTCCCAAGAATCTTTGTAATTGAGTCCTGTCAGTAATAACATTAGGAAATTTTGAGGCAAAATCAATCGATCTTTGTATCGGGGTAATTTTTCCTTGGCAAATATTATGACCTAAAAATCGAACATTTGTTTGGAATAGACTCATTTTTGGTTTAGAAATTACTAAACCGTTTTGTATTATAATTTTCTTAAAAATATCAAGATGCTTAATATGCATCTCTAATGTTTTAGAAAATACTAATATGTCGTCAATATAAACGATGATAAAATCTAGATAAGGGTTAAAAATATCATTCATAATTTTCTGAAATTCAGAAGGGGCATTTTTTAAACCAAATGGCATGACATTCCATTCATATTGCCCAAATGGAACATTAAAAGCAGTTTTATAAGTATGCTCCTTAAAAATTTGAATTTGCCAATATCCAGATTTTAAATCGAATTTTGAAAATATATTGGCGTCATATAATCTAGATAGCAAGTCCCTTTATTGGGGATATGATATCTAATCCATTTTAAATGTTTATTCAATGGTTTATAATTTATAACTAATCTAGGAATACCACGTTCCTTTTCTGCAACATTATTAACATAAAAGGCAGAACATGACCAAGGAGATTTTGAGGGTTTTATCAAACCCTTTTGTAAGAAGCTGTCAATCTCGTTTTTGCAGAATTCGACCAATTCAACATTCATCTGGCAAGGTCGAGAATTAGTAGGGATATCATCTTCGGAGAAGTTTTCTTCATAAGGAAGAGTTACAATATGCCTTTTTCGATTCCAAAAGGCACTAGGGTGATCAGCGCGGTCATCAACAGCCATCTGTTCAGCAATCAATTTAATCTTTTGCTGAACCTTAGCAGATTGTAAAGTATCAAATATATTCATGCTTAATATTTCTGATTGTAATAAATTAACATGCCTTTGTTTCATATTAATCAAGGCGTTAATATCTCTAGTTACGGGATCTGTAACAAAGGAATAACTTATCTCTCTATCTTGATACGTAGCAGAAAAATCCTGTGCATCTATGTTATTAAAAGGGTAAATAACATTAATAAAAGGGGTTCCAAGTATAATCGAAGGGTATAACTGGTTTTTTTACCAAAAAGAAGAAATGAGGAATACAAACTCTATTTTGGCAAATACGAGTATTTGGTAATTTATACTCTATATCTAAAGCATGACCAGAAGCAAATTTGACCAAATGAGTGGTCTTTTGAAAATATTTAGTAGGAACAAGACCCTCTTGAATACAACTTACATATGCTCCACTATCAATCATTGCTACATCAGTTAGAGAGAAAGTATTATCAATCAAGATAGGACATTTAATGTACCACTTATGAGCCGTAACAACCTGCATCATTCCTAAAAACATATCAGAATTTTCATTAATCGAATCAATCTGATCAGAAATTTATTTTTCCTTTTCATTTGACGATTCGGAAATTCCTTTAGCCGAGATATCAGTTGGAAAATCAGTTAGAGAATTATTTTTCTCAATTTGAGTAATCCGGTGATCATAATCATTTGATTTTGTTTAAGAGACTTAATATATTTTTTCAAATTCTCAATTTCGATTTTCAAATCATCAAAAGAAGTATCTATGCTAGGTGTACTGGACTTATGAAGTCGTTTATTAATTTCAGACAAAGAATAAGGCGCAAAATGTTCAAATTCGTTCTTATATTTTTCAAAAGGTTTTGAACTACTAGAACTAGAACTTGCAGCTAGATTAATAATTTTTTCACGAAGTTTTTTATCGGTAAATTCCTTTAAAAGTTCTATTACATTTTTAGATGTAATAGTTTTCATATTTAAATCATGAAATTGTGATTGCAATTTATAAAATTCGTCATCATCACAAGTACAAATATCACCTTTGCAAGCAGTGCAAGAAGTATCAACATTTTTATCACTATCAGATAAATCAATTAAATCAACTTCATCTTCAGATTCAGTTTCAGAGTAATAGTCAGATTCTGATCCTGAAGTGTATAACAAGCCATAAACCTTATCGCGTAACTCATCATCGAGTTCTAAGGTTTTCAGTTTTTGAAGCTTGCAATTTGGAGAAATATGACCAAACTTTCCACACTTATAACACTTAATATCAGCGAGATCTCTCTTTGATCTATTCTTCGTAAATCGAGTAGATTTCCGATGCGCTTTTCTAGTATCACGCTCTTCCTTAGACCTATATCTAGATTTCTTTTTCTTATACGGGCTATCCGGGTTAGGATACCTATGATATCTGTTTTTCTTCTTCTTCCTACTTTGAGTAGAGGTTCCGGGTAAACCGAACTGGGTACAAAAGTCACCTAATTGGGATTTCTCTTTAAGCTTATCAATCTTAAGCTGTCTAGAAAGCTTTAGCTCATTACACAAGTTTAATCCTTCTTGTGTACACACTCCTATAAGTTTACCATAGGTATAATTACCATACTGAATTTCACCGTAACTACCCCTTAATACTTTCCTTACCCTTTCAGCAAATAAGGAAGGGAGGCCGTCTATAAACTTAGCTTTCCAATGCTCATATTTATTCTCGGGTAGTTCCATAACCCTACTCATAAAAGTATCTTTATACCATCTAAATTCACTAAGGGTCTTACATCAAATCCCATTAAGTAAGGTTCTGATGGTCTCATGATTTGAGGTAAATCTACCATTGAAATGCTCTAAAATTGTAAGGATAAGGGTATACACTGCATCTTCTCTACCCTTAACTAGAGCCATACCTATATTATCAACACCTTCGTCTATGGCTGTAGCATTAATAACGAAAGCCTTTTCTTCAACAGATAAATAATTATCCCACCAGCCATGAAGTTGGCCAGTAAAGCCTGCAATAATCATTTTGCAAATAGTTCTATCCGTATTTTTAACACTTTTGCAGATAGTCGAATACATAAGCATTCTATGTACGAGAATGGTTAATTGTCTATCAGTTAAACCATCAAGATTTCATTCATAAATTTCGGAACCGCTATAAGACGTATTAGTCTTATATATTTTCTTGTAGTATATATTATATGTTATGTATATATATTACCTTATATATTTTCTTGTAGTATATATTGTATGTTATGTATATATATTATAGCTTATAAATAATTGCAAGTTAAAGACAAAAAAATATTGCAAAAAGATATTCAAGGGCATGTCTTATAATTTTTATTACCAAAAATGGTATATCTTTCTTAGTCTTCTTCCCCCCAATGGAATGAGCACAACAAGGTACTAATACCACCATTAAAAGGGAAAAAAACTAAAAAAAGATATGCCAAAAAGTACAAGGTACACCATAATCTACATTGTATCTCTAACAAATTTTATAAATCCTTCAAGGTTCGGAGGAGGTTGCGTTGGTGGTGGTGGAAAAGAAGCTTGTTCATCACCACTTCCGGGCGAAGCAGCATCCTCCGCAAGTTCTGCCATCATTTCTTCATAAGCTTCATCTACCGCCGGTTGTGATTCCGCAATTCCAAAGTTTCTTCTTTCCGAGCGGATCCAATCTCTGAACAGTACAGATTTTTCCAAGCTCTCCCTCATTGACGCTCTATGATCACCTATTTGAAGTCTTGCTTGACTGAAAGCGCTCTCTGAATGCAACAGTTGAAGCTTGAATAGATAAAATATCCCGAGCCATCCTTGCAAGAACCGGAAAATGTTTTTCCCTTGCCTTCCACCATTCCAAAAGATCAAAAGTGTCGTCTGGATTTTCCTTTTCAAGTCCCTGCGACCAATAAACTTGAAGCTCATTTAGATGTGAAGTTTCATCATAATTATCACCTTGAGAACCCCTGAACTCCGTCCAAGATTTAAATGCTTTTAAGCCCGCAGTTCTTTTAGACGATTGTGAACTAGATGAAGTAGGGGTTGGAACATTTGGCCTAGCATGCTCTAAGGCAAGTTGATAATCATTATAAATTGTTTGAGCATTAATTTTAATTGAGGCTTTTGCATCTGCAAGTGTAGCAAATTTCTCATTTGAAAGATCTAAAGCCTTATAAATATTTAAGTACCAAAAATGAGGACCTCCTAATTTCATTGTAGGATTTAACTTTGCAGCAACACTATAAATAGGAGGGATAGGGAAAAAATATTTTTTAAACTTTTTTTTCATTGCATTTATAGCAAGTTGATAAATTTTCCCACCCTCCGAAAATTCAACAAACAAATCACATAGTGCTGCAATATAAACTAAACATTTTGAAATAGTAGGATAATATTGCCCAGAAAATGCATTTGTAGCAATTTGAAAATGTTCTAAAAAATCTATAAGAATTTTAACATTCGTCCAATCTTGAGTAGTAAGCATTTCATCATCATCCTCACCACCCACCCGAGCATTAAACGTTGCATTAATTGGGTTTCTATATTCATATGCAACTACTAAACTTTCGTACATATAATTCCATCTAGTCGGGCAAGCTTTAGGAACCTTTCTTTCTCTAAGGCCATATTCATCACATTTTTTAAAATATTCTCTTAGTCTACTTCTACGGGTTGAATAAAAAAGCCAATTAAGAGCCATTCTAACCTTTTCAATTTCTAAATTTAAAATTCGCATACCATCACCGACAATTAAATGATAAATATGACAAATACATCTAACATGGAATATATTCCTAAATGCGGGATTTAGTGTTGTTGTAAGTATGCCTATAGCACTAGTGTTACTAGAAGCATTATCCATAGAAATTGCCATTATTTTATCTCTAAAGCAAAAATATCTACAAATATCTGCAACAGTGTTAGCTATAAACTTACCTGTGTGACATGAATTAATTATTCTATACGCAATAATGCGTTTTTGCATTGTCCACTCCTCATCTATCCAATGACTTGTAACAGTTAGATAATCACAATCATTACCACTTCTACCAATATCAGTAGTAATAGAAATCCGATTACTTATATGAGTAAATAAATACCGCAAATATTGTTCATATTCATGTTTATATTTATAAATATCGCTCTTAACTGTTGCGCGAGACCAACCTTTATAAGTAGGATTAAAAACTCTTCTAATATAATGCACCCAATTAGGATTAGAAGGAAAAGAATAGGGTAAGCACATAAAGGTAACCATCTTTGCTAATTCTTCACGATCTCTATTTGGATCGTAATATAAAATACCTCTGGTTACAGTGTTAATTCCTGGTTGAACTAGATTTGAACCTGTACTAGGGTTAACATCAGAATCCACATGTGTTCCCTCTAGCTGCGCTTTCATTTGTAAATATTTAGCTTTATCTCTAGGGTGTGTTTTTATGTGCCTAGTCAAACTACCCGTGCCACTACGGTCTCCAGTATATTTATGCGCCAGTAATTTCCCACATGTTTTACACTTAGCCTTATTTTGTTCTCTTACTTGAGTAAAAAAATTCCAAACTAATGATGTTTCTAGGCATTTAGGAGGTTGTCTATTAAAACTAGGGGTTTCTACAGGTGGGTCGGGCGGTACATCAGTTGGGTTATTAAAAGGACTAGTATGTGTATCATCTAAATCCGGTTGGGTTTCATCTTCATCCTCATTTTCAAAGATAGTTTCATTAGGATAAAGAGCATTCATAGTTTCATCATCTAAATTTTCACCTGGTGCAACATTATGGCAAAATTGGCTATCGGAAAATTGAAAACAGGGGTTATCACTATCAAGAATAATAGGAGCAGCAGGACGTCTACCAGGTCTGGGTCGGGGAGCCGGGGAAAGGGTAGTAGGTTGGCCACTACTTTCACCAATTTTAGCTTTACCCTTACCACTAAAAATATTTTTCAAAGAAAATGCCATATTAATTATAATTATACTAAATAAAACTAACAAAACTATAATATTAAAACTTAAGAGTTGGAACGCGTTTACCGAATTGCCGAACAACTCCTTGAAAATTGAAAATCGTTGAAGACTTGAATACTTCAATTCACCAACTTCACAATTTTTCACGAAATTTCAACAATAAAATAAGCAATTATAGTAGAGAGATTGATGTATTGGTGAGTAAAAATGAAAGAATGAGGGGATATTTATAGTTGAAAATTGAGAAAAAGTGTAATTATATAAAGTTTGGGGTTAAAATAAAGTTTGGGGGCCAAATGGCTATTTTTTAAACTTCCAAACGGTCAAAATTGCAGCCCAACGGCTATAATTTTAATTTTTGACCGTTGCTATTTTTTTAAATTTTTTTTTTAAAAAGTAGCCGTTAGGCCCGGTAAGACCGGCCCAGGCCCGCCAGCCGGTCCCGAGCTCATGGGCTTTTTTTCCATACCCGGCCCGCCACGGGCTTTTTGCACCATTAGGGACCGGCCCATCAGGCCCGTTTAGCCCGTTAGGACCGCGGGCCCGGTCCGGTCCCGGTCCCAGCCCGGCCCACCGTACAGCATTATACCAAAACACATAGAAAATTACAATGAACTAAGGAAACACTAGACACACAACTATATGTCTGATTCATATCAAGCCAACTCGAAATGACACCAAACATTGCAGATAAGTTCCAAATAATAAATCGGGCCTATTCCAAGTCTCGAAACCAAAATCCAGACCTGATAGCCGTAAAATCAACCTATGGTCAAGCTTAGGATATTTCTAAACCTTCAAATTTCCAACTTTCGGTAAAACGAGCCAAATCAACCTAGGAACTTCGGAATTCAATTCCAGGAATACGCCTAAGTCTTAAATCACCATACAAACCTATAGGAAACCTCGAAAATACCATTTGGGGTCTTTTTCATGAAAGTCAAAACTCGGTCAATATTTCCAATTTAAGCTTCCAAGAACCAAAGGATCCAAATCATAAACCCTCCCTGAAACGAAACTAACTATCCCTGCAAATCACAAAACCACAAATAAATAAATGGGAAGCTTCAAAAGGGGAAACAATGCTCAAATACACAAAATGATCGGTCAGGTTGTTACATTAAGAGGGAGCTTATCCCCATAGGTGTTCTATCTGTTGTGTGATATGTGTTATGAGAGCAACGTACTTACGAGGTAACAAGCATACGTGCGTATGCTAGATTTTTGACATGTACAGATATACTTAGATATATATCATGCTTTAGGTGTACTACTTGAGTTAATCTTGCCTATTGAAATGCTTTAATCATGATTTAGCCTGATATTGGTCAGATATACAACAACAACAACAATAACAACAACAACAACAATAACAACAATAGAAAAACCTAGTATATTCCTCGTCACATATACACCATTCGAGATAGTAGTTGGTACTTGACGGATTTGTACTTGGTTCTTTTATTGAAAATCATTCTGTACATATTTATCTGCTTTATTGCTACTAATCATACCCCCTAAATGTCTAATTTCTTATGTACATTTGATTATTGGACCACTAGAAAATGTTGATGTCTACCCCTCGTTACGGCTTCTTCGATGTTAGTCTAGATACTTACTGGATACTCATTGATTTATGTATTCATACTACACTTCTACACTAATTGTGTAGGTACTAAGATAGGTCCTTCTGGTGGTCGTATAAGCGCATATGTGCAGTTGTTGAGGAGACGTAATGCTAAGCTACTCTCTATGCTTAGATCTGTAGCACACAAACTCTCTTTCCTATTTATTTACTGTATTTTATCTACTTTCTAACTCCAGATAGTTATTGTGGTAGTATTGTATATTCTAGTAGCTACTCATGCACTTGTGACATAGGGTTTCAGGGGTTGTAGACTCTTTGTTCATAGTTATAAGGTTGTTATGATATTCAACTTTACATTTTGATCATGTTTAAAATCTTGATGATGATACTAGTATCTTACCATGAGAGAGGAGCGATTTTTGCTTGTTCATCTTGTTACTTGTTTTTAAAAAGTGTTATGAACTACTTGTCATAGTGATGAGTTATTATTGGCTTGCTTGATGGTAGTGTTGGGCGCCATCTCATCCTATGGTGGGAATTGGTTCTTGATAGCTTGGTATCAGAGCACTAGGTTTATATAGGTCTCACGAGTAATGAGAAATCCTAATAGAGTCTAGCAGATCGGTACATCGATGTCTATACTTATCTTTGAGATGTTATAGGGTATTATGAGACTTCTATTTCTTCATTTCCTCATCGTGTTGTCGATATTTTTCTAAGTCTAAATCTATCTTTATTCTCTCACAGATGGTGATGGCACACACGACAACACCAGTTGGCAGCAGAGGGGTTGTGCCTCCAGTCGGTAGAGGTAGAAGTAGAAGTCGAAGAAGGGCCACTACTCCTTTTAGGGGACGAGGGCGTCCTAAAGTAGTTCCAAAGGCACCACTAGTGGATCTAGTAGAGGATCCTATTATTGAGGGCCAGGGAAAGAAACCTGCAGCTAAGCAGGACCGGACTAAACTCACGACCACACTAGTATTTTGGGAGGTCATGAGGCCATATGTTGCCATTTATGGATGTTATGACATAGATGGGACCCATCCATATCTTAGGTAGGAAGGAAGTTCAAAACCCTACCACCAGAACACCAAATCAGGCTGATGTTATTTTTCATACCTTAGGGTATTACTTGCGGGCAGTATTCAGTCGGTTATAAGAGATAGAGTAGAGACAAGACTATCCATGACTACCGATGAATAGAAGAGGATATAGAGATTTCAGAGGCTTCATCCTCCCCACTTTTATGGTGAACCATCAAAGGACCCACGTGATTTTATTAACCATTGTAAGGACATGTTGCATAATTTGAGACTAATGGAGTCTAATGGAGTGGAATTCACCACATTTTAGCAAAGGGTGAAGGCATGTAGATGGTGGAAGTTGTATCTTCTGGGTAGACCAACAAGTTGACCTCCCCTGACTTGGGATCTATTCACGCACATCTTCCTGGAGAAGTATATTCCATCCATTATGAGGGATGAGTTATGGAGCCACTTTGAGCGGATCCAGCAGAGCCAGATGTCTATGATAGTCTATCATACAAGATTCATTGAGTTGTCTCGTCATGCAGCTATATTACTTCCCACAAAGGTAGAGAGGATGCAGAGATTTATTTTGGGCTTGCACACTGGGATTCCGATTACTATGGCTCGAGAGGCAAAGTTAGGGACTTCCTTCCACAAAGCTTTGGAGATAGCTCAGAGGATCGAGCGTATTTGCAGCCATAGTAGAGAGGCCACATCGAGGGAAAAACAACCTTGGTATTTTAGAGGTTTTAGTGGTACCCCATCTGGGGCAGAGGTCAGTTTGGGTGGGGTCATCCTAGCAGGCCTATGTATTCAGCACCATAGCTTATCAGGGGTGCTCCCGCGTAACCATACTTCAGCGCTATTCTAGAGAGTACCTACCATCCTCCGACTATTCAGAGTTCCTCTAGAGGGCATTCAAGAAATCACTGGCTAGATTCAGAATCAGAAATCTCCCATAGCTAGGGGTTGTTTTGAGTGTGGGGAGCTTGGTCACAAGAGAGGTATTATCCCACACTTAAGGGAAATGTAGTGCAGTAGGTGCATCATCCCCTAATTATAGCACCTATTGCCGCACCACCCGTCTAGCCAGCTAGAGACAAAGTGAAAGTGGGTAGAGCTCTCTCAAGAGGTACATGCCAGTCGGGTGCTACTGCCAGATTTTATGCCTTCCCAACTATGCCAGAGGTAGCGGCCTCCGATGCTATGATCACATGTATTATTTTCGTATGTCATAAATATGCAAAAATAACGTTTGATCCAAGGTCTACCTATTCTCATGTGTCATCTCATTTTGCTCTTTATTTGATGTTCTCGTAAGTCTTTGGGTATTCTTGTTTATGTGTCCATACTGGTGGATGATTCTATTATTGTATATCGAATTTACCATTAATGTGTGGTGAATATCTGTGGGTATGAGATTAAATCAAATCTTCTATTGCTCTATATGATTGATTTAGATGTTCTCCTTGACATGGATTAGTTGTCTCAGCGTCATGATATTCTTGATTTCCATGCCAAGACTATTACATTGGCGATGCCAGAGTTGCCTAGGCTGAAATAGAGAGGCTTATCTAATAATAAATCCAATCAGTTTATTTCTTTCTTGAAGGCTCAACATATGGGTAAGAAAGGTTGTTTGGTCTATCTGGCCTTTGTTCGAGATACTGTGATGGAGACTCCCATGGTTGATTTAGTGCATGTGATGAATGAGTTTCCCGATGTATTTTCTTGCCGACTTACCAAATATTCCACTAGAAATGGTATTGACTTCAGCATTGATTTAGTGCTAGTCACCCAGCCTATCTCTATTCTGCCTTATCGTATGGCTCTTGTGGAGTTGAGAAAGCTAAAGGAGCAGCTTCAGGAGTTGCTTAAGAAGAGATTCATAAGGTCGAATATGTCACCTTGGGGCACACTGCTATTATTTTTGAAGAAGAATGGTGGGAGTATGTAGATGTGTATTGACTACCGCCAGCTGAATAAGGTCACTATTAAGAACAAGTTATCTTTGTTGCATATTGATGAGCTATTTGATTAGATTCATGGTGATAGGGCATTCTCAAAGATTGACATGAGTTCTGGGTATCATGTTTTGAGGATTTGTGCTTCAGATGTTCCGAACATGGTTTTTGGGACTAGATATGAGCATCATGAGTTTTAAGTGATATCTTTTGGCTTGACTAATGCCTTGGAGGCACTTATGGATTTGATGAATTGGGTGTTCAGTCCATATCTAGACTCCTTTATGATTGTTTCATCGTGACATAATTATCTACTCGCGTAGCATGGAGGAGCATGCGCAATATTTGAGAGTAGTGCTTCAGACTTTGAGGGAACCGAAGCTATATGTTAAGTTCTCTAAGTGGAAGTTCTAGTTAGACTCTCTGTCTTTCCTAGGGCATGTTGTATCAGGTGAGGGTATTAAGGTGTATCTTAGGAAGATCGAGGCAGTTTAGAGCTAGCCTTATCCTACTATAACGACTGAGATCAAGAATTTCTTTGGGCTAGCAATTTATTATCATCGGTTTGTGGAGAGCTTCTCATATATTGTATCTCCTTTGAATATATTGACCTAGAAGGGTGTTTAATTCAGGTGGTCCAATAATTGCGAGCCGAGCTTTTAGAAACTCAAGATTGCATTGACCATAACACTAGTGTTGGTGTTGCCTTTAGGATCGAGGATATACACAGTTTATTGTGACACTTCATGCATTAGTTTAGTTTGTGTATTGATGCAAGTGGGTGACTGATTGCTTAGGTTTCTCGTCAGTTGAAGCCCAAGGAGAAGAATTACCGTGTGCATGATTTGGAGTTGGCTATGATAGTTAATGCTCTTAAGATTTGGAGGCATTATCTCTATGGTGTGTTGTGTGAAGTCTACAACGACCACCGTAGTTTGTAGTATCTGTTTAAGTAGAAGGACCTTAATCTAAGGTAGCGGAGGTGACTTGAGTTACTGAAGGACTATGATATCACACTTCTTATCATCCAGGAAAGGCGAATGCTATTGCGGATGCCTTGAGTAGAAAGGTCGAGAGTACATGTAGCTTGGAATTTATTCCAGTAGAGGAGAGGCCATTGGCATTGGACATTCAATCCTTAGCTAACCGAATTATGAGGTTGGATACTTTAGAGTCCAGTCGAGTTCTTCAATGTGTTGTAGCTTAGTCTTCCTTATTTGAGCAGATTAAGTCTTGTCAATATGATGATCAACATTTGTTTGTTCTTAGAGAGATGGTACTATGAGGTGGAGCCATGGAGGTGGCTAATGGTGATGATGGTGTTCTGAGGCTCAACGATCCCTTATATGTTCCTAATGTTGATGGCCTGAGAGAGTTGATCCTGGAGGAGGCTCGTAATTCATGCTATTCTATTCAACTAGGTGCCACGAAGATGTTTCGTGTCCTAAGGTAGCATTACTGGTGGCAGCGGATGAAGAAGGACGTAGTTGAATATGTATCGAGGTGTCTGAATAGCTAGCAAGTTAAGTACGAGCACCAAAGGGCAGATGGTTTACTTCAGCAGATGATCACACCAACGTGGAAATGGGAGTGCATCGCTATGGATTTCATGGTTGGTTTTCGTGGATGTTGAAGAAATTTATTTTTGTTTGGGCCATTATCAATAGACTAACTAAGTCTACACACTTTATTCTGGTGATGATACATATACTTCAGACAGGTTAGTGCATGTTTACATTCAAGAGATTGTCCGGTTGCATGGTGTGACTATTTCCATTATCTCAAATCAAGGCACTTAGTTCACTTTGCATTTTTGGAAACCAGTACAGGGTGAATTGGGTACCTGGGTATAGCTCAGTACAAGCTTTCATCCGCAGACCGATGGGCAGTTGGAGCGAATAGTTCAGATTTTGGAGGATTTGTTCAGGGAATGTGTTATTGATTTCAGAGGTTAGTAGGACAGATTCTTGTCATTTTCCTAGTTTACATATAATGACAATCATCAGTACAACATTGAGATGTCTTCATTTAAGTCTTTATATGGCCGATGATGTCGTTCCCCAGTTGGTTAGTTTGAGCCATTAAGGCTAGGTTGTATGGTACTGATTTAGTAAAGGATGCCTCATATAGGTAAAGTTGATTCAAAAATGGCTACATACAATTTAGTCCAGCAGAAGAGTTACATGAACTAAAAGCGGGTGATTTACCATTTACGGAGGGCGAGAAAGTACTTCTGAATGTCTCGCCCATGAAGGGTATCATGATATTCGAGAAATGAGGCAAGTTGAGTCTGAGGTTCATCGACCCATTCGAGGTTTTGGAGTAGTTAATGAGGTTGCATATCTGCTTGCTTTGCCACCTAGCCTATTGGGGGTTTATCCAGTATTCCACATGTTTATGCTCTAGAAGTACCAGGCCCCAAGTGTTGGATTATAAAACAATTCATATGTGATAGGCTATATGAGTATCCATGTTATATTTTGATGATCTAACAAACTTACTGATAAGAACCAGATAAGGAACCTGATACACAAAGTCTCCAGTTAGAGAGACAGTCAACTCTTCAAGGTCAAAGGAATAATAGAGGGAACAATAGAGGGACCAGATAGCTATAACTAATACACAACCTCAAGAAAAGATCACCAAGTCTCCAGTTGGAGAGACTGTCAGCTCTTTAGGGTCAAAGGAACAATAGAGGGACGATATAGCTATCAGTTCCCAAGGTGACGGTACAAGTTAACTGCCACAACTGTAAAGTTGCTGCATGTACATGCTACATTGCAGAAACAATGCAACAATCAACTTTATAAGGAATGCCCTTTACTTAACTTGCTTACATCATTCAAGTGATGTTACAAATGAGATATTAACATTAAGCAAAGGTAAAACAAATCACTTGCACATTCAAGAACTCATCAAGCATTCTCTCAAGTGTGTGTCCATCTTGCAAGTGATTCTCAAGGGCATCAAGAACAAAGAACAACATAGCAACGGACAAGTTCCCCATATTGAGTTATTATATTGTGTTATATCTTTGTTGAAGTTCTTATTTGTAATTCCTACTTAGCTTACTTAGAAGCATTATGTAGAAAACCCTTTGTAAATCATAAACCCTTGTGTTTGTGTCTTGGCTAGATTGTGAAGTCTTTGTAATAAAGTTATTACAAAGTGGCTTGTAATAGTGTTGTTACAAGTTAGTGAGTGACTAAGTCTTTGTAATAGAGTTATTACAAAGTGGCTTGTAATAATGTAGTTACAAATTAATGAGGGATTAAGAGGTTAATTCCTAGGTTATAATAGGTTGTAATCTAAAGATTGCTCAGTAGTGAAGTTCAGATCCTACAAGGATAGGTTGTGGTTTTTAATCCCGTTGAGCTGGGAATTTTCCACGTCAAATTCCTTTGTGTCATTTACTTACTGTAGTGTGCGTGTGTTCTATTGAACCTGATAGAGAACCTGGTTCTCTATAGAGTTTGGTGGACCCTTAAATTCTATTAATTGGTATCAGAGCGGGTTCTTTCTATCAGGTTAACACCTAGAAAGGATCCTCATGGTTGCTCCTCCAAACTTCGAAGAAGGCCAGTCTACTTATAGGCCACTAAGGTTCAACGACCAATATTATGGATGGTAGAAGACAATGATGCATGATATCATCATGGCTGATGATTTAAAGCTCTAGGATTTCATGTACGATGGACCTTTCGCTCCTACAAAGACTATTGGAGATCCTGCAGTGACAGTTCCTAAAACTAGAAAGGAATATAATGATGTTGACCACAAGGATATTGAAAAGAACTTTCAAGCTAAGAAAATTCTCATCTGTGGGATTGGACCAGATGAGTACAACATGATTTCAGCATGCCAATCAGCAAAGGAGATCTGGGAAACTCTCCAAATAGCTCATGAAGGGACAACACAGGTAAAATAGTCCAAGATTGACATGCTAACCACATAGTATAAGTTTTTCATAATGAAGGATGACGAATCTATTCATGATATGCACACTCACTTCACATCTATCATCAATGAGCTTCACTCACTGGGATAGATTATCCCCAGGAACAAACTCGTCAGGAAGATACTTAGTGTATTACTTGGTTCCTGGGAAAGCAAGGTAAATGCTATCACAGAAGCAAAAGATCTGCAGAAACTGACCATGGACAAACTTGTTGGCAATTTGAAAACTTATAAAATGAAGAAGAAGAAGGAAAATGAAAGAAGAGAGCCGAAAAGAGAGAAGAACCTGGTCCCCAATGCGGACAATAATGACTTAGGTGGTAAGAATGCTGATATGGCCTACCTGACAAAAAGGATTCAAAAAATAGTTCACAGAAATGGAGGCATTCCAAAAGGGGGCAGCTCTAGTAAGCCAAATGGTTATGACCTATGTCATAAGTGCGGCAAGCCAGGACACTTCATAAGGGATTGCCCTCTTCTCAATCAAGATCAATACAAACACAACACTGGAAAAGTAGCAAAGAGGAACCAGGTTCCTGACAAAAGATTCAAAAGAAAAGACACTGCTGACAATGTTGTGAAATAGGCTCTTGCTGCATAGGGAGACTCTTCCAGCAAATCTGGAGAAGATGATGGGAAAGGTGAAAACTCTATGATGGTAGTAGAAAGTGAAGCAACTGATTATGATTCCATCTTTGCTCTAATGGCTAAATCATCTGAGGATGAGGAAGATGACGATGAACATAAGGTAAACCTTCTGGATGTTCAAAGAAATCTGAAATCCTATTCTCAAAAGAAGCTTATATCCTTCACTAATATTTTAATTGATGCATATCACAGTCTCATCAATGATAACAAAGCGCTAACCATGGAACTAGGAGAAATAGAACACGAGAGAGATAATCTAATGGTGGCTATGGATGATCTAAAAGAGACCATTTAGAGTTTAAAAAGGGAAAATGATATCTTGACTGAGGGAATTGCAAACATAGAGCATGAGAGAGATGCCCTATTGGTAGTATTTGAGACCCAAAGGAAACAATTGAGGAACTAAGAAGGGAAAATAGGCATGTGAATACTCAAAAGGGAAAGGAATTTGCAAGTGAGGCACACCTTAGGCTTGAAAATGAGCTAAAATCAGTGAAATCTAGTCTGTGTGCCGAGCTTGAGAAAAACAGACAACTTTAGGTAGATCTAGGCACAACGAAGAGTGACTTAGAAAAATCTCTTAAGTGGACCTGGTCCTCTGATGCAATCACCGCTATGTATATGAACAATGGGGGAAACATGCAGGGAATCGGGTTCCAAAGAGAAAAAACTCCCTACAACCCTCATAGCAAGTATGTTACTGTACCTGATAACTGGCTCTGTACTCACTGTGGTAACACTGGACACTTTAAGGAAACCTGTAAGGCCAGATTTCAATCTCAACAGAAAAATAAAGTTTTTGCTGAAAAAGTAACTACTGCTAGGGAACCTAGTCCTTCACATAAAAAATGTTTAATGCTTGCTTGGACCAAAAGAGCCATCATTCACCCCTTTCCTCATTACAAGGGATCCAAACTCATTTGGGTTCCTAAGTCTAACCCTTGATTTTCTTATGCAAGGAACAGTGAAAGAGAGCAGTCAACAATGGTACATGGATAACGGCTGCTCGAAGCACATGACTAGAAGTACAAATGATTTCCTTTTATTGAAGGCCATGTAGGGAGGGAGTGTATCCTTTGAAAATGGCAAGAAGAGATACATTCTAGGAGTTGGAAGGATCGGGAAGTCTCTTTCCCACTCTATTGAAAATGCATACTACGTGAAGGGGTTGAATTATAGCTTGATGATTATCTCCCAAATATGTGACAAGGGTAACAAAGTGGAATTTGTATCTAAAATATGCACAGTCACAAATCTTGTGACTGGTAAAGTGATGTTAGTGGAAACATCTATGTTGCTAACTTTGAGTCCTTGCAAAATGGGGATCTTAGTTGTCTGCGTGCTATTGATGATAATGCTGAGCTATGGCACAGAAGGTTGGGTCATGCAAGTTTCACACTGCTGAACAAATTGGTCAAGAAGGACCTAGTTTGTGGTTTACCCAAGTCAAGCTTCAAGGATCACATGGTGTGTGATGCATGTGTAAAAGGAAAGCAAGTCAAATCCGCTTTCAAGCCCAAAAAGGAAGTTAGCATCTCAAGGCCACTTGATCTCATCCATATGGATCTATGTAGACCTATGAGGGTGCCAAGTAGAGAAGGAAAGAGGTACATATTTTCGTCATTGTAGATGACTACTCCAGATTTACATGGACCTTGTTCCTGATAACTAAAGATGAGACTCAAGCTGACATAGAGGAACTTGGTTCTTCAATCATAATATCTGAAGCAGAAAATAGAGTTGTGGATGTTGTACATAGAACTCCAGTTGTTGCGGTGAGGAACAGGACACATGGATCAAATCTAGAAGAACCTGGATCCTCTCTTAATGAGATTCAGGTGTCCAACTAGAAGCACAAGAGCTCATACCCTCTTCAAAACATAATCACTCCTCTTGATTTAGGGATTCAAATCGGATCAAAGGCAAGAAACTCACTTGCCTTCTCAGCCTTTCTCTCTCAAATAGAGCCCAAGAATATCAAGGAAGCATTGAAAAATGCAGACTAGATTACAGCTATGCAAGAAGAGCTCCATCAATTTGAGAGGAACAATATGTGGAACCTGGTTCCACGACCTGCTGACATAACTATTATAGGAACTAGGTGGGTATTCAGAAACAAACTTGATAAGTTTGGAAGCACGTTTTTAAACTCGACAAGGCTTTGTATGGGTTTAAGAAGGCTCCCATGCTTGGTATGAAAGGTTGTCAAAATTCCTTCTAGAAAATGGCTTTACAAGAGGAGAAATGGACAACACTCTTTTTCTGAAGAAACGAGGAAGGAACCTGCTCATTTTGCAGATCTATGTTGATGACATCATCTTTGAAGCAATAGTTGACTCTCTATGTGAAGAATTTTCAAAACTCATGGAAAGTGAGTTTGAAATGAGCATGATGGGTGAATTGAATTTCTTCTTGGGTTTACAAGTTAAGGAAACTCCCAAGGGGACAATGACAAGTCAGCAAAAGTACATCAAGGAGCTGCTGAAAAGATTTAACATGGAAGGATAACAAATCATTGATACTCCCATTGCCACAGCCAATCGCCTAGACATGGATGAACCTGATTCCTCTATGAATGAGGCCATGTATAGGTTTTTAATCTAATCCAAAGGAATCTCATATGAAGGCAGCCAAGAGAATCCTAAGATATCTCAAAGGGATGCAGGGCCTGATTCTCTACTATCCCTCAAAAGATAAATTTGACTTAATAGGGTATCCTAATGCTGACTATGCTGGGTATCTGGCGGATAGGAAAATCACTTCTGGCATGGCACTTTTTTGGGTTCATGTCTAATCTAATGGGGCACAAAAAAACAAAACTCAATGGCCCTTTCAACTGCTGAAGCTGAGTTATAGCAGCTGCCTCTTGTTGTGCTTAACTACTGTGGATCAAGCAACAACTAGAAGATTTTGGTATGTTGTTTGATTGTGTGCCCTTACTATGTGACAACACCAGTGCTCTCAACATGTCAAAAAATCTAGTTCAACACAGGAGAACAAAGCATATTGATGTGCAAAATCACTTTCTCAGAGTCACTGTTGAGAAACGACACATATGCATAAAGTTCTGCAACACAAAAGATCAAATTGTAGATATCTTCCCCAAAACACTAAGTAGAGAGCATTTTGAAAAGAATCACTTGGCACTAGGGTTGATGAAATCAAGATGAGGACTTGGTCCCTCGATGATTGGCTACGGAAGAAATGTACAAGTAAAATAGTTAAAAAGTGTTTTTTGGCAAAGTCTAACTCATCTCTATACTATTACAGGTAGACACGTATGACGATTACAAAGCAAACAAGTAGCTAATGCATTGCACATTGGTCAAAGGATTGAGGCTTACATTTGCAAAATCTATCAAAGAACCTGGTTCCCTTGACATAGGTTAGTAGTTCCTCTGTAGTCTCATGCACAATTTTTAAACGGCTGAAATGGTTCCACGTCATTAAATTATCAGTTTCTCTCTTTCTAGATTTTTGAACCCAAATGTCTCATCTGAAGCAACTCGACTACCCAAAATTGATACCTATTCCTAACTGGTTCCTCACCCCTATTAAATAACTCCTCTCACAGTCACTTTCATAACTGTTTATATCAAAGAATCCAAAATTCCTCTTTTCTTCTTTAACCCACTACACTCCACCATGTCTGAAAATTATTTACAAGAACAGGAAGCTAAAACAAAATATGTTGTCAATAGCTGCTGAGGGAACTCTGGATGGAGGTTATGAGGTTGTATTTGAGTCTCAAAGGGGAAGAAAATGGTGCAGAGGTCGAGGGTAGGGAATTGGTGCTTGTTAAAACTTTGGCACCTGACAGTACTACTGGGAAACCAATTGAGGGACTTGATACCTCCGCCCAAGAGGAGCCCTCTGCTTCCACTTGTGATAAAACTTCTGGTTTCCACAAGAACCCAAGTCAGTACTGATCCTGCTCCCTCTTCTTATTTCTATGCTGAGCCATTAACAATTGTGCTTCCTGTTGGCCCAAGAATAGGTGAAGTTTTGAAGACTGACAAAAGAACTCAGACATGTACCAGGTCCATCTTGTGAATCACAGTCATACCCAAATATGCGAGATGCACGTGAAGGAGATAAATCTAACTTATCAAAAGTAATATCTCCTGATCTGATCGAAAAAGTTGCATATTGGATAAGGAGAGAAAGACTCCTTACACAAAGAGAACACAGTTTAGGAAGGTGATAGAGTTAAAGTATGAGATCAACTAGAACTCTTCTACCATAGAAGAGTAGCATCTGAATGCCAGTCAATCTCTAATTACTAACCCATTAAATATCAGTGTTGTTCTCTTTTACAGGTAATGCACATAAGCAGAAGTTAAACTTAAATTGAGAGCAAAAGAGCAAGGCGATTTTGCAAGCAATTTATGTGTGATTCAAGTGTGCAATCATAAATCTACTTGAACAAGATAGAAGAACCAGTTCTAAGTGTCTATCTTTTATTCTAGTTCAATTGTAGTAGGTGATTTTATATTGTACCTTTCAACTTTTATAGAAGCAATTGTATTAGGTACCTAGAGTGTTCAAGTTAGAGTTAGCTTGAAGTTGTCGCAACAGTTGAGGTTGTGTGCCACAACGGGATTAGAGTTAATCCTAGGTTTACAAAGAATTTTTGTAAATGCAGTTTTTGGCTTAGTGATTTTAGTGGAAGTTTGGGAAAATCCTACTGAGTAGTAGGTCGTGGTTTTTTCACCTTTTGAGTCATGTGTTTTCTACGTAAAAATATCTGTGTTATTTATTTTCTTTACTTATTATTTCTATTCTCAAGTTGGATGAATTTATTGGAAATCTCACTGCCTATGAACTGAGAAGGCAAACCATGAAAATGGATGCACCTAAGAAGGAAAAGAGTCTGGCACTCAGAATAGTTGAAGGTGCAGATCTGGAGGATGATGAAATGGCCATGATCACAAGGGATTTCAAAAAGTACCTCATGAGAGGAAAGGGTTCTTCAAGAGGTACAACCTTTAACAAACCAAGGGCTCCTGAGAAATAGACCAACGAGGGTTGCTACAAATGTGGCAAGACTGATCACATGATCAAGAACTGTCCTCAGTGGGAAATTGAATGGAAGAAGAAAAGGGCTGAACGAATGACTAGGAAGAAGGAACAGGTTCAACCCAAAAAGAACAAAGGATCAACAAAGGCTATAGTTTCTACTTGGGGAGAAACATCAGATGAGGATTCAGAAGATAAAGCTGGAGATGAACAAGCACTTATGGCCATCAGAGAATCAAATGATGAGCAAGAGGTAAGTGTGATTCATCTCAAAGACAAGATTAAATTTCTGTCTAAAGAAAAGTTATCTGAACTATTGCTAGACTTCATCGATGAGTATGAGATAATTAACAATGAAAAGGAACAACTATCTAGGGAGTGTGTGATCTTAAAAGCCAAGTGCAAAAATCTAGAATCTAGGGCTAATGAAAGTGACAGTAAAAATGCTGAGTTGAAGAACCAGGTTCTTAAACTCGATACCAGTGTCTTAGAACTTAGGTCTGAAAATTTAAAACTGAAATTAGGAACAGGAAAGAAGAAAGCTTATCACACACATCTCACCTTAGAAAAAAACCTTAGAAAAATGAAGGATGAGTTGTACAAGAAAGAGAAGTATATAAGAGTCTTAAAGAAGACCTAGGGAAGGTAAAACATGTGTCACACCTCCTTTTTTCATCCTACACCCCGCGAAGGGCGTAAAGGAGTTTTTTCAATTAAAGGACAATCGGAACGGGATTTAATTATTAATTATTTAGAGTCGCCACTTGGGAGATTAATGGTGTCCCAAGTCACCGGTTGAATCCCGAACCGAGGAAATTTATGACTCTGTTAATAGTCCGTGAACCAGAAATCCGAGTAAGGAATTCTGTTAACCAGGGAGAAGGTGTTAAGCATTCCCGAGTTCCGTGGTTCTAGCACGGTCGCTTAACTGTTGTATTTGCTTTTATCTGATTTTAATATATGCTAGCTTATGTGCCTTTTATTAATTTTACACCGCTTTTATTATAGTTATTTTTT
Organism: Nicotiana tabacum; assembly: GCF_000715075.1. Lineage (NCBI taxonomy): Eukaryota > Viridiplantae > Streptophyta > Magnoliopsida > Solanales > Solanaceae > Nicotiana > Nicotiana tabacum. The sequence continues at coordinate 75,019,109 of NC_134084.1, read as the reverse complement.
TTAAGAATTGCGACGTCATGAAAACGCGTTTCGAACCACGTCGCAATCAATGCACCCGTAGTTATCAACACATTTCGACTTCGTCGAGATTTGGATTTGAGTCGCATCAATGCGCACCCGAATTTAAGAAGGTTATTTAATTAAATCGTGCCTAAAGATGCTAACGTAGTGTTATTTTGGGGAAAAGCCATGAAGTTCTCTAAACGGCCATCCCAAATTCTAATTATTTCGATAATTATTTACTAAGGGGCTCACATTTATTTATTTTTTGCGTGGTGAGGCTCGTCTCAATTTGTGAAACTCTTTTCTATCATTATTTATTTTTAAGAATTACGATGCCGCGAAAACGTGTTTCGAACCCCGTCACAATCAATGCGCCCGTGATTGTCAACACATTGATTTTGTCGAGATTTGGATTTGGGTCGCATCAATGCGCACCCGAGTTTTAGGAAGGTAATTTCAATTACGCGTCTAAAGCAACTACGCATTTTTCACATTATGCATTTCCGCTATTTAAGATTAAATATGAAGGAAATAAATCGAACCCATTTATTAGTCAAAAAGGAATCCTATTCCAACAGAAAACTCGTCGCCCCTAGCTCTTCTTCTAAATAATTCTACAATCATATATTACTTTACTTAGCCTATATAGAAAACCAAATACAATTTAACCATAACAAAACAGTATATTCACCCACAATTGGCATATAATATCCCTTAAACTACAAGACATGCTAAAATGCCTTGGTATTCAATTAACTGAAATGTTGTTTGAAGTGAAAACCCAAAATCTCATAACAACAATATAACAACCAAACAACAAACTCATAAGACCCAAATTCAACTTCATTACAAAAATACACTCTCAACAAAAATACCACAACTTGAATCAAAATTATATATACATAAAGAAATACACACAAATAGAGGCCAACTCCTATATACATATAACATTGAACCAAAAATGATTTAGAAGTGGATATTTAAGTTGAAGATTTCTAACCTTTTGGTTGCATACAAAATTATGAGCTTCAGCTATGCTAACCGAAGCCAACAATGACATCGAACCAAGATCGCTAACCTCAACTCGAACAATGACCTCGACTCGTCCTCAGACGGAGACCGGCTCAGAAGTTGAATCTATAACTTTAACGCTTGGACTACTTTGAAATTCAAAAGCGACCAGATCACGAACAAGACCTCGACAGAAATGGAACCTCGAATCGGCGACAAATCAAAGCGACAAATGACGACCCTAAAACCTTGCTTCGTTCTCTAACTTTATTTATGGACAGACCATTTTCAGGTGTTGTTTTGGACTGATTTTCGAATCGATCCAAGTTCTAATGTTTAATGGGCAAAAGAAAGACGAAGCAGTAATGTCTAGGCAAGGTTTTGGTGGTGGTTTCAGTTCATTTTTCGGCGAGCTGAGGGAGGAGGAAGATGAAGAGATCAGCAACTGGTGTTCAAGGGTTTTGGCGAGTTTTGTCTAACAGGAATAAGAAGGAGCAGCGATGGCCATGGTGTTCATGGCTGTCCTGTCGCTAATTTGCAGTTGGCGTTAATAGAGGTTTTTGAAGGAGAGTTGCTGCAAGGAAGATGAAAGGGATGGTTGGGTCGTTGTTTGGGGTGTAACAACGAGCTCGCCGCTGGTGAGGAGAAGAAGAGTCGAGGAGTCGTTTGGGTGAGGAAGGACGACTCGCATGGAGTTCTTTTGGGTGCTAGGGTCTTTACGCCATTATTGTCTTAGGTTCAAGGTTGAAGAAGGAAAAATCGTTAGGGTTGGTTTTGAAGATGGAAGATGAAGGCGTGAAGGGGAAGGAGGTCCGTCTATCGCAGCTATGTCAGCTGCTTCTTCAGCCCTTCTCCTTCGGCTTCTTTCATGCGCAGCTTTGCTGCATTTTTCCAGCTCCTCCTTCGTTCCTTCTTTTTGTTTTCGACGAAGTCAGGAGGGGTTTTTTTAGAGATATGGTCGTTTTGGTTCAGGGAGGTGGTGGGGTGCGAAGAATGGGGGTGGGTCATTTTTGTTGCGCAGCTTTGCTGCTTTCCAGCTTCTTCCTCTCGTCCCTTTTCTTATTCTTTAGTTTTCTTTTTATAGTGTAGAGTCTAGGTTGTTGGGTTTTAGGTTAAGGGGTATGGGCCTAGGAATTATGGGCTTGACAATTGTGGGCTAGGTCCAAAATTAGGCCTAAAGATGGGTTGCTCGAGCCCAAGCTCTATTCTTTTGCCGCGAATGAGATTAAAAATACGCGCCCATTTGTTAATTATTCCTACTATTCAAATAATTATTAAAATAAAACTAACCATTA